>NC_092411.1:215816139-216123104 GCF_040894005.1 Engystomops pustulosus
TACTATGTGGTGACTATTATCCTTTTTGTGTACGCGCCCTTGTAGAACACTTTGTGACATCCAGTATATCACGGCGTCTCTTCTTGACTTCTCAAAATTTTTACGAACTAGAGATTTACTCTCACGGACTCATCACTGTTGGTTATTTGCTTTTGCACGTAAATTTTTAGTCCTTTCATATGTTTTTGTATTTAAAGCATAAATTTAGTGGAGGAACCATTATCATCATTGGGTGAGTGAACAGGAGGTGCAACACAGTTGACCTATATCTTGGTCGCCGTGTGTATTGTATGTATATTACGAATATTTTTAAAATGTTTTGAAATGTGTGTGATTTTCTCTGTCTGGAAATAAATAAACTCAATACTATATTTTTTATAGATGTTGGAGAGCCTTTTTGGTGCATTTCTTTCTTCTTTTGGTTGGTATGTACCCGCTATCCTCGGTATGGATTGTGGGTACACCTGTGCCCTCCTATGTGGAGCGGTGTCCCCGTCCCACAGCCCAGACTCACCTCTCCTGGTTCCTGATGCTGCCTCGGTCCCATCCAGGCTGCACGCCGGCTTCCCCAACTAGGTGCGCGCTCCCGCTGCAAGGAGGCACGTTTGCTGGCTTGTCCCGCCTTAAAGGGCCAGCGGCCTCCTGATTGGCGCTGGCTAATCCGGCTCAGCCCTTATAATCCGGCACCTCCCTTCACTCCCCACCAGATCTTCTCCTAGGAACTTCTATGGTTTCCATGCCAGGCTTCCCTAAGCCATTCTTGTGGAAGAGAAAGCCATCTAGCGTTCCCATACGCTCCTGTGTTCCTGTCTCCAGCGTTCCAATACGCTCCTGTGTTCCTGTCTCCAGCGTTCCCATACGCTCCTGTGTCTTCAGTCTGCCTCCGTGCCTCCTGCTGTACCTTCCACTCGTTCTTACGCTCCTCTAGTGTCTCCAGCGTCCCTACTCTACTGTGTAGTGCTTCCTACTGCAACCGCAGTCCTAGTCTCACCCATGGAACGACCTGGTGGCACTCTGTCGCAGCAAGACCATCACCCATCATCATCTCCTGCGGTGGTCCAGAGGGTCCACAGACTCTTCCCAAAGAGACTTTTCCCTTACACACTTGTCCCTACAAGTGTGTTCTGTAACATTGTGATTGCATCGGCTCATAAAGATACTAGGTTGTGCTGACCACTCTAAATCTTGTATAATATTCTCTACAACAATTAGCACTGATTTTTATAAGATGTGTATCATTAGGAAATACCTGCCAGTTTTATTCTCTGATGAAAAATTAAATGCTATTTTAAGCACACCATGTAAATTTGTGGCTCAGGGTTTGGAAACATGTTGGAGTTACAACTGCATCACAATCAGTTTTGAGGTGGCTTTAGGTGCAGTTTTGTTAATTTAGCAGGTAAAAGACATGAACTGAATGCGTGAATTTGATTTTGGAGGGAAAATCTGTTCCAAAAATGTATTTCACCTGCTAATTAACAAAACTGCACCTAAACCACCTCAAAGCTGATTGTGATTATGTGTGACTGCACCCTAAATGTGCAAAAACAATTAACAATATGGTATCTCCTTTATTATATCAATCACGCATTACGCACATTGACAATTGGTTAAACACCACAGGGTCTTATAAGTGTGGTGGTACTCGATGTGGAGCATGCATTTTTATGGATGAGTCCAAAACCTTTAACCCCTTAATGACCTGGCCTTTTTTTGTTTTTTCATTTCTATTTTTTCCCCACCTTCAAAAATCTATAACTTTCCATGTACAGAGCTGTGTGATGGCTTATTTTCGGCATCACAAATTGCACTTCATAGTGACAGTGTTTAATATTCCATGTACTGGGAAGGGAGAAAAAATTCCAAGTGCAGTGAAAAAGGAGAAAAAACGCATTTGCGCCATTTTCTTGTGGGCTTGAATTTTGCAGCTTTCACTGTGAGCCACAAATGATATGTCCATTCTATTCTTTGGGGTGTTGTATTATGGGGATAATAAATTAGTATAGGTTTTATAGTGTTTTCATACATTTACAAAAATTAAAACCTCCTGTAGAAAAATATTTTTTCTGATTTTGCCATCTTCTGGTGCCAATAACTTTTTAATACTTTGGTGTATGGAGCTGTGGGTGGTGTCATATTTTGCGAATTTTGATGATGTTTTCATTGCTATCATTTTTAGGACTGTGTGACCTTTTTATCACTCTTTATTGTTTTTTTAATATTTTTCCATTTTCGACTTTGGGCACTATTTTACGGGGTTAAACGCAGTGAAAAAACATTATTATATTTTGATAGATAGGGCATTTTTGGACACAGGGATACCTAATGTGTTTAGGCATGAGGCCAGAGAGTGGCACAATGACAAATTCTGGTGGTGGCAGCAACATGGTAGGTCACAGTGTGGCACAGTGACAGAGTGTGGAGATGCCGGCAGCAGCAGCAGCAGGAGGTCAGAAAGTGGCACAATGAGTGTGGAGGTGGGTGACAATTCCAGTCCCTGGTAAATATGGTGGGAAGCAGTTGGAGCAAATGGCAGCAGATATGTGGCATAAGGTGGGTGGCAGCATCAGAACAGTGTCTCGTTTCTCAACGTTTGGGGGAGGCGTCATGGCTGATCTATTCTGATGCATAAGGCATTGGTGTGTTGAAATCCTGACCGATCCATGCATGATTCATCTTGGCAAAGGTCAGTCTCTCCACATTACGGGCTCCCCCTGATGCCACACTACTGCCACCATCTGCTGGTGCAGGGTCTTCTCCATGTCCTGCTGCTTCTGCTGGTGGCGACTACCCTCCTTAAGCTGCTCCTTAAGGACTCCCGACTTAAGCTGCTGATGGAGCCGCAACTGCTCCTACTCCCCCATCTCCCCACAGCAGCCGTGGACGTAGTACGTGAGCGATGACTGCCAGGAATCCCCTGGTCAGACCTGAAAGATGATGGACAATGGCGCACAAAGGCAGCGGCCAACTGTCTGCACAGTATTTCTCTATAGTACGCCATTTTTGATCGGTAGTGAGGGTCCAAGAGGGTGGAGAGCCAAAAGTCATCCCTATGGCGGATGTTGACTATTTGGCAGATGCTCCTGCTCCTCCTCTCCTGCCACATGAGTAGAAAAACCACTAATTTCCCCAGACTCTGCTGGTGCTCCAATGTCCTTCTCCTCCTCCAGTTCAGCCCCCACTGGACTCATGTGGCTATGAGATGTAGTCGCCATTTCTCCAGTGCCCTGACCAGACAGATTTTGCAGCATCTGTTCCAGGACATGAAACAGTGGAATGGCGAGGCGGGGAAAGCCACACATTAATTTCTTCTTGCATGACGCGGAGCAGTTCCTCCCCTGTGTGACTTTGTTCGCCCAGGCAAACCAGGTGTAGAACTGCGTTACACCAATGTGCCCTGCACATGTGGTATGATGGCGCAGCACTTAGACTTGTGGAGGCCGAGTTGGTGGTGGAGAAGGAGGAGGCGGACATTTCGCAGGTGCAAGAGTTTGACTAGGTGGATGAGAAAGCGGCTCAAGGACTGTCCCACCTTCTGTTCTACATATTTGAAGGGCTGATACTGCCTTTTTGGAAAAGAAATTTCGTCTTGGAACTCTCCACCTCAGTTCGGCACACGACTTGGAAAGGGATAGACTGCAGTACCAACAACTTGGACAGGCGCACGCTCAGCTTCTGCACCTTAGGATGGCTGGACGCATACAGTTGTCTCTTTGCAATCCCCTCATTCAATGACTGCTGGCGCCATGCATAGCGAGCAGCAGGAGCATCTGAAATGGGAGATGATTAGAGATGAGCGAACATGCTCGTCCGAGCTTGATGCTCGGTCGAGCATTAGGGTACTCGAAACTGCTCGTTACTCGGACGAATACTTCGCCCGCTCGAGAAAATGGCAGCTCCCGCCGTTTTGCTTTTTGGCGGCCAGAAACAGAGCCAATCACAAGCCAGGAGACTCTGCACTCCACCCAGCATGACGTGGTACCCTTACACGTCGATAGCAGTGGTTGGCTGGCCAGATCAGGTGACCCTGGGATAGACTAGCCGCTGGCCGCGCTGCTCGGATCATTCTGTCTCTGGATGCCGCTAGGGAGAGAGCTGCTGCTGCTCAGGGAAAGCGTTAGGGTGTTCTATTAGCTTACTGTTAGGCAGGAGTGATTCTCAAAGAACCCAACAGCCCTTCTTAGGGCTACAATAACGTTCTACTTTTTTTATTTTAATTTGCATCTTTTACCATTTTGTGAGGAATTAGCAGGGGGACTTGCTACCGTTGTGTTTAGCTCTTAGTGGCACACATATCCATAGCAAAGACCGAAGTGGGAAAATTCAGTAGGGGTTGGATTTCTATTAGGCAATAACTCAGTGTCATCTCATCTGGCATAGTACTGTGCTTCCTTTGATACTTGGCTAGAAAATAGCCATAGGAGAATACAAACAGCTTCTTGAAGCCTACAGTAGCGTTCTATATATTTGATTTCTGGTTGATCTGCTGGTGGCTGTAGTTTCTGCAGTGCATGTACTTGCCAATTCTGAGCAATTTGTAGTGAGACTTGCGACCGCTGTGTTCTGCGCTTAGTGGCGCACATATCCATAGCAAAGGCTGAAGTGGCAAAATTCAGTAGGGGTTGGATTTCTATTAGGCAATAACTCAGTGTCATCTCATCTGGCATAGTACTGTGCTTCCTTTGATACTTGGCTAGAAAATAGCCATAGGAGAATACAAACAGCTTCTTGAAGCCTACAGTAGCGTTCTATATATTTGATTTCTGGTTGATCTGCTGGTGGCTGTAGTTTCTGCAGTGCATGTACTTGCCAATTCTGAGCAATTTGTAGTGAGACTTGCGACCGCTGTGTTCTGCGCTTAGTGGCGCACATATCCATAGCAAAGGCTGAAGTGGCAAAATTAAGTAGGGGTTGGATTTCTATTAGGCAATAACTCAGTGTCATCTCATCTGGCATAGTACTGTGCTTCCTTTGATACTTGGCTAGAAAATAGCCATAGGAGAATACAAACAGCTTCTTGAAGCCTACAGTAGCGTTCTATATATTTGATTTCTGGTTGATCTGCTGGTGGCTGTAGTTTCTGCAGTGCATGTACTTGCCAATTCTGAGCAATTTGTAGTGAGACTTGCGACCGCTGTGTTCTGCGCTTAGTGGCGCACATATCCATAGCAAAGGCTGAAGTGGCAAAATTCAGTAGGGGTTGGATTTCTATTAGGCAATAACTCAGTGTCATCTCATCTGGCATAGTACTGTGCTTCCTTTGATACTTGGCTAGAAAATAGCCATAGGAGAATACAAACAGCTTCTTGAAGCCTACAGTAGCGTTCTATATATTTGATTTCTGGTTGATCTGCTGGTGGCTGTAGTTTCTGCAGTGCATGTACTTGCCAATTCTGAGCAATTTGTAGTGAGACTTGCGACCGCTGTGTTCTGCGCTTAGTGGCGCACATATCCATAGCAAAGGCTGAAGTGGCAAAATTAAGTAGGGGTTGGATTTCTATTAGGCAATAACTCAGTGTCATCTCATCTGGCATAGTACTGTGCTTCCTTTGATACTTGGCTAGAAAATAGCCATAGGAGAATACAAACAGCTTCTTGAAGCCTACAGTAGCGTTCTATATATTTGATTTCTGGTTGATCTGCTGGTGGCTGTAGTTTCTGCAGTGCATGTACTTGCCAATTCTGAGCAATTTGTAGTGAGACTTGCGACCGCTGTGTTCTGCGCTTAGTGGCGCACATATCCATAGCAAAGGCCGAAGTGGCAAAATTCAGTAGGGGTTGGATTTCTATTAGGCAATAACTCAGTGTCATCTCATCTGGCATAGTACTGTGCTTCCTTTGATACTTGGCTAGAAAATAGCCATAGGAGAATACAAACAGCTTCTTGAAGCCTACAGTAGCGTTCTATATATTTGATTTCTGGTTGATCTGCTGGTGGCTGTAGTTTCTGCAGTGCATGTACTTGCCAATTCTGAGCAATTTGTAGTGGGACTTGCGACCGCTGTGTTCTGCGCTTAGTGGCGCACATATCCATAGCAAAGGCCGAAGTTGCAAAATTCAGTAGGGGTTGGATTTCTATTAGGCAATAACTCAGTGTCATCTCATCCGGCATAGTACTGTGCTTCCTTTGATACTTGGCTAGAAAATAGCCATAGGAGAATACAAACAGCTTCTTGATCTTGAAGCCTACAGTAGCGTTCTATATATTTGATTTCTGGTTGATCTGCTGGTGGCTGTAGTTTCTGCAGTGCATGTACTTGCCAATTCTGAGCAATTTGTAGTGGGACTTGCGACCGCTGTGTTCTGCGCTTAGTGGCGCACATATCCATAGCAAAGGCCGAAGTGGCAAAATTCAGTAGGGGTTGGATTTCTATTAGGCAATAACTCAGTGTCATCTCATCTGGCATAGTACTGTGCTTCCTTTGATACTTGGCTAGAAAATAGCCATAGCAATAGGATAGCATTGTTTGGTTTTAAAAACTCAAAAAAAAACAAAAAACACAAAAAAAAAAAAAAACACAAAAAAAAACAAAAAAAAGTAAAAAAAAAAATAAAGTTATAACTCTCATTTTAAAAATGTTTAACCCGAGGGCTAGGGGTAGAGGACGAGGGCGGGGACGTGGGCGTCCAACTACTGCAGGGGTCAGAGGCCGTGGTCCTGGGCGGGGTGAGACACCACCTGCTGATGAGGGAGCAGGGGAACGCCGCAGAGCTACACTCCCTAGGTTCATGTCTGAAGTTACTGGGACTCGTGGTAGAGCACTGTTGAGGCCAGAACAGTGCGAACAGGTGATGTCGTGGATTGCTGACAATGCTTCGAGCAATTTGTCCACCACCAGTCAGTCTTCCACGCAGTCCACCCATGTCACCGAAATCGCCACTCCTCCAGCTCCTGCACCTCAGCCTCCTCCCCCCCAGTCTGCCCCCTCCCAGGAAAATTTGGCATTTGAACCGGCATACTCTGAGGAACTGTTTTCTGGACCCTTCCCACAGTCACAAACCACTTGTCCGGTTGCTGCTGAGCAATTTTCCGATGCCCAGGTTTTCCACCAGTCACAGTCTGTGGGTGATGATGACCTTCTTGACGTAGTGGAAGTGTGTAAAGAGGTGTCCGACGATGAGGAGACACGGTTGTCAGACAGTGGGGAAGTTGTTGTCAGGGCAGGAAGTCCGAGGGGGGAGCAGACTGAGGGATCGGAGGATGATGAGGTGACAGACCCAAGCTGGGTTGAGAGGCCGGGTGAACACAGTGCTTCTGAGACGGAGGAGAGTCCTCGACCTGAACAGGTTGGAAGAGGCAGTGGTGGGGCCAGACGGAGAGGCAGGGCCAGAGCTGGTGCATCAGCGCCACTGTCAACTAGTGAAGCTCCCGTGGTGAGGGCTCTTGCGGCGAGGGCTAGATCTTCAGAAGTGTGGAGGTTCTTTAAGGAAACACCGGATGACCGACGGACTGTGGTGTGCAACATTTGCCAAACCAGGCTCAGCAGGGGTTCCACCACTACTAGCTTAACTACCACCAGTATGCGCAGGCATATGAATGCTAAGCACCCCACTCAGTGGCAACAAGCCCGTTCACCTCCGGCCGTGCACACCACTGCTCCTTCCCCTGTGTCAGCTGCTAGTCAGCCCCCTGCCCAGGACCCTGCCACAAAAACCCCATCGTCGCCTCCACGATCCTCCACAGCATCCACCAGCGTTCAGCTCTCCATACCCCAGACGCTGGAGCGGAAACGCAAATATAGTGCAACCCACCCGCACGCCCAAGCCCTTAATGTGCACATCTCCAGATTGCTTAGCCTGGAGATGCTGCCCTATAGGCTAGTAGAGACCGAGGCCTTTCGCAACCTCATGGCGGCGGCCGCCCCTCGGTATTCGGTCCCCAGCCGCCACTACTTTTCCCGATGTGCCGTCCCAGCCCTGCACCAGCACGTGTCAGACAACATCATCCGTGCCCTGACCAACGCCGTTTCTGACAAGGTCCACCTGACCACGGACACGTGGACGAGTGCTGCCGGGCAGGGCCACTATATATCGCTGACGGCACATTGGGTTAACTTGGTGGAGGCTGGGACCGAGTCTGACCCTGGGGCTGCTCATATACTGCCGACGCCGAGGATTGCGGGGCCTACCTCGGTCCAGGTGTTTCAGGCCTACTATGCCTCCTCCTCCTCCCACCCCTCCTCCACCTCCTCCTCCGAACTACCATCCGTGGGCACGGCGCCATCAGTCGGTAGCTCTAGGCACAGCAGCAGTGCCGTCGCTAAGCGACAGCAGGCGGTGCTCAAACTGCTGAGCCTAGGCGACAATAGGCACAACGCCCAAGAGCTATTACAGGGCATCACGGCGCAGACTGATCTGTGGCTGGCACCGCTGAACCTCAAGCCGGGAATGGTTGTGTGTGACAACGGCCGTAACCTGGTGGCGGCTCTGCAACTCGGCAGACTGACACATGTGCCATGCCTGGCCCATGTGTTAAATCTGATAGTGCAGCGTTTCCTCAAGACATACCCCAATCTGTCTGATTTGCTCACGAAGGTGCGCCGCATCTGTGCGCATTTCAGGAAGTCCAGCCCAGATGCTGCCACTCTCAGGGCAGCGCAGCGCCGCCTCCAACTGCCCGCTCACCGACTGTTGTGCGACGTGCCCACGAGGTGGAATTCAACACTGACCATGTTATCCAGAGTTTACCAGCAGCGCAGAGCGATTGTAGACTGCCAGATGTCAACTTCCACCAGAACTGGTAGTCAGGTCAGTCAGCTTCCTCAAGTCTACAATGAGGAGTGGACGTGGATGTCTGATATCTGTCAGGTGCTGAGTAACTTTGAGGAGTCAACACAGATGGTCAGTGGCGATGCCGCCATCATCAGCCTCACCATCCCGCTGCTTGGCCTGTTGAAAAACTCTCTGGTCAGCATGAAGTCGGAAGCTTTGCGCTCGTCACAAGAGACGGGGGAAGAATATTCCCTTGTTGATAGCCAAAGCACCCTGAGGTCTGTTTCTTAGCGCATATCGGAGGAGGTGGAGGTGGAGGAGGATGAGGAGGAAGAGGAGGAGAATGTTGGCGAGACACAAGAGGGGACCATTGTTGAGTCCTTCACTGTTCAGCGTGTATGGGCAGAAGAAGAGGAGTTGGAGGAGTTGGAGGAGGAGGAAATGGACAGTCAGGCCAGTGAGGGGAGTGAATTCTTACGCGTTGGTACTCTGGCGCATATGGCAGATTTCATGCTAGGCTGCCTATCCCGTGACCCTCGCGTTCAAAGAATTTATTCCAGCACCGATTACTGGGTGTTCACTCTCCTGGACCCACGGTACAAGCAAAATCTTCCCACTCTCATCCCTGGAGAGGAAAGGAGTGTGAGAATGCATGAATACCAGCAGGCCCTGGTGCACAAGCTGAAACAGTATTTCCCTTCTGACAGCGCTAGCGGCAGAGTGCGTAGTTCTGCGGGACAAGTAGCGAGGGAGAGTAGGCGAGCAGGCAGCTTGTCCAGCACTGGCAAGGGTACGCTTTACAAGGCTTTTGCCAGCTTTATGTCACCCCAGCAAGACACTGTCACCTGTCCCCAGTCTCGGCAGAGTAGGGCTGATCTTTACAGAAAGATGGTGAGGGAGTACGTAGCTGACCATACCATCGTCCTAAATGATCACACAGCTCCCTACAACTACTGGGTTTCAAAGCTGGACATGTGGCACGAACTGGCGCTCTACGCCTTGGAGGTTCTTGCCTGCCCTGCCGCTAGCGTCTTGTCCGAGCGGGTTTTCAGTGCAGCTGGTGGCATCATCACCGATAAGCGTACACGCCTGTCGACTGACAGCGCTGACAGGCTGACGCTTATCAAGATGAATAAAGCATGGATTTCTCCTAATTTCCAATCTCCAGCAGGTGAAGGAAGCTCAACCTGAATAATTTATCCACTCCTCCTCCTCCTCCTCATTTTCCTCCTTCTCCTGCTCTTTGTACAGTAAAGCAGAGGAAACTGGCTATTTTTTGACAGGGCCCACTGGCTCTACCTATAGTACTTTATGCATTTAATTTTTCTGGAGGGCCACCTACCCGGTCCTCTGTTTGAAACAATTTTTGTGAGTGCCACATACAGGCACTCAATCTATTCCATTTTTCTGGAGGGCCACCTACCCGGTCCTCTGTTTTAAAAAATTTTTGGGACTGCCACATACAGGCACTCAATCTATTCCATTTTACTGCAGGGCCACCTACCTGCTCCTCTGGTTTGAACAATTTTTGGGACTGCCACATACAGGCACTCAATCTATTCCATTTTACTGCAGGGCCACCTACCTGCTCCTCTGGTTTGAACAATTTTTGGGACTGCCACATACAGGCACTCAATCTATTCCATTTTACTGGAGGGCCACCTACCTGCTCCTCTGGTTTGAAACATTTTTGGGACTGCCACATACAGGCACTCAATCTATTCCATTTTACTGCAGGGCCACCTACCTGCTCCTCTGGTTTGAACAATTTTTGGGACTGCCACATACAGGCACTCAATCTATTCCATTTTACTGGAGGGCCACCTACCTGCTCCTCTGGTTTGAAACATTTTTGGGACTGCCACATACAGGCACTCAATCTATTCCATTTTACTGCAGGGCCACCTACCTGCTCCTCTGGTTTGAACAATTTTTGGGACTGCCACATACAGGCACTCAATCTATTCCATTTTACTGGAGGGCCACCTACCTGCTCCTCTGGTTTGAAACATTTTTGGGACTGCCACATACAGGCACTCAATCTATTCCATTTTACTGCAGGGCCACCTACCTGCTCCTCTGGTTTGAACAATTTTTGGGACTGCCACATACAGGCACTCAATCTATTCCATTTTACTGCAGGGTCACCTACCTGCTCCTCTGGTTTGAACAATTTTTGGGACTGCCACATACAGGCACTCAATCTATTCCATTTTACTGCAGGGCCACCTACCTGCTCCTCTGGTTTGAACAATTTTTGGGACTGCCACATACAGGCACTCAATCTATTCCATTTTACTGGAGGGCCACCTACCTGCTCCTCTGGTTTGAAACATTTTTGGGACTGCCACATACAGGCACTCAATCTATCCCATTTTACTGGAGGGCCACCTACCTGCTCCTCTGGTTTGAAAAATGTTTGGGACTGCCACATACAGGCACTATCCAAATTAAATTGTCTCCATAGCAGCCTCCACACGTTGTCTCCATTGCTACCTCCAAAAGTCGTCCATATAGCTGCCTCCATACATCGTCCCTTTATCAAACGAGGTGTGTCAGGCAGAAATTTGGGTTGTTTTCATGGATTCCACATCAAAGTTGTTAACTTTGTCGCCACCCTGCTGTGTAATCCCCAAAATATACTGGCAAACTTTTACCATTTAGGGATATTATTTCAGCGCTTCTTGCGCATCTGTTTACATTCCCCTCACCCGGCATATCCTAAACTTATAAGAACGCTACTACACTTGATCTTATACAAAAGGTTCTTAGAAGTGCTGTTTGGGGAGTAGCCTAGAGACAGGGGCTTGGATTGGCGAAAGCTCGCCTGGCAGCGGAACGCCAGCTCCATGCGCATCATGCGCTTCTTGCGCATCTGTTTACATTCCCCTCACCCGCCATATCCCAAACTTATAAGAACGCTACTACACTTAACTTGGTGCAGGCTGGGACCGAGTCTGACCCTGGGGCTGGTCATATACTGCCGACGCAGAGAATTGCGGGGCCTACCTCGGTCCAGGTCTCAAAGGCCTACTATACCTCCTCCCACCCCTCCTCCACCTCCTCCTCCTCCGAATTACCATCCGTGGGCATGGCGCCATCAGTCGGTAGCTCTAGGCACAGCAGCAGTGCCGTCGCTAAGCGACAGCAGGCGGTGCTGAAACTGCTGAGCCTAGGCGATAAAAGGCACACCGCCCAAGAGCTATTACAGGGCATTCCACATCAAAGTTGTTAACTTTGTCGCCACCCTGCTGTGTAATCCCCAAAATATACTTGCAAACTTTTACCATTTAGGGATATTATTTCAGCGCTTCTTGCGCATCTGTTTACATTCCCCTCACCCGGCATATCCTAAACTTATAAGAACGCTACTACACTTGATCTTATACAAAAGGTTCTTAGAAGTGCTGTTTGGGGAGTAGCCTAGAGACAGGGGCTTGGATTGGCGAAAGCTCGCCTGGCAGCGGAACGCCAGCTCCATGCGCATCATGCGCTTCTTGCGCATCTGTTTACATTCCCCTCACCCGCCATATCCCAAACTTATAAGAACGCTACTACACTTAACTTGGTGCAGGCTGGGACCGAGTCTGACCCTGGGGCTGGTCATATACTGCCGACGCAGAGAATTGCGGGGCCTACCTCGGTCCAGGTCTCAAAGGCCTACTATACCTCCTCCCACCCCTCCTCCACCTCCTCCTCCTCCGAATTACCATCCGTGGGCATGGCGCCATCAGTCGGTAGCTCTAGGCACAGCAGCAGTGCCGTCGCTAAGCGACAGCAGGCGGTGCTGAAACTGCTGAGCCTAGGCGATAAAAGGCACACCGCCCAAGAGCTATTACAGGGCATTCCACATCAAAGTTGTTAACTTTGTCGCCACCCTGCTGTGTAATCCCCAAAATATACTTGCAAACTTTTACCATTTAGGGATATTATTTCAACGCTTCTTGCGCATCTGTTTACATTCCCCTCACCCGGCATATCCTAAACTTATAAGAACGCTACTACACTTGATCTTATACAAAAGGTTCTTAGAAGTGCTGTTTGGGGAGTAGCCTAGAGACAGGGGCTTGGATTGGCGAAAGCTCGCCTGGCAGCGGAGCGCCAGCTCCATGCCAAGATCCAACTAACATAGTTTTAACTGCAGCACCTTTAATCTACTACTAGTTCACTGCCTCCATACATCGTCCCCTTATCAAACGAGCTGTGTCAGGCAGAATTTTGGGTTGTTTTCATGGCTTCCATGTTAACTTTGTCGCCACCCTGCTGTGTAATCCACAAAATATACTGGCAAACTTTTATCATGTACCGATATTATTTGAGCGCTTCTTGCTCACCTCCTTTGGTTCCTCTCTGCCACCCATTGGTTTGAAGCCTGAGTCCATTTAGGGTATGTCGCCATGACACTCTCTAGCCTGCTGCCGCTGCCTCTGCATGCCGTCCCCTATAGTGTCAGGGTCAATTATTGGATGTTTTAGATGCTATCTAGCTTCATTCTGTCACTCTGTCATGGCCATGCTGTTGCCCATAATTTTGGCATAATGGTGCGATTATGCAGCCTCAGAGGCATCCATGCATGCTGCCCCTGCTGTTTCCTGTCCATTTCCGTGGTGTTTCCATCCTTTTCTGAGGTTCCCAGGTGTTTGGCCAAGCTTCCCTGTGCAGAGCCTTGGTCCCCTTGAAAAATGCTCGAGTCTCCCATTGACTTCAATGGGGTTCGTTATTCGAGACGAGCACTCGAGCATCGGGAAAAGTTCGTCTCGAATAACGAGTACCCGAGCATTTTAGTGTTCGCTCATCTCTAGAGATGATGTCAAAGACAAACAGCTCCCTTCGGCAGAGATGCTGGCGCCTTGACTGGCTAAACTGACATATGTGCCACTAGGTGCTTCTGCTGTTGCTGCGGCGGCAGGATGGATCACCACATCTGAGACACATTTTTCCCAGGCCATTGGATGGTGGTGCCAACGTTAGCTCCATGGCCACGCCTTACTTTCTGATTGCAAATTCTACATAAACACACGCTTGGCTCCAATGTTGTCTTAACTAAAACTGCCACACCGTCAAGTGGGTGATTTTACCGGCAACACTCTGCAATGAGTGACTACTAACGCCGTTGCCTCGCTGAACCCCTGTGTCACTGCTTACTTGGACCTGCGAAGTGGGTTTTGTACCCCGCGCCGGTTTTGGCTCCCGTCCTTGCATTGCTGCCACCCTGCTGACTCACGGTCTCACGGTAACAACTTGCTGTCTGCTTTGCTGCCTGATGAGCAAGCTGACATCCTCTTATCCCGACGATGATGATGATTTCTGTTTGATTTGTGTTTCCCTGTTACTGCTATTCTCCTCAATGGTCTCAGTATGCACAGCCTGATCACTTGCAAGTGCAACATAATCTCCCGTGCCACTCTCCACATCCCTACTTACCTGCCTACTGCACTAAACAGCGGATGTCTGCCACACCTCTTCACTGCCAAACAGCTGCTGACAGTCCTCAAAGACTTACTACAGGGGGCTAAAGATATCTAAAGATATAATGGGTAGATACTCACGCAGACAGATAAGGCGGGCCGGGGGGGGGGGTGCAATAGTCGGGCCATGGACGGGTGAGTTGGGCCAGGCGTCCAGGAGTGGCGGGCCGATGATGGCTGAGGCGGGCCGGGTGGCCAAGTAGAGGTGGGCCGGCGAACAAGTGAGCAGGGTAGGGCAGCTGGGAGAGGCGGGCTGCAAACGGGAGAGGTGTGCCGCGGACAAGTGAGTAGGTTAGGGCAGCCTAGAGAGGCGGGCCACGGAGGGGAGAGGTGGGTAGGGAAGCCGGGATTGGTGGTTATTGCGGAGGGGAGAGGCGGGACAGGGTCCATGAGGCGGGTCGGAGAGGCGGAGTGACCTGAATGATGCCGCCCCCATCGTCCACCAGGAGGCGCTGCCGCCTGAGGCGTGTTTCTCAACTCGCCTCATTGTAGGTGCACCCCTGGCTGTGACATCGCTGATTGGCTTACATGTCTGCACATGTGATCGAGAGTGTTCCTTTCTTCTTCCCAGAGATCTCTGCCACCATGTAACATGTTGTACTTCGGATTCGTACCGGACCAAAGTTTTACTGAAATTCTAAAGGAATTCTGATTTGTTAGAATCGATTCGCCCAACTCTTGTCATAACCTCTTTCTCTATGCATACTCTTAAACAGTTGCAGGGATGCCAAAAATGTCAATAATTTGCATTTATCACAGGCGGGTTGATACCTCTTCTTGTACATTGGGAAGGACTTATTAAATTTCTATTAATTTCCAATAATTCTGTGGCATAAGATGAGGGTTCCAGGTTGCTAAGTATTAACATCATTATTGTGTAAAAGGTTTTGAAATTTTTTTTTTACTTAAAAACAACAGCTGGACAAATCATTTCCTTTCTGTACATATGCCTTACATGCTGAAAACATGAGCGCAAAACATTAAGAAGTTGAGAGATTTCCCTGATGTCCCATAAAGCTCTGAGTAAACACTGGCTGAATCATTAACAGCCGCAGCTCTGAGATGACATCTGTGGCACTGGACTGGAATTTAAGCCATAAACTCCCTGACAAATCATGGCCACTTTTTAATTCCTCTTATGAAACCTCAGGATAGGATCCGTGTCAAGTCCTATCAGGGGAAATGTATTTTAGATTTAAATAACATAATAGCTTCATAAGAAAAAATACATTTAGTTAGCATACATGTTACTGCAACATGCAAAGCAGTCCAATTATAAAAGAATTATACGGAAAAATAATACTAATTGTTATTCCAATTTTTGCAGCTCTAGAAGCATTACATGACTATGGCTCCGCCATCAAATGATTTCAGTATATCTGTTTGCCAAGAGTGTTCCTGAGGACTGGTTGAGGACTGGTTGAGGACTGGTCATCCCATGTCACCCCACAGGTTATCTCTATATAAAAATATTAATGCAGGAAGAAAGAAGATATTATTTTGTAACAGTTGCAAATGAAACATCTACTTTATTCTTTGGCTTGGTAGGATCATGGTTAAACCAAATATATTTATGTGTATAGGTTTTATAGTGTTTAACCCCTACGGGACTCAGCATCTTTTTGCCTAAAGGACGCGGCCCCATTTTTCAAATCTGGCCTGTGTCACTAGAAGTGGTTATAGCGTGGGAACGCTATGAGATATCCAGGGGATATTGAGATTGTTTTCTCGTGACACATTGTACTTCAAATTAGTTTAAAAATTTGGATGAAATCTTTTGCGTTTAGTTATGAAAAAAAACTAAATTTGGCAAAAATTTTGAAAAATTCTTTATTTTCAACGTTCTAAATTCTCTACTTTTGATACAGATAGTCAAAGCACCTAAATAAATTCATAACTTACATTTCCCAAATGTTTGATTTATGTTGGCATGGTTTTTTAAGATTCCACATATTTTACTAGAATGTTATGAGGCTCAGAATTTGGGTGCCATTTTTCACATTTTTTGTAAAATCGCCAAAACCCGTATTTAGATGGACCTGCTCAACTTCTAATTGACACTGAGAGGCCTAAATAATAGCGAGACTCATAAATTACCCCATTATGGAAACTACATCCCTCAACGTATGAAAAACCACTTTTAAGAAGTTTGTTAACCCTTTACGTGTTTTATAGGGGTTAAAACAAAATGGAGGTGCAGTCTGCAAATTGTAATATTTTTTCACAGTACACTCATTTTGGGTGGAAAATTAAACATTTACAATGGATTAAATGAAAAAAGGTTCCACAAAGTTTGATACCCAATTTCTCCCGAGTACACTGATACACCATATGTGGTGGTGACCTGCTATATGGGCGCACGGCCGGGCATAGAAGGGAAAGAGGCGCCATCCAAATCAGATTTGCTATGTCACATTGTACAGGCTATAATTTTTTTCTTTTTTTTATTGAGGACCTATAGGGGCTTATTTCTTTTGCCACATGAGATGCACTTTTCTGGTACATAATTTTGGGGCATCTATAGCTAATTGGGGAGATTTTATTAACTCCTTGTTGGTGGAGGAAATTAAAATCATCAATTTTTAGGAAAATTTTTATGTGTTTTTTTTTTTGCCGTTAACCATACCATGAAAATAGTATATTATTTTTATTCTATGGGTCGCCACGATTACGAAAATACTTCATTTATATATATTTTTTATTTTTTCCCATTTTTACTGAATAAAAAGTAATTTGGCAAAATTGTTGTTCATTTTAGCATCACCGTCTTTCATATGCATAACTTTTTTATTTTTCACCTCACAAATCTGTTTAAAGGCTTATTTTTTGCAAGAATGGTAGCTCTTTTTAGTGGTCTTATTTTAGATTGCGTAACTTTTTAAAATCACTTTTTAGAGCATTTTTAAAGGGCATTAATACAAAATCATCTTTTTTTCAGAGAGAGTTTTTTTAGTTTACGGGGTTCACTTTGCGGATCTAATAACGATTCTGTTTTATTTTACAGATTGTTATGGACGCAGGGATACCAAATATGTGGGGGTTTGGTGTATTTTATTAAATTGTACTGAATAAAAACTAATTTGGAGAAAATCTTATTCATTTTAGCATCACCATTTTTTATATGCATAACTTTTTTATTTTTTGGCTGACAAATCTGGTTAGGGGCTTATTTTTTGTGAGAACAGTTGTTATTTTTAGTGGGCTTATTTTAGAGTGCATAACATTTTTTAAATCACTTTTTAGAGCATTTTTCATGGGGTAATAATTAAAAATGATCTTTTTTCAGAACGTTTTTTGCGTTTTTTTCCTCCGGCGTTTACCGTGCGGGTCCAGTAACAATTCTGTTTTATTATACAGATTGTTACGGACGCGGCAATACCAAATATGCGGGTTTTTTTGCATTTTTATGTTTTTTATACTTTATTAAGTTTTTTTATGGGAAAGTGACATTTTAGGGGCTTATATTTTATGTATTAATTTTTTATTTATTATAATGTGTAGTGTTAACTGTTTTTGCATATTTTTACTTATACATACTTGAACTTAAACCAGTGATGCTCTGATCACTGGTTTAAATTCAATACACTGCTCTACAATACTATTTTATTGTAGAGCAGTGTAAAATGCCTGAGCAAGCTTGCGCATGCTCAGACAGTTTACAGTCAGACCCGGAAGGGGTCTGACTGCCATGGAGACCGGGCAGCTCAGGGGCACATGCCAGTCCTCGGAGCTGCCCAGAAGAGGATCGGATCCCCCGGTAAGCGGCACGGGGGATCCGATCCACAACAGGAACACCCTTACACGCCCTTACACGCCTTTTTATTATTATTATTATTTACTAAGGGTCTGCGGATTGCATTTCCGTCGGACTTACCGACATTTTCGAGATTTGCAGCGCTGTGATCTATTTAGCAGGGGATGGGATTTTGACGCAGTGGAGCAGGCTTTCATGTGACAGAAATCGGTGAAGCGACACATGCAGGATATCGGGCGCGCGATCTTCGCAGATGTGCATTCCGGTTGGACAATGCATTTTCGGGGATCACGCAGGACGGGTAAGTAAATGTGCCCCATTAACTAAGACTAGTGCAAACTGCACTATGTGTAGTTTGCCTGTGTAGTGTGCAGAGGGCGCCAGATTCAGAATTTCAGGTGCTGTTATGCATGAATATGGCGCTCCCAGCACTGCTCCAACAGAGTGCACCACTCCACTCCACTTTTTTTGGTGCACCTTTAACATGAGCCATGCAACACACTTCTGTCGGACTCAGTCACGGTATGACTGAGCACCGTAACGCCCCCTTCATTGCAGAAATTTGTGTCGCATGATGAATAGTGCAGCTGCACCACAAAAGGGTCATGTGCAACACATTGGTGGTGCAGACACTTCTTAAATACCTATGTAAGCAGTTTACACTAGAAAGAACGTGCAAGGTCTGACAGAAAACTGGCACACAGCCATTATTAAATGTGCCCCATAGTGTACGGTCATCATTTCAGCCTCTTCTGACACCAATAATTATTTTATACTTTGGTGTGTGGATCTGTGTAAGCTTTTTATTAAATTTGTTATATTTTTTAAATTGGCTTAAAAGTGGCATTATGAACATTTGGTAGCTACTTTCTGTTATGGGGTTCACCTCCCGAAATAATTTGTTAGATTGGACATTTTGGGATGCGGTGATACCTAACATGTTTGTGATTTTTACAGTTTATTTATTACAGGGGTCGATTGAAAATTTTAATGTTTTTTTTATTACTTTTATTACTTTTTATTATTATTATTATTATTATTGTTATTATCCTATAGGGTACTTTAACCCTAGACAGTCTGATTGTTCCTACAATATACTGCAATACTATTGTTAATACCCGATACTATTTACTGTACTACTACCCTGTTTCCCCTAAAATAAGACATCCCCTGAAAATAAGACCTAGTACAATTTTGTTCAGGCTTAGAAATATAAGGCCTCCCCTGAAAATAAGACCTAGCGGCCACCATTGCAGCGGCTCCCCCCCACGCTATACATTAGTATTAGTAAATCTTTTAGATGTTGCAGAAGGTTGTGACATGGGGAAGAATTCGTGGAAGTAAATCACTGACTGTTGTGCTGCAAATGTGATACCAGCAGCTCCCAGGATAAGAAGGGTCATTTATGGGAAGTGCTTTTACTAAACATTAGAGATTGGGGCCAAAGATTCAAATAGAAATGGAGTCACAAGAAATACAGCATGAAATTCAGTTTGGAGAGTCATAAGAAGGTTAGAAAAGTAGATTTTTTTGTTCAATGATAAATGTCAATTTTTGTTCATGGAAAAATAAGACATCCCCTGAAAATAAGACCTAGTGCCTCTTTGGGAGCAAAAATTAATATAAGACACTGTCTTATTTTCGGGGAAACAGGGTATAATAAAAATAATTCTTTTATTTAAATAGCGCACACAGATTACGCAGCGCTGCACAGAGCTTGCTGTATACGATGCTATATACTTTACTAATATGCAATACTATCGTATTGCAGTACATGGCGTTTTTACACATGAATCTGCAGAAATCATCTAGCGCGGGTATTACAAAGACACCGAAGACCCAAAGTAACTGATTGCTGATCCCAGATGACATCACGGGGAGCAAGGTTCAAAAACAAGATGGTGCCAGCACTGACAACAATCAAAGTTTGCAGTAGGTGTTTGCTGCAATATGCAGCAAACCATGTGTCTGTACGACAAGGGTTCACCCAGTGAGCCCTCTCCATACATGCTTAACAGCTCCATCCCCTAATAGTAGGGTGTGGCATGTTAGGAGATTAAGGATAGGTCACAGAACCATCCTCCTTACATACAGTGATCAATAAGAACTCTGATGGATCTGCAGCTACACAGCCCCCTATCCAGCAAGTCATGATGCACAGTGTGTTCTGATACATCTCTTTGTCAGCCTTCCTATTTATATAGTTCTCAATTTAAAGCTATTGTGAATAATCTATATTCTACATTATTCAACTCCAAAACACCGTGCCACACCACTTTTTTTTTATTGTGACCTATGTAGAGGCCTTCATCTTAAATCACTTGTCTAATTTATTAAAATGTTGTACCGGAATATGTTTGCTATAGTTTGGATGACCAATGACCTGTAGAGGGATTTGTATAACACCAGGGATACCTATGATTATAAATTCATAAGTTACAGATTGTAAAAGGATTTTTGCAAGCACCTTTCAAATGAATGAGACAGTCGCGGACATTTTTGCAACCTATTCTCCAGATGTGACCTATAATATGGCAAATACAGCAGTTTTATCTTGGGTGTAATAATTTACATGATGTAATGATGCACCATATCCTTGATATGACTTGCAATTACTGTCCATAAGCATTCTTAAGATTCAGATAAAATATTGCCTACTATGAATGGACCCTGGGTATAGAGTATAGTAAATAATCTATGCACTGTGAAGTAGAAGGTAAGATCTGGATCTGTTGTAAGGCTGTGGCACCAGGAGCTTTGACTCACCTCATTTGTTTTCCTTTTCAGGTAGCGGGCAGGAAAAGGCAAATAAGTTTATAAGTAATCAGATCTAGGTGATGATGGAATGCTTTTAGATAGCAGATAATTGTGCACAGCATGATGACTTGCTTTTCCATACTGCCCGCTTATCTGGAGTGTTTACATCCTGCTACAACCGTATTTTATGAGAAAATGTGGGTGTCCTGAATGTCCCCCATAGACTTTGCACGGGAAGTGAAGGGTTGGTGTAGACAGTAAGATACTTTATTACAGAGAAAATTGTTCTCTTAGGAATGAAGAGTCAACAGTTCAGTGAGCAAGAATTTATGATGTGTAGGGCATTTTTTTAAGGTTTAGAGAACCTTTACACTATTCCGTTATAAATTACCAGTACACATACAGTACACATTACTCTATATTTCTTTTTCCTTCAGATTCTGCATTATGAACTGTAGTTACAACATCCTTGTTTAACCCCTTCAGCCTCAGGGACAGAGATTAAAAGGGGTTTTGCCACCAAAGTAGGTCCTATCCATCGGACACCCCTCTTTTCGTGATCTGTAGGGGTCTCATTACTAAGATCCCCACTGATCAGCAAGTAAGGCCCCATCCTGTGGATAGGCCCTAACTTGTTTGATGTAGAAGACCCTTTAAGGTACAGAGGTAACACATTTAACACTCAATGTTGTATATGTATGGCACTGACAAGGTGTCTTCTTCTGAGCTGAGCCACGGTCAACAGGTCTCCATTATAACATACTTTTGACATCTGGTATCAGCAGCATGAGATGGTAAAATATACTATATCCTATCATAGATGGGAAGATCCTCTAATTAAACTTAAAAAGTGGAAAATAAAAACCCTCATGATACAGTTTAAAACATGTTTGCATTCTCTAATATGAAAACAAATAAATAATGAATACATGTTTAATATTTCTTCATTCATAGTAATCACCCATTGTATAAATGTATTGCTTGGAGAAAGAAATTATGTGCCTAAGAATTGTACCAACAAAACGAACACACACACACACACACACACATATATATATATATATATATATATATATATATATATATATATATATATACATATATACATATATATATATATATATATATATATATATATATATATATATATATATATATATATATATATATACATATATGAGAGATTTGTTTTATAAAAAATATTACTTCAGCTTTGTAATGCTGTAATTGTAATTGTGCTGGACCATAGAATAAGAATAATAATTTATTTATTCTGTAAACTGCTTCAGATTATTGTATTTCCAAGGGCACCATCAGAGTTATGTCATGGGGTCACTTAATGCAGAACTCCACTTCAATTGGCAGAGCAGTAAAAATCTTCAATCTTCAGGTGAAAAGCATTTGTATCTTGATGGTACATTGCACCCAAATACTTCATCACACTATACCTTTAACTCTCACATAAATCCACATCTTACTAATCCATGTTGAGCCGGCGCATCAGAATTCTTAATGGATTTTGAGTCTATTTAGAGTTCATTAATGTATAACTCAAATCCCATTTATTAACATAAAGTTACTATATCCTATGGGGCACATTTACTAACAACAGTGCAAACTCCACAAAATGCAGTTTGCCTATGTAGTGTGCAGGGTGCACCAGATTCTGGATTTCTGGCGCACGTTCTTCATGAATCTGGAGCACCTTTAACATGGGATGTGTGACACAATTCTTTCGGATTTTGCATGTTAAATCTGGCACACGGTCCAACTAAACACCGGAACGCCCCCTAATTTGTGACGCATGTAGACTAGTGCAGGTGTGCCACAGAAGGGTCCCGTGCACTCGTTTTGATAAATGTGGGCCTATAACTTTAACACCTCCCTGTGCAGAATGAAAATAGGTATTTATTGGTGGTAGAAAGGCAGCTACAAGAATTGAAGCCTTCCAGGTTCAAAACTGATTAATATCACTAGTAACATGGAATGTCATTGTAAGACAGGACAAAAGCATGTTTAACATATGATGAAATTATGCTTAATATATGTAAATTAGAATAATGAACTCAGGACCCATTATATAAGAGGCAGCAATAAAATAAGAGGAGCCATGAGCTTTACAGAGACATCCATATACCAGTAAGTTGTGCTAAAAAAATCCTCACTGTATTAACAACTGAGCTTATTTTTCACAGTACAAAAGTTGTCATATTTATAGTCATCTCAAAAGCAGTGAGAGTGCTAAGGGGAGACTGTTCCCTCATAGGGAGGAGGAGCATCTCCTGCTGCATCATAGAAAAGCTTCCTGTTAACTAAGAAGAGGCGGGGAAACTAATTTAAGATACCAAAACATATAATTACATATTATAACAAACATATTTGGCATATTTTTTTCAGAGGCTCTCAGATTTAACAGTCTCAATTACTCCTTTCCATCATCACCAGTAATCGTCCTTTAGTAGTGCATTAGTATTGCAGTATATTTTATGAGAATTCAGACCTTGCTAAGTGTAAACATTTTTTAGAAAGTCAAAATCTTAAAAAAATTAAATAAACATTAAAATTAGTATATACCTAACCATATGATTATATAACCTAGAACACACATAAAACTATAAAACTAATGACAAAATAATACTAGTAACACATAATTTATTACTGTGTCACAAAATGTCTGATCTATTAAAAAAATAAAAATAATTATCTTATGTCCTGAATGGGATAATTATTTTTCACCATTTCCACATCCATAACATTTTTTAATAAAAAGCAATTATAAGGTTCATTAAAATGACATCAATACATTATTTAGTGCCTCAGGAATGTACTTTTGCCACCTCTATTCTCTGTATTTTTCTTATATGCTACTATTTTCGCATTAAGTGTATGGATGGCTTCTGTGTGGTCCTTCCAATAAAGAGGGAATTCTGCTAGAGGATACTCATAAGTCGATGTTACTGAATTGTGTTTCCTGTAGAAAATATAACATATGCCATCAAAGAAATCAGCCCCTAGGTACACCAGGGTGTGACACACGGTGTTACCTTAGAAAAGATTACAGATACAACATGTGTCACCTGTAAAGATTAATCACTGTGTTTTCTGATCTCTGCAAGCCACACGCAATGAAGCTTGCACTGCTAAACCGGTGTATGTTTAACATCAAAGTGGGATTTTCGTACTTTGGTTACTTTTCCAAGTTAAGAATGTTCAGGAGTAAAAACATAACATTTGCATTTCAAGGTAGTGATATTTTAGAATATTATATTACAGATAATGAAGATGCTTGTTTTAATGCTGTTTTGCATTAACTGAGCCTTTCTTCTGTAAGACAAAGAAATATCATTAATATTTGTCATTTTATTACAATTTAGGAATATAGTGCACATCATAACTGCAATGAGATTTGATTTCGGAGGAGAAATGCTGTGAAATGATAACATTTAAACTTTTTGCAATTACACAATGGGGGGAGATGTATTATACCTTTAGCTTTATGGAAGAGAAAGCAAGTAAATCTCCCCATCCCCACCAGTTTGAAGTGGGGCAGGAAGGGGTGTGAATACCGTGGCCCACAGAATTTAATATAGTGTCCATGGCTCCCACGGTTTTCGGAAAATCCCTGTAGGTAAGACCTTGTATAAACCTGATCTACTAAGAGGACAGATAATCTTAGTGGATCCAAGCAGCGGAGCACCAGAGAGGTAAATTTTAACAATGGCATTCAAAACACTTGTTTTAATATATTCCCCCCAATGTATTCTGGGAGTTCAGCAACCTGTTGTCTGTTTCATTTATGAGTGCTTTATGAGGCTCAACTACATGCTCTAGCAGGCCCTTTTGCTTCCTAAAACCAGCCATGTTGGTTCCTATCTCACAGCAGATAGCTCAGTTTGATACAGGAAGTCCTGCTGCTTGCTCCCCTCAGCCGCATCCCACTCCTTCCCATCTCGTAAGAGACATTTCAGTCTAATACATCAAGTCCTACTACTCTCATCCCTCAGCCACCATCTTTTTCAATCATGTGTAACAATCATGGCTTAGTCTTTCCTCTCAAAATCTCCCCACTGATGTCAGCTCACCAGGCTGTGAGCTCTGTGAAGGAGCAGGAGGGAGGCGCTGTACAGGAGCACAAAGGTTGGGGCTAAGAGCTGAGGAGTTTGCAGCACAGACAAGTCACATATTTTTTTTAAATGCATCCAAACCAAAGTCCAACGCCTGGACTGACTACACAGAGGATTCTGTCAGGATTTAAAGTAAGTTATGAAACACAATTATAATGTAATGCTTATAGAAAGCAGAAATACACATTTGCATCACAGTTGTAATGTAATGAGGTCCCTGGTGACAGGTTCCCTTTAAGACGCAGGTGTGCAGAATACCAAAGTGATGGTCCATTTATTTTTTCACATAATGTACATGTAGCACTTTTTTTGTACAGTGGCTTCATAAATATAAATATATATCCTGCCCCATTTCCCTGATTCTTTATGCAGGATTTTGTTGGACTGTATATGCTCCTTTGTACACATAGCAAACCAATGCCCACCTAATTAGAAGTAACCATTATAGGACAGACTTTTTACTTTTGGTTCTGCATTTTTCTCTTCCAGTGAGTGACAATTAGCTAATGAAGGGAATATACTACATATTTGCATTCCATACCCCATTTTGAAGGAGCAGAACAATGGAAAATGAATACACATAAGGCCTCCCTAATCTATTAAATAACTGTTATGTACACTCTGTGCCACAGGGAGTTTCTCTCTAGATCATTGGTGTCTTCCATATAACACTTTGGAAAAGTGTATTTATAATTTAGTTTAGCCACAATTGCCCACCAAACCAGGGGTCAGAAATATGCTAAAAAAGATCTTTGAACGCTATATTAAAATGACCTTTGGTGGGGTCACTGCACTGGATTGATGTCTCTCAGGCCATGTTCAGCATGATCAACTGCTCAATGTTTTTTTTTTCACCTTTGTGCTCCTTCATGGGAACAGAGCTCACAACCTGATGAGCTGACATCAGTGGGGTAGGGAGGAGCTGTACAGGAGCACAAAGGTGGGGGTTGAGATCTGAAGAGTGAGCAACACAGACAAGCCATAGGTAGTAAGTTAAAACACACAATTACTGTATATTGTAATGCAAATGCTTAGAGATGGCAGAAAGGCATATTTGCAATGTAGCTGTAATGGGCTTTTGCAACCTGTCTTTACTGAAAATGATGTCCTAGTGACAGAACAGCCTTTGTGAGAATTTCAGAGGAGGGACAGCAATTTATGGCTCTTAACAACTTTCCTCAAAATATCTGTCCCAAATCATTGCCATGCTCATCAGTTTGGTAAAGTAACCTTTCGATTTACAGAAAGGAAAGCAAAAGCAACAACTATCAGAATGCAATGCAAGAAAAGGACAATAGGTTGATAGATTCCATGGGCATCATAGAGAGGAGACAATCCATTACAGAATGTTCAGGAGATGAAATCACACACACAGTCAACATCGGCGGGAGAAGGCAGGGGAGAGACAAGAGACCATAAATAGCTTTAACAAAGGAGTTCACACAAAGAATACTCATAAAATTTTATATAAGAGCTAATGAAGGCAGCAGCATCAAGGACACATACACCTTGCATTAAACATGTATTATTGGAAGGCCCACAAAAATAGTCTGAAATGAAAAGCAGGTTGTATTAAGGAAAATTCCAATGGAAAAGAAACAAAAACATGAAACATAGTATAAGGCTATGACATGGCAATGATGTGATCGGCCACATCAATTAAGGAATTGAGATCATAATTCATAATTATTGTGATGATAATTATTATTTAGTGACAGTTTTTAAATGAAATAAATGATAATAATTTTCTTTTAAATTATGGTCACTATTCCTTAATTGATGTGGCCGACTGCATCTCAGACATATCGTGGCTGTACCGTTGATTATATATATATATATATATATATATATATATATATATATATATATATTTATATACAGGCAGTCCCTGGGTTACGTACAAGATAGGGTCCATAGGTTTGTTCTTGAGTCGAATTTGTATGTAAGTCGAAACTGCATATTTTATAATTGTAGTTCTGGGCAATTGGAGTTTGGAGACAGTGACAATGGGAGTTTCAATTTTTTTTTGCTGTAATGGGACCAAAGATTATCAATAAAGCTTCATTACAGACACCTGTAATCTAGGACTATAGTAAGGCATCCAGGGAGCTTCACCAGAGGCCATTGGGGGCAGAGGGGTCCTTAAGTAGGGGACTGCCTGTAAGATTCCTGAGTGATTTATGACAACTGCTCCCTGGTGCATTCCGTGATCCAGAATGTCTGACTGGAATGCAATGTGGCGCGATTGTGTGGCCGATTTCCTGCATGTGTCGCTTCCCCGATCAGGTCCGCCGGAATTCACCATCTTCTTCCCGGTGTATGTAAGTGCATAGTGTCTTGCAACACAATTTTAAAGTTAAATCCCACGCTCAGTCCGAATCAGTTGAATCGTCCAACGGCCCGCCCCCTGATTTCTGCATGAAAGCCGGTGCGATTGCGACAAAAATCGATCGCGTGCAACACAACCCCCTTCTAAATTGTCACAGTGGCGCAAATCTTGAAAATTTCCTAAATCTGACATTCCGCGGACTCTTAGTAAATAAGCCCCAATTTTTCAGAAACATTGCTGATTGACTTAACTGAATGTTCTCCTGTTTGTTGAAGATGACAGAGAACATAACACTATTTGTAAGTTTTTTTGTCTCACTTGCTTTCTATAATATAAACATATATAGTACTATAGTAGTATTAATCTATTTTTAAAATGTTGCAAAAGGACATCACTGCAGTGATAGGAATCTGTAGACAAGTGTGGATGGTATAACCAAAGGATTTCTACAGCTCTCGGTATCATGAGCCAAAACGCACAAGACAAATTTGCATGATAAAACTGATTTAGTAACTAAACAGCAGTGTGCACAGGGCATAATTGTTCCGTGCAGCTTTTACCTATTAGCACCTCAGATTACGTGTATTCCTGCGTATATATTGCAATTAAATGTAACTTAATAATCGTTGTCACTTTCAAGAGAAACTGAACTGAAAGAGCGATGTTGTAAGGTCCCAGGAACCTGCAAGGAATGCCTAAATGGCTTCCTCATTTAGACAGTCTTTATTCACAGCACTGCTGGCTTTTAAAACCAGGACTCATTTTACTAAGCAAAAAATGGCTCTTTTGTTGCTGGTTTCCCCCTAGTGTCATCTCGTATGGATGTCATGGTAACAAGTGTATGCTTTCAGCCTAGGAGGTTACTGGGCCTCCGGAAGGAAGTGCTCCAGTTGCTAGACTGCTATTTTTATAGAACTGTTACATAATACAGCCTATGAAAGCTTCCTCTTAGGGTTTTATTGCACAAAAGGGAAATTAAGTTTGATGACTCCAAATGTTTGATGGAGGATGTAGAATGACTTTGGTATTGTGCCTTTTGCCTGGCTAGAAGCAACGCTTATGTAGGCTGTTTAAGAAAATAATTGTGCAGGGTGTTATTATGTTTATATACAAATGAATAAATGTTGTCTATTAAGATGTCTTAATAACAAACAAGGTTTATAATATTCTAGCAATGAGACCAGCAATTTCTTACTATATATTTATTTAGAACACTTAAAGGGGTTTTCCCATGAAAGAAAGATCATTTTTAAACCCCATTCTTTACAGTTTTATTTCTGTTTTAGCTCCTATAACTCAGTGATGGTCATTGTAAAATTCCAGAGCAGACATGTTATAATCCCTCTCGTGCTGTGAGATACTGTGTGCTGACAATGTGCTTAGATTATCAGGATCCAGGATTTATCTACACTTTTATTCAGCTTCTGAACATTTTACATGTGTCTAACACGTGGAAAAAGAGAGATGAGATGGATCAGCGATGAGAGATGATGAGATCCATGCATATAACACACAATGACACACTGTCAGGACTGCTACATCTCAACTACACACACACAGAGTCATCTCTGCTACAACTCTTTCCCCTGCTATAAAGAACTTATCTGTCTGTAGCATTTGGATTTAGTCTCCTCGCATTTTGCTTTCTGGCAGGCAGTGTCTGTGAGCGTCTCTGTATGAGCTTGTCTTGGAAAGCGGGGGAGGGGTGATGCAGAGACAATGAGAACATTAGAGAATGTGTCATTTTGTTATGCCAAGTATATTTAAGAATCTTGTGTTCGTGGGAATACCCCTTCAACAGTTCAATTTTTTTTTTGTATACATTATTTCTTACTTATTAAATTATATGGCAGCTAGCACTAATCGGAGGTGTTAACTCTTTAAATGTCACCGGCAGGCATCATATGCTTTTAAATACTGCTTTGCAGGCAGTATTTATCCACTTAACACCTGCTATCAGTGCAAGCACTTTGAATAGTCCCAGATAGATGGGGAAAGTATTGCAGTCACAGATACTGGAAATAGCTTCAGCTTCTGTTGTTTCTTAATACATACTCACAAATTGTACAGGAACTTGGGAGGAAGGAGGCTGTGTGCACCCCAAAAGTGAGGAGGCTCAATATGACAAGTGCTAAAAAAAGAAAGAATTCCCTAACATTAGCTGTATCAGGTGCTTAATAATTCTCCATTCCGGCCTGTGATGTTCATGTTTATGCGCAGTGTTGTCTAGCCATAATTTAAGTTTCTGTGCCCAGCTTTGGGATCAGTTTGTTGCTAGCGGCATGACTTTGATCCTAGTTTTGGGGTACAGTTGTATTGTGACATCATGTTTGCCATAAGGGTATAATAGCAGTTTGAAATGAATAGGGAATCACAATAATATAAACACATGGTTCCTGAACCACTGGTTGGGGGATATGATATGTAATTCAAAATTCACCTGCACTACATTCACTCATTCAACTGGTTTGATGAGTGTACCTCTGTGTGTGAGTATGTCAATTCTCTCTGCCGGGGGAACAGCAATCAAGCAGTGTTACTACTTCAAAATACCTGGTGTGTATTTTAATATTGGATTAATTAATTGTGCAGGTGTAGAATAGATGCCAGACTCAGCGTGCCCATTGCTTCTGTAGTACAAAATAGATACAGCGTGCCACCATGTAGTATAAAATGCATACAGTGTACCGCCATGTAATATAAAATGCATACAGCGTGCTGCCATGTAGATTAAAATGCATACAGCGTGCCGCCATGTAGTATAAAATGCATACAGCATACCGCCATGTAGTAAAAAAGGCATACAGCGTGCCGCCATGTAGATTAAAATGCATACAGTGCGCCACCATGTAGTACAAAATGCCTACAGCGTGCCACCATGCAGTGTATAATGCATATAGCGTGCCGCCATGTACTACAAAATAGATACAGCATACTGCCATGTAGTATAAAATGCATACAGCGTACCGCCATGTAGTATAAAATACATACAGTGTGCCGCCATGTAGAATGAAATGCATACAGCGTGCCACCATGTAGTGTAAAATGCATACCGTGTGCCGCCAATTAGTATAAAATGCATACAGCAAACTGCCATGTAGTATAAAATGCATACAGCGGGTCGCCATGTAGTATAAAATGGATGCAAAATCTGGTGGAGGCCCCCTTTGAATGTAGTCCGGACAGGGAACAGAAACACCCCCCCCAAGCAATCAATCACTATATACAGCATCCCAGAAATCACTGTATACAGCCTCCCAGCTATCACTGTATACAGACCCTCAGCAATCCCTGTATACACACCACCAGCAATCACTGTATACAGCCGGCCACCAATAAATATATACAGCTCCCCCACCAATCACTATATACAGCTCCCCCAGCAATCAATATATACAGCTCCCCCAGCAATCAATATATACAGCTCCCCCAGCAATCTCTATATACAGCCCCCCAGCAATCACTATGTACAGCTCCTCTGGCAATCATTATATACAGCTCCCCCAGCAATCACTATATACAGCTCCCCAGCAGTCACTATATACAGCTCCCCAGCAGTCACTATATACAGCTCCCCAGCAATCACTATATACAGCTCCCCCAGAAATCACTATAAACATCTACCCAGCAATCACTATATATAGCTCCCAGTAATCATTGTATACAGCTCTCCCAGCAATCACTATATACAGCTCTCCGCAATCACAATATACAGCTTCCCCAGCAATCACTGTATACAGCCGGCCACCAATAAATATATACAGCTCCCCCCCAATCACTATATACAGCTCCCCCAGCAATCAATATATACAGCTCCCCCAGCAATCAATATATACAGCTCCCCCAGCAATCTCTATATACAGCCCCCCAGCAATCAATATATACAGCTCCCCCACCAATCAATATATACAGCTCCCCCAGCAATCTCTATATACAGCCCCCCAGCAATCACTATGTACAGCTCCTCTGGCAATCATTATATACAGCTCCCCCAGCAATCACTATATACAGCTCCCCAGCAGTCACTATATACAGCTCCCCAGCAGTCACTATATACAGCTCCCCAGCAATCACTATATACAGCTCCCCCAGAAATCACTATAAACATCTACCCAGCAATCACTATATATAGCTCCCAGTAATCACTGTATACAGCTCTCCCAGCAATCACTATATACAGCTCTCAGCAATCACTATATACAGCTTCCCCAGCAATCACTATATACAGCTCCACCAGCAATCACTATATACAGCTCCCCCAGTAATCACTATACTGTATACAGGCCCCCAGCAATCACTATCTACAGGCCCCCAGCAATCACTATATACAGCTCCCCCTGCAATCGCGATATATAGCTCTCAGTAATCACTATATACAGCACCCAGTATTCACTATATACAGCTCCCCAGCAATCACTATATACAGCTCCCCAGAAATCTCTATATACAGCCCCCCAGCAATCACTATATACAGCTCCCCCAGCAATCATTATATACAGCTCCCCCAGTAATCATTATATACAAGCTCCCAGCAATCTCTATATACAGCCCCCCAGCAATCACTATATACAGCTCCCCCAGCAATCATTATATACAGCTCCCCCAGTAATCATTATATACAGCCCCCCCAGTAATCATTATATACAGGCTCCCAGCAATCTCTATATACAGCCCCCCAGCAATCACTATATACAGCTCCCCCAGCAATCATTATATACAGCTCCCCCAGTAATCATTATATACAGGTCCCCCAGTAATCACTATATACAGCTCCCTCATTAATCACTATATACATCTCCCCCAGAAATCACTATATACAGCTCCCAGTAATCACTATATACAGCCCCAGACATCATTATATACTGCTCCCCCAGCAATCACTCTATACAGCTCCCCAGGAATCACGGTATACAGCCCTCCAGCAATCACTATATACAGCTCCCCTAGCAATCACTATATACATCTCCCCAGCAATCACTATATACAGCCCCGCAGCAATCACTATATAGAGTTTCCCCAGCAATCATTATATACAGCTCCCAGCAATCACTATATACAGCTATATATATTTACACCTATTACATGTTATACCTCTGTATACACACACATATACCGTATTTTTCGTATTTATAGTCACGTGTGCCTTATATATAAATCATATTTACAGACAATAGCTGCCTTGAACTGTGCGCAGGTTTGCCACCTGCTGGTCACTCATCCTTATAATCAGGTGCGCCTTATAATCTGGTGTGCCTTATATATAAACCTAGACATTTTAGCAGGCATTTATTGATGGTGCGCCTTATAGTCCGGTGCGCCTTATAGTCCAAAAAATACGGTACACAGGGAAGACACATACATATACACATTACACGTACCTGATATCCAGCCGGAGGTCCCGGACAGGCAGGAAATCCATCAGGGAGACTGATGCAGATGTCCTCCTCTGTGCAGAATGCCCGGGCTGGTGGGCGGGTCTTCTCCTCTCAGCCTTTACCTCCAGGAAGACACGCCAAAGGGAATGGGAATATTGGGAACATACTGGAACCTGCGCTGGAATACTGGTGCAGGTTATAGCTTAAATCTACACCAGGTCTAAACTGGCACAGATTTCCTTCCAGAAGCCAGTAAATTCAGTGTGTCATGTACCAGTGGGGGGAAATATTTAGACTGGTGCACAATGCACCAACCTTATTTAATCCCCCCTAATGTATTTGCTAATAAGAAAAAAAAGCAGCATCACTAATTGTGCATCTCTCTTTTACTGAAGCGAAAAATCAGGGTACAAAGAACTTCTATTGCAAATAGTATTTTAAAGAATCAGCAATTACCTTTACAGTCATGGCCAAAAGTTTTGAGAATGATACAAATGTTAATTTTTACAAAGTCAACTGCATCAGGTTTTATAATGGCAATTTGCATATACTCAAGAATGTAATAAAGAGTGATCAGCTTAACAGCAATTAATTACAAAGTCAATATTTGCCTAGAAAATGAACTTTTTCCCCCAAAACACATTTCAACTTCATTGCAGGCCTGCCTTAAAAGAAGTCGCTAACATAGTTTCAGTGATTGCTCCATTAACACAGATGTAGGTGTTGATGAGGACAGGGCTGGAGATCAATCTGTCATGATTAAGTAAGAATCACGCCACTGGACACTTTAAAAGGAGGCTGGTGCTTGGCATCATTGTTTTTCTTCTGTTAACCATGGTTATCTCTAAAGAAACACGTGCAGTCATCATTGCACTACACAAAACTGGCCTAATAGGGATCTTTCACAGCTAGAAAGATTTCACCTCAGTTAGCAATCTATCGCATCATCAATTCAAGGAGAGAGGTTCCATTGTTGCCAAAAAGGCTCCAGGGCGCCCAACAAAGACCAGCAAGCACCAGGACTGTTTCTTAAAAGTGTTTCTGCTTCGGGATCGGGTTACCAGCAGTGCAGAGCTTGCTCAGGAATGGCAGCAAGCAGGTGTGAGTGCATCTGCATGCACTGTGAGGCAGAGACTCTTGGAGCAAGGCCTGGTGTCAAGGAGGGCAGCAAAGAAGCCACTTCTCTCCAGAAAAACAACAGGGACAGACTGATATTCTGCAAAAGGTACAGGGAGTGGACTACTGAGGACTGGGGTAAAGTCATCCCCTTTCCGAAAACATCTGGAAAACAGCTTGTTCGGAGAAGACAAGGTGAGCGATACCACCAATCTTGTCTCATGCCAACTGTAAAGCATCCTGCAACCATTCATGTGTGGGGTTGCTTCTCAGCCAAGGGAATCGGCTCTCTCACAGTCTTGCCTAAAAACACATCCATGAATACAGAATGGTACCAGAATGTCCTCCAAGAGCAACTTCTCCCAACAGTCCAAGAGGAGTTTGGTGATCAACAATGCCTTTTCCAGCATGATGGAGCACCTTGCCATAAAGCAAAGGTGATAACTAAATGGCTCAGGGACCAAAACATAGAGATTTTGGGTCCATGGCCTGGAAACTCCCCAGATCCCATTAAGAACTTGTGGTCAATCATCAAGAGACGGGTGGACAAACAAAAACAAATAAATTGTGACAAATTGCAAGCATTGATTGTGCAAGAATGGACTACGAACAGTCAGGATTTGGTCCAGAAGTTGATTGAGATCATGCCAGGGAGAATTGCAGAGGTCCTGAAGAAGAAGGGTCAACACTGCAAATATTGACTTGCTGCATTAACTCATTCTAACTGTCAATAAAAGCTTTTGTTACTCATAATATGATTGCACTTATATTTCTGTATGTGATAAACACATCTGACAAACACACAGAAAAACCAGAGGGCAACAGATCATGTAAAGATTTGTGTCATTCTCAAAACTTTTGGCCATGACTGTATATCACAAGTGTTGTTACATAGCAGGATATTCTGCTTGCTTATATGAAAAATAGAGAAGAAAAAGGGCTAGGTCACTGTGCGGTAAAACTTTATTGATGGTTGATACTGTCATATAGAAATATGCAAATACATCTTAACAAGATTATTGTTTTGCTTTGAAAATGTATTCTACATCGTCACCAAAGGTCTACAAAACACTTTTTTTGCTAATGCTGGTGAGTTGAATGTTGCTCTATTGGTTAACTGGAAAACGACAGGTTAAAAAGCATTTTTTTTGTGTTTATACATGAATAAGATTTAGTGACATTCAGAAAAGATCCGGTTTAGAGTCTCCTAAACTGAATGAGGCAGATACATACATAAGCATCAAGGTGGAATGAGCTCCCTATATGTAATAGCTGTCTGCTTCTCTGTGAAATGTTGAGATCCTCCTAGATGAATTATTAACACTTTTGATGATATGCATAGGTCCTGGACATACATTTTTTCCACTCATGATCGACATCGTAATAAGCTGTATACAACAGATTGATGCATGCAATAATTCATGTTCATAAAACATTTAAGCTTAATAAAGTAACTTGGGACCTCAGCATTTGCACACTAACACACCTCCGACTGGCCCCATTGTTAGGAGTTTTAACTTTAGAGGATAGGTTCACTCCAGTTCAGCATTATCTTATTTTTTTTAAGTTTGGCAAACATAAACGATATTTCTTAAGCTATAAAAACAAATACAAGCCAAGACAACGTGCCAATGTAATAGGTATATATGTAATCTTGTCTTGGATTAGTCGCCATGTATTTGAAATGATCTCTTGCTCAGCAGATTAAATTCTCTAAAAACTAACTTTAAGTCTATGGTTCGTATGCAATATAAAGGAAATTTGTCCAGATTTATAAACATTCCACAATAATTGTCTATTTTTCTTTCTCAATCCTAGTTTAACAATGATTGTTAGGAGCTGCCAGTAGACAAAGAATGCAACCACAAGAGTTGGCTTCTCCACAAATCTCAATATGTAAGAGGAAGTACAGTTTGTATTATATGTTCAGCCAGTGGTTTTGTTTCACTTCCTTTCCCTTACCAAAAAGAAAACCACTTTATGATATTACAATAACTCTGCTTATGCTTATTGAAAGAGCTTTCTTACTTTTTCTTCTCTATTTCATCTAATATTACAGTTAGTAAGCATTCTGTAACACGTGGCTTGTAAAGAATACTTCATGTAAGTAGTTCAACATGACAGGATAATATGACCATCCTTCAAGTAAATGCTCAAGTTACTATTTGAAACATTTTATAACATTTTCTAGTAATTTTACATTTTATTGCAACAATTTGTCACATGTATATTCAGTAAAATATATTTGTGTCTATATGTAGAATTAGGAGAACAAATTTCAAAATTATATGTTGTTAGAAAGTTTCACTGTAAATTTGCATAATTCCTTTAGCAATGTTGTAGTGAAATCAAACAAAATATCATACTCGGTTTTTATTTTAAGGATAAGACCAGGTGATAAGTAACCTAAATAAACACTAATACAGATAGATCTTAAATTGCTCAACTACTGTATGGGAATGGTTTGGATGAACTGGAAGTGCAGACAAGGACAATAAGCCCTAAGATGAACCCACCTCCTACCTGTTCCAAAGACTGGACAATACAGACATAGAAGAGTTGTCAAATACGGGTCAGAACCAAGAGGACAATGCAGAACAGAATCGATGGTTAGGAAACAGGAAAATGGTCAAAAAATCCAAAATGTAAAAATCGAGACAGATGCCAACAAGTTCTCATTCAGATTTATAGCAAGCAAAGGTGTAATGGCATCTGAACCTTAGAGATGTCTGGATTTCAGATCAAACAAGTACTGTATATTGCCAATACTCTATAGGGAAACTGCATAAATGAATCAATATACTAATCATACAATAATTACACACATGTCCCAAGTCCCAAGTGACACAAGTGTCCCAAGTGTAAACCATAAAATATAGGAAAGGCATTCAACTCAAGGTCCTCAAACTGTCCAGCATCTCTATGGATTTAGACAACGGTGAGTTTTGGATACAAGAACTTTTTGGTTGTTATGAAGCTATATTTTAGATCTGGTTTCAAATGTGATATTATATGCTAAATATCCACAAAGATGGCAAGCACATTGAGTTGTAGGAACCTCACAATGGGCATATAAAATTTTTCAATCAAATCTGGCAGTTCTGTCCAAAATTCTAAATATTTTGGATATTGGTGTAACATGATCTAATTCAGAATCTAAAATAATCCCCAAAGCAGATGTTGAACATATACCACTTACGTAATAATAATAATTCTTTATTTACATAGCACCTACAGATTACCCAGCACTGCACAAAACATTACAAATTGGTCCCTGTCCCCATGGGGCTCACAATCTAAAAAACCTACCAATATGTTTTGGAGTGTGGGAGGAAACTAGAGTACCCGGAGGAAACCCACACAAACACGGAGAGAACATACAAACTCTTTGCAGATGTTGACCTGGGAGGGACTAGAACCCAGGACTCCAGCGCTGCAAGGCAGAAGTGCTACCCACTCAGCCTAAAGTAGGTATTTCTACTAATATGACCATTTCCTGACTCTATCATGATTTTACTGGATGTTATATTGCCATACTTTAGAGGGGTATTGTCATCTGGATACTCACATTTAATTTAATTTATCTGCATTATATACATTTCTTCATTGGATGTTATTAAAAAGAAATTATCTATGTGAAGATAATTTCCCACAAAGGTAGCCATGTTTTCCCTTAGAAACAATAAAGCTGTCCTTGTATAAAGCCACCCCTGCAACCTGGCATTTCCACAGAAATTTCATATGCAGAAACAATTTGATTCTTTGAACAATCACTCCATCAGTGGTGGCCATATCCAAGGACAAGTATATTTTTTCAATAACATACAATTCAAGAAATATATAATATATATCATATATCAGGTGAATTAAATTACAATGCCCACATGAGAATACCCCCTTTGTAGCATGAAATGATAGATGCTGCATATGCATGTATAAGCAGGTGACAAAGACAAAAAAAGCACTTCTATTGCTAAAACATCTATTGATCATTCAAATACATTCAGGTACTTTTTACAAATTTTTAATATCTGTGTAAGTGCTTTAAAATTACCCAGTGGGGAACATTTACTTACCGGTCCCGTTGACGCCCCCAATCCGGGATGTCCGCCGAGGATTCGGAGTTGCCGCGAAGATTGTGCGTCCAATTTCCTGCATGTGTCGCTTCCCCGTTGAGGTCCACCGGAGTTCACATTCTTCTTCCCGGTGCATGTGAGTGCTGATCTTGCGACACAATTTGATTTTTAAATTCCGCGGTTTGCCCGAATCAGTCGGGTTGTCCAACGGCCACGCCCCCCGATTTGTGTCGCATGAAAGCCTGTGCCAATGCGCCACAATCTGATTGCGTACGCCAAAAACCCAGGGCAATTAAGCGGAGAACGGAAAAATTCGGGAAACCGACGGAAATGCGTCCAATGGACCCTTAGTAAATGTGCCCCAGTATGTATCAGAGTAGACTTATTCATTGTGCATAAAATAAAACTCTGAGCCAATGGGCTTGGGGTTTTAAAAGAAATCTATAATAAGAATCAAGCATAATAAAGCAGGGAGACATGGATAAACTAGGCACCTGGTAATAATATATTTGTTATCCTTTCTTCTAAAATCAACTTTTAAAATTATGCTAATAAGCATGACATGTCTGGAGGGTGTTACCAGTGCCCCTCTGTTCTGCAAATTCACAGGCACTTCGCCCTCTCATTGCAAGCGGAAACTTCCTCTACAAAAGTGAGATTACATCAGACAGAGGGAGGGAGAAGAGGGAGACAGTGTAACACCCTGTGAAGCTGCAGGGGCACTGTTAAAGCCTCGAGAAGCCCTTCAGGCTCATTAGCACAATGATAAAAGTTGATTATAGAAGGAAGGAGAACATCGATAACAAATATAAGAAAATTACCATAGTCACAGTGCCTGGATCTATGAGTAAGTGCCCCTGGTTTATCCGTGCTCAATTTTTTTGGTAGTTAAGAAGTCATCGCATGTCTACCTCTATTCCAGTCTCTTCTTCCTCTTCTTTATACTCAACTCTAGGTAATTCCATCAATTTGGTTTTTCCTATAATATATAATTCTTAATAGATACTACCATCAGTATTTTACTGTATTTCTACCCAGTCATTGGGGGTCATTTACTAAGGGTCCGATTCGCGGTTTCCTGATGTGTTACCTGAATATTTCTGATTTGCGTCGATTTCCCCTGAATTGCCGCTGGATTTTGGCCCACGCGATCGGATTGTGGCACATCGGCGCTGGCATGCACGCGACGGAAATCGGGGGGCGTGGCCAAACGAAAACCCGATGGATTCGGAAAAACTGCCGCATTTAAAACAAAAAAAGTGTTGCGGAGCTTGTACTTACCTTCACTAGGAATAGGCCGGTGAACTTGAGTGCGTTCCGATGCTCTTCAGCGCAGCAGCGCCACCTGGTGGACGTCGGAGGAACTGCCTTGATGAATCCCGGCTGGACCTGAATCCACCGCAGAGAACGTGCCGCTGGATCGCAAATGGACCGGGTAAGTAAATCTGCCCCATTGTCTCAAGATCATTAAGTGATATAAGGTCCAAATCCTACAGACATCATACAGCGCCGGTCACATGTCGCTTGTTCAAAGTGGGAATGCAGCCATCATAACTTGAATAGCTATGTTAATTCTTTGGTTCATTGCTGCTCTTTCCTTCTAATTATTTACTATTTTGGCTTAACAATGAAAGAAACATGTCATAAGAAAGACATGAAGCATGCTCTTGTTAAGATTAGTCATGGGAAGTATTACATGGACAGATAAACATCCCTGTTATTATATGACTTTATGTTTCTAGGAAAGAACATATGATTTGTGCAGTATGCTTTGCAGTTTTAGTAGATTATCTGGAAAATGTCAGCTTACATGAATGTTTCATGACTCCTTGTTGGGGTTATGAAGATAGTTTAGATTGGTTGATGGAAAAAATAAAAGTCTTCATCCCCTTATCCAGTAACATCACATATAGACTTACATATCTTTTAAAGTGATTATTCCACTGACATTGCTAATTGTCCTATAATTTTGTCCCATGGGTGTAATCTTCGCTAATCAAAAGAAGGGGGGGTCAGTGCCCCTATCGGAATGAAGTGGTGATCGTACATTTCCAAAGATCCTAGTTAAACTTTTCATCAAGATTACTTATTTTCACTTAAAGAGAGGTTCCCATTGACTTTTTAATACTAATTCACAATCAGTGGCGTAACTACCGCCGTAGCAGCAGTAGCAGCTGCTACGGGGCCCATGAGGTTCAGGGGCCCGGGGATGCACGGACTCTGTGGTCAGTGCTTTGCCAAGTGGTCCGGCAGTGCACTGCCAGGTGCCTGGCACATCGTGTCCCCGGGCCCCTCCCTCTGCGTTCCGGCTACCGCCCACCTCTCTCCTGGCCCACCCTCCACTCCTGGATCGCCCAGTCCCTTCCCCGTCCGCCGGCACAGGTAACCGCGGCCCGCCTACCCCCTGCATAGCGAGGCACAGTTGATGACCACGCCCAGTGGCGTAACTACCGCCGTAGCAGCAGTAGCAGCTGCTACGGGGCCCATGAGGTTCAGGGGCCCGGGGATGCACGGACTCTGTGGTCAGTGCTTTGCCAAGTGGTCCGGCAGTGCACTGCCAGGTGCCTGGCACATCGTGTCCCCGGGCCCCTCCCTCTGCGTTCCGGCTACCGCCCACCTCTCTCCTGGCCCACCCTCCACTCCTGGATCGCCCAGTCCCTTCCCTGTCCGCCGGCACAGGTAACCGCGGCCCGCCTACCCCCTGCATAGCGAGGCACAGTTGATGACCACGCCCCCCGCCCCAGCGAACACCCCCCCCTCTCCCTCCTGCTCCAGCGAACGCATCGCCCTCTCCCTCCCGCCCCAGCGAACGCATCGCCCTCTCCCTCCCGCCCCAGCGAACGCATCCCCCTCTCCCTCCCGCCCCAGCGAACGCATCCCCCTCTCCTTCCCGCCCGGCGAACGCACCCCCTCCCCCGCCCGAGCGCACAACCATAACCCCCCCCCCCCTCCTGCCCGAACACTGCCGGAACAACCGCCTGACGCCACGGCCGGCTGGTCACCTACACATCCTAAAAGGTAAGTAAATACATATGTATTTATCGGTCTGTATATGTATATTCTGTGTATATTGTGTGTATATGTATATACTGTGTATATTGTGTGTGTATATGTATATACTGTGTATATTGTATATATATGTATATACTGTGTATATTGTGTATATATATGTATATACTGTGTATATTGTATATATATATGTATATACTGTGTATATTGTATATATATATGTATATACTGTGTATATTGTGTATATATGTATATACTGTGTATATTGTATATATATGTATATACTGTGTATATTGTATATATATATGTATATACTGTGTATATTGTATATATATGTATATACTGTGTATATTGTATATATATGTATATACTGTGTATATTGTATATATATCTATATACTGTGTATATTGTATATATATGTATATACTGTGTATATTGTGTATATATATGTATATACTGTGTATATTGTGTATATATATGTATATACTGTGTATATTGTATATATATATATGTATATACTGTGTATATTGTATATATATATATGTATATACTGTGTATATTGTATATATATGTATATACTGTGTATATTGTATATATATGTATATTGTGTATATATATGTATATACTGTGTATATTGTGTATATATGTATATACTGTGTATATTGTGTATATACTGTGTATATTGTATATATATATATATATGTATATACTGTCTATATTGTATATATATATATGTATATACTGTGTATATTGTGTATATACTTTGTATATTGTGTATATATATGTATATTCTGTGTATATTGTGTATATATATGTATATTGTGTATATATATGTATATTCTGTGTATGTGTATATTGCGTATATATGTATATACTGTGTATATTGTGTATATATATGTATATTGTGTATATATATGTATATACTGTGTATATTGTGTGTATATATGTATATACTGTGTATATTGTGTATATACTTTGTATATTGTGTATATATATGTATATTCTGTGTATGTGTATATTGCGTATATGTGTATATACTGTGTTTATTAATATACTGTGTATATGTGTATATATGCATATAGCGTGTATATATGCATAGATGCAAATGCTGTATTTATTGTGTGTATATATATAAATATATGTATGTGTGTTTTTGTATATGCTGTGCATATAGTATGTATGTATATGCTGTATATACTGAATGTGTGTGTATTTGTTGTATGTGTGTATATTCAATATGTATATGCAGTATGTGTGTATTTGGTCTTTTTATACTGCATGTGTATATATGGTCAGTGTATATACTGTGAGTTTGTATACACTCTGTATTAGTGCATAAATGTGTGTGTATACTTGTATGTATATGGGTGCAACTATACACGTGTAGAACTTTATGTGTGTGTATATAAGTATATAAAGGTGTGTATATATCAGTGTATAAATTTGTGTAATTGTAGAAATATGTCTGTGTAGGGGCAATTCACAAGAACGAATGGGGGACGTATATCTGGCTGCAATTTGCTGACGGATATACATCCCTCATAGGCAACTATAGCGCCTCGGCTCGGTACAGTGAGCACAACGAGTACTCACTGTTTCGAGCCATGGCCGCAACAGAGATCTGTGGCCATAAGAATGACCATGCGGCTCTATACTCTATGGAGAGGGGAGGGGTGAGCCGCGATCACCTCCCCAGCGCGTCTGATGTGTGCCTGCCAGGCTCTAGCCTGGCGTGTACACGTTTATGTGAATGTAGCCTACATATGTCTATTTTTTTTGGGGGGAAGGGGGGGGCCCCATGCAGAAATCTGCTATGGGGCCCAGCCTCTCCTAGTTACGCCACTGTTCACAATCTGCTTTTATCATTAAATTACTGTTTCCACTCACTTTTAATAGTATATGAAACTATACCTGGCTCCCTACCAGTAAACTGCATTGAGTCATAGGAGCATCTGTTACTAGGCTCCTGTCATCATCATTATGTGCTCTCTTCTCTTCTAGACCTTCTTCCTTTCTCTATCTCTCCATGCATCCCCCTCCCACTTGCTTCAATTTCTATAAGCTCACCTCTCCATGAGGAAGGCGGGGAGGGAGGAAGGAAGGAGGAAGATCTAGGAGAGAGTAGATGATGATGACACCAGAGACTCCAACGCCCCTGTGACATGATACAGTTTCCTGGCAGGGAACCAGGTATACTTTTTGCAACGGTCAGTTTGGTAATTATTGAAATGAGTTTGAAAGGCTATGAGACCCTGTTATTAGGTGAAAATGTTTCTCTAGGTTCCCATTAACTTGGGTCTGTAAGAGGTACCTGGCTGTTGAGCCTCCATCAATCAAAAACCTTTTCCTATGATGTGGATAAACAATACATATTGGGGCTTATTTACTAAGGGTCCGCGGCCGCACTTACATGCACCAGGAAGAAGAAGGTGAACTCTGTCGGACCTGAGCGGGGAAGTGACACATGCAGGATATCGGGTGCATGATCTTAGTGAATCGCGGCAGAGTACATTTCGGTCGGACAATGCACTTTCGGGGAACTCCGCAGACCAGGTAAGTAAATGTGCCCCATTGTTTTTAGATTGAATCTTTATTAGTAAAAAAGATAGGTAGCGCCTTTTCACCTGCAGTTGTCATTGCAGGGCAGGGTGATGAAAGTCTGGGTTCATAGAGGGGGTCATAAACATATGATAGCCCACATAATATCCATGCACCTTAATAGGTTAAGATCACATATATATGTGATCCACTAAGCTGCTGAACAATGTGTACGCTCAGAGGAGGTCACTAGAGGCAATTTTTACTGCTACCATTTTGGGGCTGTACAACCTTATGATAATTTTTTTATAAAATTTTCTATGTGTTTGAAGATATATCAGTTCACTGATCAGTTGATTGCTGCATGCTTTTATCATACCTGGTGGTTAGTTTTGGGGAAACTTTATCTAGGCACACATACCCTATGCATAGTAATATGCAATAAATGACCATCCCTTTAAAGAGACTCTATCACAAGGGTCCCATTCAATTACCAGCCTTCTCAGGTATGCTATGAAGGCATGTGTGGGGACAAAATATATACTGGGGGCATGTGTGGGGGACAAAATTATACTGGGGGATGGGTGGGTGACTAATTATATACTGGAGGCATGTGTGGGGACAAAATATATACTGGGGGCATGTGTTGGTGACCAATTATATACTGGGGCATGTGTGGCGACTAAAGATATACTGGGGACATGTGTAGGTGACTAATTTATATACGGGGGCATGTGTGGAGGACTAATTATATACTGGGGCATGTGTGGGGGAATAAATATATACTTGTGGCATGTGCAGGGGAATAAATATATACTTGGGGCATGTGTGGGGGAATAAATATATACTTGGGGCATGTGTGGGGACTAAATATATACTCGGGGCATGTGTGGGGGAATAAATATATACTTGTGGCATGTGCAGGGGAATAAATATATACTTGGGGCATGTGCAGGGGAATAAATATATACTTGGGGCATGTGTGGGGGAATAAATATATACTTGGGGCATGTGTGGGGACTAAATATATACTGGGGCATGTGTGGGGGAATAAATATATACTTGTGGCATGTGCAGGGGAATAAATATATACTCGGGGCATGTGTGGGGGAATAAATATATATTTGGGGCATGTGTGGGGACTAAATATATACTGGGGCATGTGTGGGGGAATAAATATGTACTCGGGGCATGTGTGGGGACTAAATATATACTGGGGCATGTGTGGGGGAATAAATATATACTTGTGGCATGTGCAGGGGAATAAATATATACTTGTGGCATGTGCAGGGGAATAAATATATACTTGTGGCATGTGCAGGGGAATAAATATATACTTGTGGCATGTGCAGGGGAATAAATATATACTCGGGGCATGTGTGGGGGAATAAATATATACTTGGGGCATGTGTGGGGACTAAATATATACTGGGGCATGTGTGGGGGAATAAATATGTACTCGGGGCATGTGTGGGGACTAAATATATACTGGGGCATGTGTGGGGGAATAAATATATACTTGTGGCATGTGCAGGGGAATAAATATATACTCGGGGCATGTGTGGGGGAATAAATATATACTTGGGGCATGTGTGGGGACTAAATATATACTGGGGCATGTGTGGGGGAATAAATATGTACTCAGGGCATGTGTGGGTGACTAAATATACACTAAGGACATGTGTGGGGACTAAATATATACTGGGGCATGTGTGGGGACTGCACACATACTAGGGGTATGTGTGGGTGACTAATTATATACTGGGGCATGTGTGGGGACTAAAGATATACTGGGACATGTGTAGGTGACTAATTATATACTGGGGGTATGTATGGGGACTAAATATATACTAGTGGGAGCGTGTGGGGACTACATAGCTAGTGGGGGGGGGGGGGTCTTGTCTGGGGACTACATAGATACTGGGGGGACCTGTGTGGGGCATACATATATACTCGGGAGGAACATGTGGGGACTAAATAAATATTGGGGGGCAGATTCTGGGCTAACTATATACTGCGGATATGTGCTGGGACTATGTATATACTGGGGGTGCTGTGCTATATATATATTAATTAGGATTTACTGGTGTTAAATATGAATGACTGCAGGGAAACTACATGTTATAATATATTAAGACGTGACAGTATATTATCTGTATAATATCTGTATCTGTATAATTATCTGTAAAATATTCATTTTTGGTAAATATTGTTTTTGCTACATTCATTGCATGTATATATTTATATTTCTGGTATTGCATGTATTTTCACTGGAGGGACATATTTTTCTTTGGCAAAAAAGATAGTGGACTCAGCTCACCGAATGAAGACAGCAGCATGGGCGCAGGCAACTTGCAGAGAAATGAGAGACCACGCATGGAGCAGGAGACGCTGAGTTGCTTCAGGTGAAAAATCCAAGGTTCCAAAGGAAAAAAGGGGGTTGCTCCAGCAGGTAAGTATAAAAGCATTGACGTTTATTCCATAATGAAGTTTAAAACATGAAAGGAGTGTACACAAGTGAGGAAAAGTTGACGCGTTTCAGACGGACTACCGTCCTTAGTCGTAACCCACAGGTTTTTTCTTTCCTCGCTATATTTACTGCTGGGAGGCCTTATTGTAGATGATCCCATAGCAGTTGGCCTTGTATATTTAATTGTTGTGATTTTCATTTGGGGGGCTTTTAATAGTTTTCAGCACTTATTCTGACATATATTCGCTATAATTTTTCATAGGGGGAGGGGCAATTTTGCTTGCCTACCTGGGGTGCCTTGTCAAAGACATAGTTGGAAATGTGAGCTTCATTTATAGATCCACTGTATTGGGTGGCCAGCTGCAAAGAATTTTATTTCTATTTTACTTCTTTTTACCTTGTGTAAAAAGAAGTGCAGCCAGTGACTGCCGGCCCTCCCCTCCCCTGCTGACTGCACCCCCCTCCATGCCCCCCTGGCATAAAGGTGGTGGGAAGGGGAAAATAATTGCAAGTGCTAGCGATACGCTAGCATTTGCGTTTATTTCAGGGTCTGACAATACCCCCCAGGACCTGTCAGGTAAACTAGACAGAGAAAAATAAATCTTCCTCATGGTTTTCTGAAGTGACACTACCCCAACAATCTCAAAACTTGACTCATCACAGGCTAAAATCTAGCGCGTCTTTGCTCATTTTCACATAATAAATAATAAATCTTTATATAGTGCCATCATATTCCGCAGAACTTTAAAGATCATGGGGTGCATAACTTTGGAATGAGATTTGGGAGGGAATTCTTTCAAGATCTTTCATACCCATAACCCCTTAAGTACCAAGCTCATTTTCGCCTTTTTCAGAATTCTAAATGTTAGGCTTTTTAGACAGATGGTTTTACCATCCAAATTAGTTACTACTTAACATCAACCATATGTCTGCTTTATGTTGGTGTAATTTCTTTTATGTCATTTTATTTTATAAGGACATTAGAAGGCTTACCAATCATACAGTAATTTTCCAAATTTTCAAGGAAATTCCACAAGAAATTATTTTAGGCAGCAGTTTATTTTTATAGCAGTTTCTAAAGTCCTATTTCTTAGAAACCCATCAAAAGCACTCCATTTTTAAAACTGAACTCCTCAAACTATACAAAACAGCTTTTGGTTAGAAAATTAACTTTGTATGCACCTAAGTTTATTTAGCCCTAATATTTACATGTTTAGGCTGAGTTAAGGTAGGAAACAAATAAAAAAAATGTGTGCAGTTTCTCTTGTGTATGACGATAGCCCAGATGTGGATGTTACTTTTTGAATCGGCGCATAGCGGGGTGCAGAAAGGAAGGAGTGCCATTAAGCTTTTGGGACACAGATTTTGATGTAAATGTTTTCAGGGCTAAAATGCATTTGAAAAGCTACTTAGATACTAGAACTGTAAGGCAGATCCGACTGATGGGCCTTGATACTAGACCCAGTACCAAGGCATCCCTTTTTAATACCCCCCCACAGGTAGAGAGTAGACAACTACCGGTATGTGCACACACAGAAAACAACAAGCAAACAAAAATCACAATAAGGCTGAATTCACACATATATCAGGCTATAAGTTAGCAGCTGTAAGTAAAAGGTATGGCAACATACCGCACTGCATACAGGGAAAAGATAGACCATGCTCTATCTTTCCCCACGCAAAAGACTGGGCTGCGCTATATCCTATGGTGAGGGGAGGGGTGAGCAGTGTTCACACCTCCTCCTCTCCACCGCTGTATGCACTAGTGTGAATAAACCCTAAGGTGGAGTGGAAGAACGGGGTCAGCAACAGTGGGAGCAAACAACAAAATCTCTATCCAAAAAAGAACTGAGAAATACAGGCCAGAGATCAGATACCTGAAGGTTAGCAAAAAGACGAACATAGCGGGTGTGAAGAGGAAATAAGTCACATGTAGTGATAAACTGAGCACAGTGGGGCTCAGATGAAAAGGAGTGCCCATTTTCTTTTGGAGTTTGCTAGAATGGATTTCAGTAATTATGTCAAATTTAAGGAGTCTCTGGGATACCAGAACAGTGAAAATCCAATTTTGACCCCATTTTAGAAATTTAACCACTCAAGGATTGTATCAATGGGTATAGTGAGCATTTTAGTCTACAAATGTTGAATTCATTTATTTTCCAGAAGTACTGGAACCCACGGTTGTGTGCATGATGGGGGAAGCTAATTTTGCCTGGCTGCAGGTAGCTTAAATGCAGCCGGCAAGTTTGCCAGCGCCATTTAAACAGTTAACACCTCCAGGCTCCATAGGTTTTAATGGAGCCTGGAGCACCTCAAGCTCATTTACATACAGCCCTTCATCCTGGTGGTAGATGTCCTTTAACTTTAATTAAAGACCATTTTACAAGGACATTTAACAAATCCAAATTGTGCTATAAGTAGCAGAATTAAATGTCTGCATTGCAATGCTAAGGCTGATGAAGTTTATATTGCATTACACTTTTGTAGATTTATTATTTCTTATGCATAAATGGAAAGTTTCTTTGTCACAGCTTTTAGCAAAATAGTTGAGAAATGCAAGTAGAAACCTTCCTTTTCTAGGTTTCTATCACATCTTGGTTCATTTCCAGGGAGGAATCTTGGAGGAATCTTACTCCCTCGGGCTGTCTCTCCCTCTCTCTGATTCTCTCTTCTCAGTGTCTTGTGATGTGTTGCAGTTCATGACCAGTGATCTATGTAAAGAAAAAATAGGCTGAACTAACTAGTACAACTTATTATAATGCACTCAGAAAACTGACATTTCTGGAAAGGGAAGAGCAATGAATCCTCTGTTCTGCTAATTCGGAAATTCTTTTGGTGAATCCCATCTCACCTTTTATCCCTATAAAATATGAAACCGGAAAAATCATTTTGCCTGTGAGGTTACAGAGACCGTTGGTCCTGTCTAGACAGCAGTTATGTTATTTCAATTATTGTATCAATGTTATAGGTTTGATGGGAAAAACAAGACTAAGAAATATAAGTTAAACTTCAGTACACATGTGCGAGGCCAATGACATTCATATTTAAAGGAAATCTATCACCAGGATTACGGATTGTAAACCAAGCACACTGGCATACTAGTGCGTGCTGCCTCTGGCAGGATCTGCACTTCTTTTAGTTTATTGCTTTTTACAAAAAAAGGCTTTTAAAATTGTGCAAATGAGCATGAGGAGCTATGGGCTCCTTATGTGTTAATGGAGCCTGGAGCCCCTCAGGCTCATTTACATAATTTTAAAGCCTTTTTTTTCTTGAAAACATGGGCACACCAGTATGTCAGTGTGCTTAATTTACAACCCTTCCTGGTGGTAGATGTCCTTTAATTTCCATTGATTTCTTTGACGGTACTTTTTCCACTTCTGTTAATAAGGTATTAGCAGACAGTGGCAAGATCAGATTGTTTTAAGAGTCTCTGGTATACTTACATGTTATCTGACAGCAACCTTGTTCTTATTATTCTGCATTACTCTTTAGGTTAATGTATATTCCATGTACAATAGTTTTTTCAAGAGAAACCTAATTTGGCCATGCATTTTATGTAGATTTTGACGGACAACCACATACACATGCTTACTCGACTGTGCAGGTGATCAGATGCAATATTCCTCTGGTAGAGGCTCAAATTCTGCCCTCTTTATTTCCATTATGGACCAGACAACCTGACCATGTAAACATTGAAGTGGTCTTATTAGTATCGTATATACTCGTGTTTAAGCCGATCTGAGTACAAGCCGAGGCCCCTGATTTTACCACCAAAAACTCAGAAAAACTATTGACTCAAGTATAAGCCAAGGGTTGGAAATGCATTGATCACAGCCCCCCCCCCGAGTATATAGCCAGCAAGCCTCCAGTAGTATATAGCCAGCCAGCCCCCTGTAGTGTACAGCCAACCCCCTTTAGTATATAGCCAGCCAGCCCCCTTTAGTATATAGCCATCCACCTGTAGTATACAGCCAGTCCCGTTTAGTATATAGCCAGCCCCCTTTAGTATACAGCCATCCCCCTGTAGTATATAGCCAGTCCCCAGTAGTATAGAGCCAGCCCCCTTTGGTATATAGCCAGCCTGCCCCCTGCAGTATACAGCCAGCCAACCCCCTGCGGTATACAGCCAGCCAACCCCCTGCAGTATACAGCCAGCCAGCCCCCTGTAGTATACAGCCAGCCCCAGTAGCATACAGCCAGCCAGCCCCCTGCAGTATACAGCTAGCCCCCTGTAGTATACAGCCAGCCCCCTGTAATATACAGCCAGTCTGCCCAACGTAGAATACAGCCAGCAAGCCCCCTGTATTATACAGCCAGCAAGCCCCCTGTTGTATACAGCCAGCCTGCCCCCTGTAGTATACAGCCAGCTTGCCCCCTGTAGTATACAGCCTGCCAGTCCCCTGTAGTGTATAACCTGCCTGCCCCCTGGAGTATACAGCCAATCAGTAGCACTTAAAAAAAAATTAACTTACATACTCACCTTCGGGTGAGTGTGGCCGCTGGTGACTTCATAGTATGCGCCGGCTGGCAGAGCGCATGACTGCGTCTCTGCCGTCTGTTACAGAAGAGGAGCCGAGGGGACTGGAGCATCGCGGAGAAGATAGAAGAGGAGCTACGTCGAGCATCGGGGGCCCCGGAAGGTGAGTATGTAAGTTTATTTTTTTATTGACTCGCGGTAAGGTTTTTCAGTGCTAAAAACCTTGGCTTATACACGAGTATACATGGGTAAGTTTGACAACATTTTTTTTTTTTATTAAGAGTAATGAATTCTTAACTTGATTAAACCCAGAAACTCTTTGGTTTCAATTAATTTCTACCTTAACAGCTCATGTATGCTCAATATCATGTGTAAGGAAGAGAACTAGGATTCTTGAAAGCTCACCATCAAATATAATCAGCTTCAAAAAGGTACTGCCTAATTTCTTCACTCTTTTTGTATGGTCAAGACTGTATTACATTTCTATAGGGAATCTCTTCTTTTTTTTTTTTAGACAAATGTTAAAAATATTAAAATCTTAACTTTCTCAATGAACTTAGTTATAATGTTCTACAGCTGCAAGTTTATTTAACAATTGTTCCATGAAAGTGCAAAAAAATGGAAATCTGTACATCCTAGTCCAGCTGTCCGGACAACTAGGAACTATACAAATGTGATTTTCTCTAATAATTCTCCAGTAACATCTGCTGTTAAACTTGCTGACAGCCAGATGTTGAGGTTTATAATCACAGACAGTGGAACGGGGCTACACATCCTGTAGTTTAAGCACTTCACTAACCAAGCATGACTTGTATGTTCATCAATTACTCATCTATTCATAGTTGTTCCTCTTTTTGTTGTTGAACTGGCCTTGTTTTGCACATTCCGGAGCACAGACTGGCTGGGAACAGTTATGTGTACACCTGCTCATTACATGCTATGGTCCCGATCTGTTTCGGACTTATTACTCATGGAATGGTCAAAATTGTTTGCTTAATATAATTGGTAGCTCTTTAATCTGAACATCACATTAGGGGATTCTCATATTAAAGATGTATCACATTATTGCAGATGTTTTTTCTTTCTGGAATTACTCAGAACAACCATTATCTGAGTTTTTGAGATTGACAATCACTTGAAGATTTGGGTATTGCTTGTCTTTCTGGCAACCACCTTACAAAAATGCATAAATGCATAAATATCGTTATGTTAAAATCTTAGGCATCTTACAAAGAACATGGACAAACTACGTACAGATACAAAATGCATTGAGTACAAGAGTTACTGTTAGATAGACAAGGTTCTAAGGCTGGGTCGAAACAAAAAAAAAAGCAACAGATGAGGGATAGTTAGAGGGGTTGACCACTTTACTTCATGGTTTTTTTTTAGTCTGGAGGTTAGTGTGGAGGTAAGATATGATGTAATTTACCAAAAAACATCTGTGTAAAAATCTTCTGCACCACGCTCTTGATATGTAAAGTCTTGTCCCTGGTTCAGAAATGCCTTTTACCTCATAAGCTGCCATTCCTGTCCACAAATTGGCTGCAGATGGACCAATATCCCTTGCAGGACCTTAAGTTTGTATTCACGATTGCTATAATATGGTCTTGGAAGGTAGATTGGTCATAGACAGTTAGGATCACATGACCCTCCATCTGCTGCCATTTTATGGACAGAAATGACAGCTGATGGGGTGAAAATCATTTCACCAAGAGGCCTCACTTTACATAGCTTTTAATATAGTATATTGCTAAAATAACCTGTCACCCACACAGGGCTCTTTCACATTAGCATTGTTTTTCATGTCTGTGGTTCAGTGATTTTCATGGTTGCCTTTACAAAGCCATTGATTTCTATGGGTGTTTTAACATTGGCTTGTATTATCGCTGATACGATGTCCAAGGAAAAATTTATGAAACATGTCCTAATTTTTTCACTGCTGTGGATCACGGAAGGCAATAGAAATCTATGGGTCCACAAAAAAAAATCAAGCATAATGTTTTTTTTTTAACTGGTGAGTCTGAAAAAGAGTACAAATGGCGGAAAACTGTATCATAAAAGATAACTCTTATTCGTAACCAGAAGAATAAAATCGAGGGAACAATGCTGTTGGTCTAAAGGTCAGTAGACCAATGAAACACACCGACAACTGGGTATTGTTGTCATCCATCAGGAGACGTGTAGACAGAACGTGACGAGGAAGGGATATCGCACCATGTGGGGTATGGAGTGTGGTGGGTGCCCTATGAAGCCCTATCAGGACTATATCAAGGACCTAGTGAACCTTAAAGAGACGTTGACTCGGGGCCGCAGCCCTAAACGACTGCCACCCCAACTGGAACCTTATCCTGTTCTTGGCCTCCTTGCCCTACACAAAGAGAGGAAGGGAGCCTACTATTATGTAGGCTCACTCAGATAGGTGTCCTTGAGTCAGGTGCTGTTGTTGCTGTGAAGGTCACGGTCATGTGCCCTCAATGAGAGATAAGTGCAAAAGATCAGAAATAATGGTGAAAGTAAGAGTTATGGTACAGAAACATTAAGGGATATGTACAGTATCAGTATTCCCTACATGCCATGTTTTTCCTATATTATGTAGGCTCCTCAGGGGAAATGCGACCTGTTAAGAAAGTCAAATACCAAAACAATAAGTTCGTATAAGCTAGGTGTGGTAAATATTAGAATTCACAAGTGAAGTAGGAAATGCTTACAAATAATTTCTTGTATTGTAGGTTAGTAGTGGATAATCTATGATAAAATGGGAAGGGCAAAGTCAATGGCCAAAGTTAGAGCTAGATATAGACCTTAGAGGCGGATATAGCGATTATATCTTACCTTCCTTGTGAGGGCAGGCAAGTAGACCAGTAGATGGAGGTCATCCGGGATAAGTGACGCAGTAAGATTATGCACCAGAGCAGTATAGTGATACTGCGGTACACATTTTTACTAACCTACAATACAAGAAATTATTGGTAAGCATTTCTTACTGTAATGTAATGTAACTTTTGGGCAGTGTGTGATTTCTCGAGCATTACACAGTATGTCTTTTGGTTGAATTTGCTGGGGTAACCACGACTGAGAAGATTGTCATGTGTCTTTAATGTTTTATGCAAGTGAATAATTTGACTCACTTTAAAATGATGGACAAAACAGCTTTAAATACCTTTTGGGATTGATGGGCAACAAGACAATAAATGCTCTAAGATCAATGCTCATGTTTTTCCTTCTTATCATTGGAAAAAGTTCTGCTTTTATAGAGTTGGTCACACTTGTTGATTATCCTTTTATCTAAGGCAGGCATTGAATTATTGTACCTGATGGCTTCTTATTCTCAGACTTTCTATTAAAACAGTAATGGAGTACCTCATTTTTCATACCCTTCATACACTGCATCTAAATTTTGACCTACTTTTTCAGACTCTGAGTCAAATAATGTATTGATTAAAACAAACTTTTGGACATGTGAATTGTCTCTTTACCCACTTCATGACAGGGAAATTGCGATAAATATTGTTATTAATAAACAGTCGAAATTCATATTATTTTACGGCTTAAAAATAATTATCTTCTATTTAGTTTCTTCTCACAGTTTAACAATACGTTTTGCAAATAGGTTTCCTTAAGCAGAGAATACCTAAAATTTGAATAGCAGCTCCATGAGTCAGCACTGTTCACTTGGCTTCAATAGGATAACTAAGCCTTTGCTGACACAGAAGTCATGTTTGTGTAAAGTTCCATATTAGCCAAGTGGGCTAACATGATGTTTTATTACAGTTTAATTAGAACAATAAGTACAGTTCTTCAAAGAAATATGTAAAAAGTACATTGTAAGCATGAGAAAACATTACAGGGTAGTTCCAGGAATTATCTATCATATATTTATGTTAATGATGTGCCTTAGAACAGATTGGTTTAATTCTTATCTGTACTAGTTGATCTAAACTATGAACATTTCCTTAAAAAAAATCTTTAAATGGGTTTCAACTATTAATAGAATGGGGCCCGCCACTTAGTTGACCCACTTCAGCTCAGAAAACATTATGTAAATGGGAGCTGCATGTAGTAACACAGCTCTCCTACTACATCCACCTTTCCTATAGATTGATATCTATATAAAGCAGAGTGTGTGTGTGTGCATGTATGTCCGCTAAAGGAATCTGTACCGTCGCATTTACAATCACCGTCTCTGTGACTGAAGTTTTCACCCCGCACTTTAAAAAACCAATTATTACCCACTAGTTGGAAGCTGTTTGGCTGCTTTTCTGCCACAGGTCATTAATATTGACACACTGGACCTTGACGATGATGTAAGCCAACACCTTGGAGTGTAGTCTAAGTGGCACCCGTTTTTCCCCAGAGCCCGCCACAAAGATGGTTGGACTTCCTGCAGCGTGGGACTACCAGGTCGCTCCACAGGCGCGACTTTGTCTGCGGTTGCGGTCAAGGCATAGTAATAATCGTAAGGCAAGATCATAAGGCAGCACAGGTTCAAATTCAGGGATGTAGTGGTAAGTCAGGACAGGCAGCACAGTCAGGAACCGAATTGAGGTGACAACGGGACATCAGGATAAAAGCACAGGGCAAGGAACACAGCTTTCTCTCAGGAATAGAAGCACAAAGATCTGGCAGGGGACACAGGAAAGGGGCTGGGAATTTATCAGGACAGGTGGCCGGCCAGCACAAATTATCAGTGCACTGGCCCTATAAATCTCAGCGAGTTGGCGCGTGGGGACTGTGGTGACCACCGCTGGAGCCTGGGAAGGAGATTTAGAGTGCAGGCTGGCTTCAGGGGCACAGGGATGCACAAGGTTGCACCTGTGCCCTTGACAATTGGTTACTATAGGCAATGAGTAGGAGACAACTTATTTGAGGTAAGATGGATACAGAGACAGGGGAGATTTTTCAGCAATGTCTGAGGTAAAACTGTTCCAGTTTTCCATGTAAACCAATCAGAGATCAGCTGTAATTTTTTAAACAGCTGTGCAAATATAAAACTTGAGATCTGATTGGTTGCCATGGGCAACTAGAGCAGTTCTGCTCTCAGACACTTTTGATAAATCTCCTCGTAGACAATGTGACAGTCGGGGACAGAGACAGTCACTGGAATGAAAATGCCAGAGACAGCCACTGTAATGAGAGTGCCAGAAACAGACAGTCACTGGAATGAAAATGCCAGAGACAGTCACTGGAATGAGAGTGCCAGAGACAGACAGTCACTGGAATGAAAATGCCAGTGACAGCCACTGTAATGAGAGTGCCAGAGACAGACAGTCACTGGAATGAGAGTGCTAGAGACAGTCACTGGAATGAGAGTGCCAGAGACAGACAATCACTGGAATGAGAGTGCCAGAGACAGTAAAAAAGGTCAAAGAAGTTTATAAAAAAGGGACGGTCAGTGACAGAGGCGGTCAGTGACACATAGTCAGAGACAATCTGAGTCTATAGATACATATGAAATATGTTTTGTTAATCCATCTATTTTGTTGTAGTTAAGCACAGTTATTTACTATCCCGGGCAACCCCGGGAGCTACAGCAAGTTTATTATAAATAACATAGAGAGAACAGGTCAACAGATAATTGAGCCTTTTCTGGCAAGAGGAGTACCGAAATGTAGATCCTTCTCAAGTAACAGAAACATAGGTCCTTCCCCGGAAAGGGAGCTGTTGAAAAGTAGAGTTGATACACAAAGGTCCAGATTTGCTAAAAAAAATAGAATCACCTGACTTCTGTATATGGCATTCCATTTCCTAACTTTATAAGTTATGTGTACTTTCCAGGGATTGCCTAATGTAAGACAATTACAATTTGTTTCATAAAGGTTTCTTAACCTATCAACACTCTAGGATCATAATGCACTGCAAATGGTGAGTCCTTGGGCATTATCTAGATTTCTGCAGTGACTACTTATATGGTTTTATTGTTTGTTGCCAAAGAGAAAACAAAACTAATAACCTATGTTCTGTCCATGACTTTTACTGAATACATTGAGCAAATAATGTGCACATTTCAGTGTTATAACCTGCAGATCCATCTTTAGCAGCATTTATCTACACTAGAATTTTCCATAGATGCAAATTTGAGGTGGAATCTTGCACTATTCCTCTCTGTGAATGTGTATAAGTTCACCAATATTTCTGGGTTGCTTTATCTGCATAGTTCAATTTGGGTCATGCCACAGTATATCAATAGGCTTAAAGTCCAGACCCTGAATTTACTAAAACACAAATCTTTTTATTCAACCATCCTTGATTTACCTCTGTGCTTTGAGTCATAGTTTTGTTGCATTACAAACTATCTATTAAGCTTGAGCTGCCCTTACATTCTTCCGTACTTTCTACATATTTTGGTACACCTCTGAATTCTTTGTTTCCTCAATGATCACAAAGCACAAGCCATGAAGCAGCAAAACATCTCCAAACTATGATGTTTCTTTCAGCGTGGTTCACAGATGGATGGGTTTCAGTGTTGGTATGGATTTCACCTTTTCCACCAAACATAGCATTATGCCTTTGTGCTAAAATGTTTACCTCATTGGTCCAAAGAATGGTTTCTCTGTTCCCACGACCTTGGAAAAACTAGAGAATGGACCAATGTTTGGAGAAGAGTCTAACTCTTTGTAACGCCCCTCCATGTATTGGAGAAGAGTCTAACTCTTTGTAACGCCCCTCCATTTTTGTTCAGCAATTGTTTTTACTGGACACATGAAGAGAGGTTTGGATGTAGGTAATTTGCTACTAGTTTTGCAATACTTCTCACCTCTTCAAAGGTCTTTCTGTTCTGCTTTTTGAGAGATATTAATAGGATTACCACTCGTCAGGAAAGTGGTAACTGTCCTGAATCTCCATTTATGTATCATAGGTCTAACTATAGATTCGTGTAAACTACCCCCAACAATTCTTCCGTACCCTTTTCAGTTTCATGTGTCTTTACAATATGATCTAAAAGTTGTTTGACCATAGGCATGGTTCCCACTTACCAATCTGTCAGCAACCTAGCATCATATTCACTTTTCTTCCTGTAATAAGTATGTCACTCAATGTGCTCAATGCTAAAATGGAGATACCTTAGTGGGCCTCACTCAAGAATTTGTTAATAAGACCAGAAGAAGGTAACTCTACTTGGAGCTGACTTTCTAGTCAATCCCTCCCCATTTGCATATATGGCTCGTTTTATTGATATATCCTGTTTGCATCAATTACACAGTTAAGATGCAATTACTATATCTGTATGTATAAAAAAATCATATTTAAAAATATTCCCTCTACTGGCCCCAAGTTAAGAAAGCTGGTCATAGCTACTACAGACGATATAATGGACCAAAAATAATAATGTTTAGCAAACTAAAAGCTTTTCATCACAATAAATGTAAACCCACCAAAATAGTAAGACTAAAATATTATGTTTAAGTGGCAATTTATTTAATAAAATCATATCTTACTATTGGGGATATCAAAAGACAAGGAAAAAAGGCAAATTTCTACTCTATAGATGCAATAAAATGATTTATATTTTGGGAAATATTTAAAGTGGCTGCTACAGGATTTAAGGTTTCATGTACGCACAGGATAGAGGATACCATATTGATTGATGGGGATCAAACCACTGGAATTCATACTGATAACAAAAATGGGTTCCCTTCCCAACTAATTAATGGAGAATCATGCTGCAACTTCTTCATTTTTAGGAGACTTCTACATAGCCCCACTGGTTGAATCCCTACAATCATTACATGCCCTTTGCCGTAGCCATGTAAACTTTGGGCAGTCCCTGTAATGTTGCATGTTCCAAGGGACACTGTCATTTTTGAACACCAGCCCTGGCCAAGATATACCATACCATACAATACAAGTTTATTGATCCCTTTCGGGAAATTGCTTTGTGCACGTATTTAGACATTTATATGTCAACACATAAGAACATTTCAAACACACGCCTAAAAATCATTCATGCAGGAGATAGTAGGGGGTGAGTCGAGGGTTATCGGTTGTTGATGGCGACAGATTTATTATATATTTCAATAGATCTTGGCATGAAGGACTTATGTAACCTCTCAGTATGGCAATTCATTTGGCAGTAGCGCTCGCTGAACGTGCTTAACTGATTTGCTATGTATTGCTACAGTGGGTGCGATTTATTGGTTGTAATAGTGGTGAATTTGTTGATGCATCTATCATGCCAGACCTCCTCAATCCGACCCAATTGTAGACCAACTGTGCTTTGGGCCCTCTTAATAATTTTTTCGATTTTATTCCCATCTCTTCTTTTGACAGTGCCCCCCTCCAACAAGTGATAGCAAATAATAGCACGGTCACAATCGAGGACTCATAAAATAGTCTCAGGATCTTATTACATACATTTGCAATGTCCCTGCCAGTGCGCATGGCAGAGGAGTAGTTGCGAATAAGCCCTTTTACTACCCAGTACATATAGAGGTAATTGAACAGCGGTAGATTCTGCCTGGATAGGCAAGGGTTAAGCATCTTAATGTTATCATCCAATGATGTTCCACTATTGTAACTGGAGTGTGATTGGAGAAGGAGATCACCTGACCAGGGATTAACTAAACCCTTGGTCAGGGGTGGAGATAGCTCTCTTAGGACCCAGCTTCTGACAGAGGAGCATCATATCTTAGAGCACTTGCTCTTACTACATGCCTCATAGGCCTCAGCTCTCACTACAGAGCTACAGGGTGGCGGTCCACCTTCAGGGCTGATACTGAATAGACCCAGGATTAAAGCTGCAGCTTCCAGCATTGGACACAGCTACATACCAGCCTGCCCCTGCATCCAGGCTGGTGACACAACTCCTGAGGTTCTTCTCCAAGATCACTCCAGTACTGCACTTGTACAGAATCGGTTGGCGTGTTGTTACCGTTGGTTGAATAAAGAACTGTAAGTTACTTTTATGCACAACATTGCCTCCGTCTGGTCCCTGCTATGGCTGTATTACCATCAAGGGTGCCCCATCCATCTACCAGGGACACATACTACAGACTCTAAGGGCTGCCCAAGGGAGAACCAGTACCACAGCTTCTCCCCCTATATCATTTCTTGCCAACACCACCTGCTGGAGACCTGCCAGGCTGTGGGACAGCCCTCCATCCCCATACCAAGCACCGTGACACTGGAGTGCCTAGGCCGCAACCGCCAGCCACTCCGGTATTTCTGGGCCCCGGCTGCCTCCAGGCCCCAAGAAAAGGCTAGGCCCCGGTTGCGGATGTTGCACATTGAAGGACCTGAGTTTCCTGATGCCAGTTAAGTAAAAAAAAGTCAAAATAATTTCATCTTCCAATGTCTGTATTCAGAGATGAACTTATTTAGAACCTCTTCCAAAAGTAGTAATTCACCCTAAATCAATTTCTGTCTCGTGGTAGGATTTCACTCTGCTAAATAGTCCTGAGGATATAAAATCAGAGGGTTTCACAAGGTCCCGTTCATTCTGATTAAACATTTTTACAGTAATATATTTTGTTACGCAGTAACAAAAAAGACTCCACTTTCCCTGGCCTCAGGTTCCCTAAACACTTTATACTCTGCTTTAATGCACAATAAACTTGCACGCACACCAAGCCCTGTTCTCCATGTTAATATGACAAAGTGATGCAAAATCTACTGCTCGGCCTGTCAGAACTTGATAGTTCTGTAAACAGAGAGTGCCTGTTGCCATAACACCAGGAAAAATAATATGAGATCCTGCTTATAAATGAAACAGAAGCCTGGAGGAATGGGAGCATTTCAGAATGACTTCAAAATATTTCACCAAATAATTTTTCATGAATAAACTAGAGCATTAGACAGATGCTGGTGGATAGCTGTTTGGATTGCTCTGATTTGTTCTAAAGCAGATTAGAAAATGTCTTTGTGGTATTAAATGCTACCTCCAGTCATTACATGAAATTCACTGCTAAGTCAGTGACAAATAACAGAATATAGTATTTAAAAAAGTAATAATTCTGTCTTCTTCCGTAATCCTCAGACACTTCTGCATTTCCAGAGCCAGGCAATGGATGATTTCATCATTAGCTGTAAAGTCTTTGTATATTTCTAGCATATACTGCACTATCTTTACTTTGTACACTTCACATTTACTATATATAGTAGATTGATGGGCCAGGGGTGCAAAACGCTGCATGATATTTTACCTGACACTGTAGCACTCATGACTCATGTTCCTTCCATCCTCCTCTGTCTTGTCTCCATAATGCCCAACTATGTGATGTCATCACAATGAGACACAGTAAAAATAGGCATTAGTGATAACGGGCTTGCATTAAGCCTTAAAAGACTCCTTTTGGTTTTTGCGTTCCTGCCTTTTACTCAAATTTTTTTCAATTTTTGCACACGAAAAATTGTACTTCTTTGTATCACTCCTTAATTGGGCAGATTTACTTACCCGGTCCAGTCGCAATCCAACGGTGCGTTCTCTGACGCTGTTTCGGGTTCTGCCGGGATTCACTAAGGTCATGAGCCCGATGTCCACTAGGTGTCGCTGCTGCGCTGAAGTCCGCCGGAGTTTACCTTCTCCGTCTCGGTGTATGTGAGTGCTATTCTTGCGACACATTTTTTAAAAAAAATTCCGCATTTTTTCCGAATTTGTTGGGTTTTTGGATGACCACGTCCCCTGATTTCTGTCGCGTGGATATCTTTTATTATTTTTTTTGTGTATGTGTTCTAGGAAAAATGAATTTTTATGTTTACATTTTTTAATTTTTCTCTAACTTTTTAAAATAGTTTCTAAACTCTATTCCAGATGCGTTGCTTGATTGGAGCACACTCAGGATGTCTGACCAACACTTCACTCAAGTGTTGGATAGGTTTTCAATATAAGATTAGTGAGGTCTTGCACCTTGGAACCCCTTTGCTATGCTGATTTTGGCTGTCTTTTATGTCAAAAGCAAAACAAATGATTAATCTACAAGAAGAGCTTTTCTGTGTGATAGCCATCCCCAGGAACTCAAGTAAGTGTTTCCATTTCTACTAATCAACGGAGAACATTTTGCCCAAAAATGGCCACCTGGGGCACTTTCACACTTGGAGCACATTTACTAAGGGTCCGCACGGCACATTTTCGTCGAGCTTCACGACTATCTCCGATTTGCGCCACATTTAAGTGGTGTTCTTGGTGCACGTGATCGAATTTTGGCGCAATCATACTGATTTGCATGCAACACAAATCGGGGGGCGTGGACAATGGGCAACCCGACTGATTCGGACTAAGCGCGGGATTTACAATTCAAATTGTGTCACAAGACAATGTACTCACATACACCGGGTTGAAGAAGGTGAACTCCGGCGGACCTCAGTGGGGAAGCGACAGATGCAGGAAAATGGACGCACGATCTTAGTGAACCGGGCGGAGATCGCGACAGGACCGGGTAAGTAAATCTGCCCCATTCAGCATTTCAGCAGTATTTTGCATCAGTGTTTGAAGCCAAAACCATCCAAATAAAAAATGTATAATGGAAAGTTCTGTAGCTCTTCAGTGTTTTGAGACCACTCTGATCATGATTGAGTCCTAACGGGTGAAACATGTTGGTCAGTTGAAACATGTTGCTAAGTTTTCAGTTTTTTATAAAAAAAGATTTTTATATTAGACCATCTGAGTACTGGATTTTTTCATGTCAAGTTCCAGGTTTTGGGATTATCTTCTGTGCACGTGAGCGCACCAAATCAAGCTCTGTGCCATTCCTGCTTTTGCTTGACCAATACTGATGCCGAATACTGACAGTGTGAAAGTGACACAATGGGGCAGATTTACTTACCCAGTCCTGTTGCGATCCAGCGGCGCGTTCTCTGTGAAGGATTCGGGTCTTCCGGGAATTCACTAAGGCAGTTCCTCCGACGTCCACCAGGTGTCACTGCTGCGCTGAAGTTCATCGGAATGCACCGAACTTCACCAAGCCGGGCTGGGTGCAGGTAATCGCGTGTCAAGCAACCCTTTTTTTTTAAATGCGGCGGTTTCTCCGAATCTGTCGGGTTTTCGTTCGGCCACGCCCCCGATTTCCGTTGCATGCACGCCGGCGCCGATGCGGCGCAATCCGATCACATGCGCCAAAAACCCGGGGCAATTCAGGGAAAATCGGCACAAAACAGAAAAATTCTGGTAACCCGCCATAAAAACGGAATTCGGGCCCTTAGTAAATGACCCCCACTGTGAAAAGAAGGATTTTAAGTCTTAAAATCCCCTGGTCTAGATGTAAGCACTTAAAGTGGCACGTCACATTTCAAAAATGGAAGTTAATAGCGGCGGCAAGTGGTTAAAATAGTGGTTAAAATAGTGGAAAATATTAATTGTTTAGCGTAAACAATTAATTCCTAATAAATCTTTACTATTCAACAACTATTTAACATATTTCAATGAACAAACCACAGCATGGACTGCATTAAAGAAAATTTACTTGTTGTCCACTTTATGAATATTCCATAGCCCCTCAGCACAGCTGTACCAAAATGATCAACTCTTCACCTCAGACCAGCGAAGTGCTAATGCTTATGTTCACCTATGGGAGTATGTATTATTGCCCTTCCAGCGTCCACTGAAATATAGGTCTAATGTTACAGTAAGCTGATTACAATTCCTTAGCAACCGTAATGCTTACATGTGTTTTTATATTGTTCCCATGTTGCCATTTTTCCTTATTGTACATCTGGAGATGCTGGGTTTTGTTCACAAACAACTTTGTGACCCATTACTGGGAAGGCCAAATATTAAGTACGTGAGTTATGAGAAATCACACCTGTGTATTCAGATATATATTTAAGCAATGTCACAAATGTAGTTGTAGTTTTCTTAACCTAAAATTTTTGCATGTTTCCGCACCTACAAAGAATGAAGAGCTCTGTAATTGTAATAATTTGGTTCAACTTTGCAAGTCATAATCTTAAAAAAACTGAAAATCCCATTGTATGATTCTTAAATAATTAATTTGCATTATATATTATTTGAGCACCTTCCAACCAGCAAGAATTTGGGGTCATACCTGTTAGTTTTTCTTTAAAAAGGCAATAGGCATGCAGCATGGTGAGCAAACAACTGTGTGTTCAAGATACAAGCACAAAATGACATCATGCAAGATGAAATTAGCCCAGAACTACATGGGAGCACCTGGTTTATGACTTAAAGGACATCTACCACCAAGATGTAGGATTGTAAACTAAGTACATTGACATACTGCTGTGTAATCCCTCTGTCAGGTTCTGTTCCACTTCTCCTTTAGCTTCTTATGCCCTTGTTTTTAAGAAATAAAGGTTTTAAAAATGATGCAAATGAACCTGAGGGGCTCCAGGCTCCATAAATGTCAATGGAGCATAGACCCCCTAAGATTAATTTGCATCATTTTTAAAAACTTTTTTTCATAAAAACAAGGAAAACTAGGAAGCTAAAAGAAGAGCTAATCCTGCCAGAGGGGACTCACACCAATATGTCAGCGTACAATCCTTCATCTTGGTGGTATATGCCCTTTTAGCTGTGTTAACATTGTGTTTACATCACGTTTGGAAAACACATGTGTTAACAGTAATGTAATTAGGCAAATTACCTCTCCTCAGCTGTTGTAATGCCTTTTAAAATGCAATGAAAATGCAATCAAAACACCACGTGTGACCTCAACCTTAGAAGTAACTAATACATTTTAAAAAAAATGTAAATGCTGGTAATGTGCAAAGTTTTAAACATTTAAAGTATGTGGAATAATTCCAATTTCCATGTTAAAACAGGGTCCATGAAAAAAAATTCTTCCTTTGCATCTGCCCTCGACCAGGTGCACATTTGCACCTACAAAGTCTCAAAAATAAGCAAAAAAGTGATAAAGTCACTCGGAACATCCGGAAAATAAAGATACATAAGGCACTGCACAAGGTGCAGACTAAGTTGTACTTGAAAAATGACAAAAGTTGCAGTGAAAAGTTGCAAAAGCAATTTAACTAGAAGAAATAAAGATGTCCCCCAATGACACCAATGCTTGAAGCGAGCTTAGCACCTCCCAAAGCACTTTAATTCCTGGAATACCTTTATTATTTCTTTCTATTATGCCTTTCCTTAAAAGTTCCCATTTTAAACCCAATGATGGGGAGTCAACGGATAATGTTGAGTGATCTTAGTGCACCCACTGGCTTCATCAGCATGCCAAAAGTTGGAAACACTTGGAAATTATTACTTTTAAACTTTTCTAATAAAAAATCTGCATTTATCAAAGAAAAAATGTAATCTCTGAATTACTAAATATACAATAAATTTTATAAAGAAAACTAAAAAGACGTTGATGAAGGATGAAGTATAAGAAGGAAGAATTTTTGACTGTACTCTTAAGAGACATGGATATTGTGAATCTAAAAAAAAACCTACAGACTTTCTATCCTGCGCAGGTTAATGATGAACCTTCTCCAAATATTTGCAAACTGTCCTCCATCCTGGTTACAAGGATCAACAAGTTAGAAAGCCTTAGGTTTCATAGGAGTAAAATATTAACTAGTAACATGCTGAAAAACACAGTCTTTCTCATTCACAAATCTAGAGCTTTAAACAACACCATTTATATGAGACCTCCAACCTTTAATCTTCGCAAATGCAAAAGAAAGATGTTTTTATATTATTTTTTTTCATATTTTAGCACAGGTTTTGTAATAAAATATCTAAATAGCTTAAAAAGTGCAAAATATCACAAGAAGGTTTCTTTTTTTCAAGTCTGTCCATTATGTACTGTAGACTTAATTTACTGGCCATTCCATATACATAACTAGGTGGATATGGTTCCATACTGGGAGGCCAGCATAAATGGTCCATATTGGGTACATGATTTGCACTGAAAACTGAAGAACTCATCATAATACAAGAACTAACAGAAACAAAATTGCAAGTGCACCACATAACCTGAACCCAAAATTCTTGTTGTATAGATATACTGTACATACATATTACATATTACATATTAATTTGTGTTATTTATGGTTTGTCGGAAAATATTTATGTATATTAAAAGTGATTTTAGTGACATTAAAAAATATCTATACAACAAGAATTTTGGGTTCAGGTGTATGTGGATGTGAACTAATGGTGTTTTTGTTAGATATATCTTTATTTATCCTAACTACCCAGGATAGCAACTCTGCACGTTGGTTACCATCCTAATCCTATGAGGATTCCCCACATAGTATGATAATATAGATAATATAAGAACTCTTAATCCACAAAATAAACCCAGATACACTACAAAACACATTGGGGAGATCTAATAAGCCAATTTTTCTGGTGTAATTTGTGCCAGAAAATGCTTTTCAGAGCATTTATCAAGGCTTTTAGATCTGTTTTCAAACCTTTTCTGACTTGTCCGACTAAGTAGGCGTGGTCTGTGAAAAGAGGCATGGTTTTGTGAAAAGAAGGCGTGGTTACCTTCTGAGCGACAAATATTTTTACACTTTGCTCCACATTGTGTTGCACAGTGTAGAACAACTCTATAAAGGATTAAAGTAGAACCCAACAGTTTTATACTGCGCAAAAATTTTACATCACTGTTATAAATGCGCCGCAGCAAAAAACTAGCAAAAAAACTGTCTTTGCACTGGCGAAGCCTGCACCCTCATTGGTTCCATTCTGGTGAGAAGACAAAGAAAACATTTTATTAGATATTATAACTTCATCAGAGAGCCAGGCTTAGTTAATAGAACATTATGGTATTTACATACAATCAAAATAAGATAGGATATGTTACTGGCCACATGCAAAAATACATTTAGCAAATAGAAAAAGCTAATAAAATTCATCCTAAATAGTAATTCACTAATCCAAATGTATTCCTATATTTAATCTATTTTGTTAAAAATATAGTTTACACTTATTTTTAGGTTTGTTCTTAAGTTGAATTTGTATGTAATTCGAAACTGTATATTATATAATTGAAGCTCCAGACAATTTTTTTTGGCCCCGGGGACAATTGGAGTTTCAACATTTTTTGCTGTAATGGGACCAAGCTAAAGCTTCATTACAGATACCTTACAGCTGGTCATTGCAGCCTAGGACTATAGTAACATCCAGAGAACTTCACCAGAGGTCACAGGGGGCAGAGGCAGTGGCGTAACTAGTGAAAGCAGGGCCCCATAGCAGGCTTCTGTATGGGGCCCCCCTTCTCACTTAATAAAAGTATACATATTTATATACTCACACATACAAGTTATAATCACACATTTATACATATAGAGCTGTGATATATATATATATATATATATATATATATATATATATATATATATATATATGTGATATATATGTTATGCTGTAATGGTGCACATTCTCCACTCTTTAGTATGTCTGGTAGTATGACGGGGCCCCCTGACACTGCGGGCCCAATAGTGGCTGCTATGGCTGCTACCACTGTAGTTATGCCCTTGGGCAGAGGAGTCTGTATATAACTAGGGGTTGTCTGTAAGTCGAGTGTCCTTAAGTAGTGGACCACCTGTATTACTAATAAAAATAATAAATATGTATAACAGTTATATTCATCCATTGCTGCTATATCCAGTACACTTGTACTCTGCAGGGAACTCCGTTCATGTGAGATGCGTCTTCACAAAACATTCAACAAACAAACTTTGCAGTAATCACAAGAAGACCAGTACAATTAAATCAAATATACATAAATCTATATAAGCCCTACAAACTTCCCCAAGAAATTGTGATTGCCCACAGATGATAGAACCAAGTCTTTGATGGATATTGGCTACGCTCAATTCCAAGTACAGTCTAGGGCAAGGCACAAATAATGGATTTCTGCCTATGTAGTAATGCAGTCCTGGTGTACATTGCTGATTGTTGGACCTGGATAGCCAGAACACTGGAGTAGAGACTAATGCTGTTGAGCTGCTCTGTTGTTAACAAGAGGTTTTGTCTCTACTGAACCTCATCACTGCACATCGACTTTAAAGGGGTTTTCCCATGAACAAAAGTTTGGCCTTATCCACGGGAAAGGGCCTAACTTGCTGATCAGTGGGAGTCTCAGTGCTGAGACCCCCACAGATCACAAAAACGAGGGGTCTGTTGGCTCGGCAATTTCTGTCAGCTCCATAAAGATTAATGGAGGAGAACGGTGATGCGCGGCCGTTTACTCCATTAGGCTACATTCAGACGGCCATATGGGGATAGGGCCTCACTTGCGTTCATGGGAAAACCCCTTTAAATTCCTCTTAATTGATGAAGGACCTCTAGAAAACTGGAGTAAGCATTTACGTTGGAAATCAGCATTTTAGTTCACCATTTATACTATTGTGTTTACAGATTTAAAGATATTTTGATATACCACATTCAACATAATAGTGCATGGATCAAGACCTGAAGAAGAAGGAAGTAATACGTTTTTCTTATCTTCATCAATTTCTACTGGAAATGCTAAGTAAAGAAGATTACATTGCATGTGTGTGATAAATATCCAGACTGCTCCTTGCCTTTGATGTGGATAACAATACAAGTTATCAAGATTGTAGAAATCAAACATTATATGCCCATAAAGTCGCAGATGGCAAAACAATCATCAACTGTCACAATGCATGGTAACAGATGAAATAAAAATAGAAGACGTGGAATGAGAGTTCTCACTGCCCAAACAAAAGAAATTTGTAAGGAAAGAGAGTAAAGAGGCAGAAGAGGAAAAGTAATGTGAGATAGGAAGTCTAACCCACTAAGGTTTTTTTTGTTTCCGTTTTCCACAAGCTTTCGTTTACAAAGCTATATGAGGGCTTGGTATATGTGAGACAAAATTTATTTTGTAATGGCACCATTTAATATTCTGGGAAACTGTAAAAACATTTCAAATGTTGTGGAATTGGCAAAAAAACTGTTGGGCTATTTTTAACGGCTTTCAAGTACAATCGCTACAATACCAAATTGATATAGTTTAGTTAAAATTCAAAAACCTAGCATTAAAAAAAGACTTGCGCCACCATATATGACATTTTCAATTATATTATTTTGAAAACTGTGCAAAATTTTGATCACTTTTTAAAAAAAAAGTTTTGTTGGAGACAAAATGGAGAAAAATTGGCAATTTTGGAGCTATTTTCCATTGTGGGGATGTACTGGGAATGGTATTGGGACATTTTGGGATGCAGCCATACCTAACATATTTATGATTTTACTTGTTTATTTTTACTTGTGTTATAGGGAAAGGGGAATTTTAAATTTTTTTTATTTATTTGTCATATTTTTTAAAACTTAAAATTCTTTTTTACTATTATTTCAGTCCCTCAAGGGTACTTGAACGTTAGGGTGTCTGATCACTCATACAATATACTGCAATACAACTAGTAATACTATAATATTGCTTCTATATTACAAATGTGATATAGGCCACTGGCACATATGCAGATGGTGGCACCCAGCAGCAGAACTGTTAGGTGGCAAAGTCGGGTTCAAAATACAGTCAATACAGAGGGTTCACTACACAATCCAAGCCACTTATAAGCCTCAAGAATAAAAAGGCTAGATTGGATTTTGCTAAAATTCATCTAAAAAAGCCGTAACAGTTCTGGAAGAACATTCCTTGGACTGATGAGACCAAGATCTATCTCAACCAGAATGATGGAAAGAAAAAAGGATGGCAGATGGTACCACTCATGATCCATAGCATTCCACGTAAAACACGGTGTAGGTAGTGTGACAGCTTGGACATGCATGGCTGCCTGTGGCACTGGGTCACTAGTATCGATGATGTGACACAGGACAGAAGCAGCTGGATGAATTCTAAGGTATGACCTATGACCTAAAGCAATGGGGCACATTTACTTAGAGTAGCACAAACTGCACTTAAAGTGTGTTTGCCTGTGTATAATGCAGGGTGCACCACAAAGTGTCTCAGACAATTCTTAAATACCTGTGCAAGCAGTTTGCACTAAAAAGAACAGGCAAAGTCTGACAGAAAAGTGGCACACGGCCCTTAGTAAATGTAGTCCATAAAGCCAAAGCAACCCAGGAGTTTATTAATGCAAAGTGGAATATTCTTAAAAGACAAGTCATCTGATCTTAACCCAATTGAGCTGCATTTCACTTGTTAACCCTTTAGTGACCGCTGATAAGGATTTCTCCATCAGTCGTTAAGGGGCCTTAGGCTAGGAGAAACCCGTCGGCCTATCCTAAGTTCTGCATGGGCCCCCCATGCAGGGAAGATCAGTCCACCAGCAGTCTTATGACAGCTGGGACCCTGGCCTAACAGTCCGGATCAGAACAAAGTTAACCCGTGACATGCCAAGATCTACGTACCTGCAGAGGGAGGAGGCCCTACCCCTCCTCCGGTATGCGCGGGGTGCCATCCTTAAAGCTGGGGACCTAATGAAGGTTCCTGGGTCTGTCACCGGCATCTGCCTCCTTGGATGCATAGGCTGACACTTCTAATGCTGGTTATTGCAGTAAATTAGTATGAACTAGTGATCACATGATCACTAGTTCATATGATAGTATTGTAAAAATAAAAAAGTAAAAATAAAATAAAAAAAAATTTAAATAAAATTCATTAATATGCCCCAAAAGCCCCTAACACATATAACACAATAAATAATTTTAAAAAAGTGGAAAAAAAGTAAAAATAAACCACAACAGAAAACGTATCACCACGTCCCAAGATTCCAAACCTATAAAAATGTAGAAACAGTTATTCGCCATGGTGAACGCTGTAACAGAAAAATGCACTCAAATGTCCGAATCACCACTTTTTTTTCCTTTTGCAACACATAAAAAATATCATAAAAACTGATCTAAAGGTCGCACAGTCCCCAAAATGGTAGCAATGAAAATGCCAGCTCGTCCCAGAAAAAAATACACCATACCCAACTCCATACTCCTAAGTATGAAAAAGTTATTGAAGTGAGAATATGGTAAAAGTTTTTTGGTACAAAAGGTTTTAATTTTTGGTAAAAATAGGTAATAAAACCTATATAAATATATTACCACATTTTGAATTATATTTCCACTTCCTAATACACGGCATGGAATATAAAATACCACTAATGTGAAGTACAATTTGTTACACAGAAAACAAGCCCTCATACAGCTCCGTACACTGAAAAATAAAAAAGTTATTGGTTAAACAGAAAGTAAAATGGAAAAAGCCCATCAGTGGCAAGGGGTTTAAATGCCCCCTATACCATATGAGAAAAAGTTTACAAATTCTCTGGGATAAAGGTTTGTGGTACCTGATGCCACGTTCACATGTGGCATTTTGGTTGTGTTTGGAAACACAATCCAACGGCTCCACTCATGATAACATATTTTGGTAAAATTGTGTTTCCAACACGTTAACTAAACGCAAAGTAAATGCTTTGTATTTTTCCCAGATGCTTCATAGCTACTGCCCAGTTGTTTTTATTTTTCAAAAAATGTAACTTTATGAGGGCTTTTTTCTAGGACAAGTCTTACAAAGTAATGGTACAACTCTGGGTTAAATATAACTCATTAACTTATTATCCTACAATTGACTTAAGTTTTATATTTTGCACTATTTACCACATGGCTTAAGTATCATGACACCTTTATCAACATGAATAGTGCAATACACTCATTCAGAATAAAAACACTTTTCCTTTCATTCTGTATTATATTTTTGAAGGCACATTTACTGAGATCCTTGTGCCAGTTTTCTGTTGGACTTTGCACATTCTTTTCAGTGGAAACTGCTTGCACGGGTATCTAAGAAGTGTCCGTGCCACATTTGTGTCACATGTGACCCTTTTGTGTCAAGGCTGCACTATTCTTCATGTTTTCTGCACTGAAAGGGGCATTCCGGTGCTCAGTCAAACACTGCACCAGAAATCCTAAATCTGGCGCCCCCTGCACTTTACACAGGCAAACTGCACACAGTGCACACTGTTTTTAGTAAATTTGGCGCATTAAGATTTTTAAGTTCCATTTTTGTTAAGCTACAGTGGGGAAAATTAGTATTTGATACTGCAGATTTTTCAAGTTCCCCCATCTACAAAGAATGGAAAGGTCTGTAATTATAGCGTAGGTGCACTTCACCTGTGAGAGACAGAATCTAAAAGAAGTACTAGAAATCGTATTCTATGATGTTTAAATAATTAATTTCCCCGGCATAAAATAAGTATCTGAAACAATAGAAAAACATAACAAAATAATTTTTTGCAATTATAGAGGTCAGACATTTCCTGTGCTTCTTCAACAGGTTTGCAGCAGAGATTTTGGCCCATTCCTCCATACAGGTCTTATCCAGATCTTTAAGTTTTTTTGTATTCTGTCTCCCACAGTTGTAGATCTATGATAAAAATGACAGACCTCTCCATTCTTTGAAGTCGTGAAAAATGCCTAAATTGACACTTAATTCTTTATTTATATAGCGCACACAGATCTCACAATTAGCGCAATCAGATTAGCTCACAATCTAATCAACCTACCAGTATGGTTTGGAGTGTGGGAGGAAACCGGAGGACAAAGAGGAAACCCACGCAAACATGAAGAGAACATACACACTATTTGCAGATATTGACCTGGATGGGATTTGAACCCAGGCTGCAAGGCTGTAGTGCTATCCAATAAGCCACCTTGCTGCCCAGTTTATCAAAGATTTATTTTCCCCATTATAAGTCTACTCAAATGTTATTAATAATGGCTTTTCAGTGGGACATAGACAGTAATAATGCTCTCTGCTGGCCCAAAGAACCAAACAACACTGTGATCCATTTTGACTGTGAGTTATTATAACTCTGGATGACTGCTCCTGAAATCTTTTTATATGTAATTCTATACACAAAAGTCTCTATCATATTTCAGTGCTTGTACATTGGTAGCATGGTCCCATATTTATACTTACTCACAGGGTTCTTGTATAAGTTATTGTACAGTATTTGTTTGGGGCAAATGTAACTGAGTAGAAAAATAATGGATCAAGTAAAACACAATACAAACGAATATAAAATGCGTATTCTGAATTAAAAAAAAGGAAAGTGAACAACAATAATGAATGGGAATTGAAGGCCAATGTTCCAGAAGGTTTGGCTGTCAGTTATTGGAAACACAGAATAAACAGTGAGTGGGAGAAGCAAGGAAATGTGCCCACTCATTAACTAGCCACAAAAGAGATGCCAGTGAAATACATTTTAATAAGGACATATGATAGAGTTGCTTGCACAGGGATCATTAAATAAGCAGCCAAGCAACATAAACTATGATATCTTTCATGATACCTTAGCAGCTTATCAACATGACTCACATGAGACTGAAGTCACAACAGACCATATTAATGAAGAGATGAGACGGCAAACATCAGCCTGGTCTAACTAATTATAAATCATCTGAATGTAAGAAATTCAGTATATAACTCTACTCTGAAATTAAGTTTGTGTTTCATTGCTATGTTTTTTAATTAAATTGGATATTTTTTCCAAATAATGCCTCTATAATATTCTAAATAATGTTCATTTAGAAATACAATTTAAAAAAATGTTTAATATATGTACCTAAAGCAATAAAAAACATATTAAAGTGTATGCATTGGCAGTTTTAAAGTTTATTTGGCTATAGGTTATAGCACAGTAAGTGCTGCAATTTTTCTTTCTTTTTTTATTGCACTTGCCGTTCCGATCCTTTTTGCAGTGTTTGTTTGCTATGGCAGCTGGGCTCAGCATGTCAATGCCCATTTCTCACAACGGAAACCTCTAAAATGCTAACTGTCGTTCTGATTCACTCTCGACTAGACTTCTGGAACTCTCTTCTAATTGGTCTTTAACTCACTAAACTGTCACCTATACAATCTACAATCCAGGCCTGTCTTTTAGACCAAATACAACATGGATGCCACCATTCGGCGCCAGTCACTGCACCTGCTACCGGTCTCCTTCCAAATAAAATGTAAAATAACCCTCAACCACAAAGCTCTGCACAATGCTGCTCCTCCCTACCTCTCCTATCAGTCTCTGGCCCAACCCGTGCTCTTCGATCTGCCAGTGATCTTAATTTATTCTCTTACCTTAATTGGCAGTATGGCAGTATATGGGGATTTTTCTCCTCATTCATTACAATGTGCTGACAGCACATTATAATGAAAGGGTTAAAACGAGACAGCTTGGATCTACGGCAGACCCGAGGATGTCATGGCGATGGATCGCTGCTCCCCGATGAAGTCACGGGGAGAAACAATCCTAGGCAAGATGGGGGCACCCATGCAGCGCCATCCTTTTGAAGCCGCTGGCAGTGTTTCCGGCGCTGATCGATCACAGCACCTGTGAATTGGGAGGTCCAGGTAGACAGGTACGGGAACACTGGTAACACAGGAACACATAGGAACTCTGGTAACACAGGAACACGGAGGAACTCTGGTAACACAGGACCACGGCAACACAGGACTCAGGAGCAGGAACACACTGGAACGTTGGAATACACAGGAACACACAGTAATGCTGGAGGCACAGAAACACAGGATACACAGGAACGCAGGAGACACAGAAACGCAGGACAATCACTAGGCAGCTTTCTCTAAGGCTTTGAGGCACAAAGATCTGGCAGGGAACACAGGAGGGGGCTGGAATTTAAAAAGTATGGCTGGCTGGCCAGCACCAATTATCGTCGCGCTGGCGGAGTCATCGCTGGATCCTGGGGAGGTGAGTGGAATATCTCCCCCCTCTCTCCCAAGTGAGCTACTAACAGTCCATGCATGCGCACATTTCAGAAGCCTACGATCATTATATTACTGTCATTAAACTACCGTAATAACATGGTTCCTTTGACATCTGTTTTATTTTAAATGGTAGCTTTTTAACTTCAACAGTATATGAATACCTATAGAAGCCATTTTGTTTTAATAACATATGTAACAGCATAAAGACAATAGGGGTCATTTACTAAGGGCCCGATTTGCGTTTTCCCGACGTGTTACCCGAATATTGCTGATTTCCCCTGAATTGCCCCGGGATTTTAGCGCACGCGATTGGATTGTGGCGCATCGGCGCTGGCATGCACGCGACGGAAATCGGGGGGCGTGGCCGAACGAAAACCCGACGGATTCGGAAAAACCGCAGCATTTAAAAAAAAAAAATTGGCGCGGAGCTTGCACTTAACTTCATTCAGCCCAGCTCAGTGTATTCGAGTGCGTTCCGGGAAACTTCAGCGCAGCAGCGCCACCTGGTGGGCGTTGGAGGAACTGCCTTAATAAATCCTGGCCGGACCCGAAGCCAGCGCAGAGAACGCGCCGCTGGATCGCGAATGGACCGGGTAAGTAAATCTGCCCCAATGGGTGTTATTATACAGTAATAACAATGCTTACACATTTTGCACAATAAAATAAATAGTACTTATAACATAAGATACAATTTGACAAACAGGATAAAATTGAAGTGTTTGAATGTTGATCTTTGTACCATTTACAATTTTTATGAAGCTACAGAGTTTAACAAATGTACAACAATAAGCTGCAATGGGGTTTGGGATCAAATAACGGGTTTGCAAAGGATTAAGAGCAATACTATCCCTTTGGCATGGACTGTGGAATTTTCATTAAAATGACCTTGGGCATAGTAAGAATGGAATTTAACTACTTTACACTTAACAAGCAACACCTCAACTGCGGAAATAACTAGTAAGGAAATGTCTACCTGTAACAAAATGTTTCTTTAGGTATAATAATCTGTATTTAATGATTTCTTTGTTTATCCTTAGATGAGACCAATTTTTTTTATGCAAAGCTTAGAATACCCTACACAGCTAAAATTTGGTCTAAGCACCGCCACCACTAGAGGGAGCTTACTACATATGTGTGATTTCTTATTATGAAATCATATAGTGTGATCCCCTAAGATCCACACTGGTGATTGCAGAAAGAATTTTACTTGATTTTAATCTTATGTAGTGAATTAAGAGAAATGAGGTTTGCCTAATAGTTTCATAGTTTTTCTGACAAGTGTATTTGCAAAGATGGTCTTTTATTGATTCCTATATTTTAATGTGGGTCTCTAAGACTAGACATCAATGACCTACACATGATACAGTTAAAAGCATACTCCCCCTTACCTATAAGGGAGCTAGTTACAACTGCACATAACATCACCCATGCCTTCAGAAACCAGTGACTGTCTCTCTGATATATCTAACATCATGTCCTCTCTATTCTTGAAACTTAATCTTCTTGTCTTTCCACCATCTACAGTCCGAGTCTATCCTGACCTCTTCATCTCTGTCTATGTGATCACAATAATCTAGAGTCAGGAGGCCTACTGACTTATGGTTGGGCTGGACTCTCCTTTGCACCATATTTTCAATTACTTGTTTGCTATTGTCACATGCATCACATATGAAGCCTCTAAAATGCTAACTGTCGCTCTGATTCTATACTTAATGCAGCAGCCAGGCTTGTCTTTCAGACCAAACGCTACATGTATGTCTATAGTCTATGCCAGTCACTGCACTGGTTTCCCATCACCTTTAAAATACCATTTTAAAAAATCAACATCATCCACAATGCTCTGTATGATAAATATCCTCCCTATCGCTCCATTCTATACTTAATGCAGCAGCCAGACTTGTCTTTCAGACCAAACGCTACATGGATGTTTCCAGTCTATGTCAGTCACTACACTGGTTTTCCAATACCTTTCAAATACCATTTAAAAAAATCAACATCATCCACATCCATGCTCTGAATGATAACCACCCTCTCTACCTCTCCTCTTTCATCACAGTCACCCAACCCATGCTTTTGATCTGCCAGTAATCTTAAATTAATCTCTACCCTAATTCAAACCTCTCACTCATGTTTCCAGGACTTTGTCCAAGCCAAACTATCAGACTATCAGACTAATACCCAACCTCCAAAGTTTCAAACATGCTCTTAAAACCCATCTTGTTAGGCAAGCCTATTACACTTTCTAACTGCATCAAACTTCAACTTCAACTGTGTTTACTAACCCATCCAGTGTACTCCTCCTGTCTGTTATCTGGCCAGATACCAATCTACACTCACCGGCCACTTTATTAGGTACACCTGTCCAACTGCTTGTTAACACTTAATTTCTCATCAGCCAATCACATGGCGGCAACTCAGTGCATTTAGGCATGTAGACATGGTCAAGACAATCTCCTGCAGTTCAAACTGAGCATCAGTATGGGGAAGAAAGGTGATTTGAGTGCCTTTGAATGTGGCATGGTTGTTGGTGCCAGAAGGGCTGGTCTGAGTATTTCAGAAACTGATGATCTACTGGAATTTTCATGCACAACCATCTCTAGGGTTTACAGAGAATGGTCCAAAAAAGAAAAAACATCCAGTGAGCGGCAGTTCTGTGGGCGGAAATGCCTTGTTGATGCCAGAGGTCAGAGGAGAATGGGCAGACTGGTTCAAGCTGATAGAAAGGCAACAGTGACTCAAATCGCCACCCGTTACAACCAAGGTAGGCAGAAGAGCATATATACAAAAAGTCCTCCAGCTCACCTGGATCATGCAGCAACTTAGTCCGCTAGCACGGATCCACCCCGCTGCTGGGCAATGTAGTCCACAAAAAAGAAATTTCCGGATCCAGCTAGGTGCAGATTAAAATCACCTTTATTCGATTTTCAGGGCATCCATCAGATAAAATACAGGTGGCATGGTATAATTGTCAACGCGTTTCTAGCACATACAAGTGCTCTTAGTCTCGATTTCTGCTGCGACATTTGGATGGTAGGGTCAGAATTTGGCGTCAACAACATGAAAGCATGGATCCATCCTGCCTTGTATCAACGGTTCAGGCTGGTGGTGGTGGTGTCATGGTGTGGGGAATATTTTCTTGGCACTCTTTGGGCCCCTTGGTACCAATTGAGCATCGTTGCAATGCCACAGCCTACCTGAGTATTGTTGCTGACCATGTCCATCCCTTTATGACCACAATGTACCCAACATCTGATGGCTACTTTCAGCAGGATAATGCACCATGTCATAAAGCTGGAATCATCTCAGACTGGTTTCTTGAACATGACAATGAGTTCACTGTACTCAAATGGCCTCCACAGTCACCAGATCTCAATCCAATAGAGCATCTTTGGGATGTGGTGGAATGGGAGATTCGCATCATGGATGTGCAGCCGACAAATCTGCGGCAACTGTGTGATGCCATCATGTCAATATGGACCAAAATCTCTGAGGAATGCTTCCAGCACCTTGTTGAATCTATGCCACGAAGAATTGAGGCAGTTCTGAAGACCCTCACTTCTATTGTTCCATATGACTGTTGGAACTCTGTAATGTTTTATTTATTTGTGGAGCTGAAGGTTCCGCATTCAGGTGCCAGATTTGGCATTCAGGTGCATTCTTCAAACCAGGCATACTGCCTAGCACCCAATCCGGGAGATTAACACCCCTAACAACTAGTCATATCTATGGTGGGCAATGGGGACATTTGTCATAGGATTTTCCTGAAATTTTATTGTCAAAAAGTAGCAAAAAAATCAACCCTCAAAAAAGTCTCTTAAATATAGAATCGCTGCTAGTGCAATGGTGTGTAAAACCAAACTTATGACTTGTAATCTTTATCCCCTTGTAATCTATCAAAATATAATAATGTGTTTTCATTGCTTTTAACCCCGTAATGGAAAATATCGGTCAAAGAAGTAAATGGCACTTGTTTTCCATTTTGAAAAATATATAAAATTCAATAAAAAGTGATCAAAAGGTCGTACAGTCTGAAAAATAGAGGCATTGAAAACATCATCAAGTCACAAAAATGACACTATTCACAGCTCAGTGAAGTATGAAATTTATACAGGTTTTAATTCCTGTAAATGTATGTAAATTTTATAAAACCTATCGCACGAGAAGACATGTAATTTGGGATTCACAGTAAAAGCTGTAAAATCCAAGCCCACAAGAAAACATCGCAAATGTGTTTTTCACCAATTTCACTTCATTTGGAATTTTTTTTCCCGCTTCCCAGTATACGGCATAGAATATTAAATACCGTCACTATGAAGTGCAATTTATTACGCAGAAAACAAGCCCCCACACAGCTCTTTACATGGAAAAATAAAAAAAGTTATAGATTTTTGATGATGGGGAGTGAAAAATGAAAATGCTAAAACAAAAAAGGGCCTAAGGGCCTTGTCGTTACTGAAGTTGCATTGAAAATCGCACTCCACTCCCCTTCTGCCACATGTGTTGCATATATGTGGTTTCTTTTTTTTTTTGTAAGTGGTAGACACTGCTGCCAGATTAACTAAAGGGCCAAGGCCACCTTAATAAATCGGACTGGCAGCGGAGCTCCAAAGGCATTCATAGAACTGTCCCAAGGAGCCCGCCTGATTACAAATATCTCCCATTTAGTCTATTTGTAAAACTCTAAAGCCTAAACATGAGTCTAAATTATAAATCCTATATACCTAAATAACAATAACATTTTCCTGAAAAGTATTCTTTTTCTTTCTTCTTTGTTGCATTGCTGCTCTATTAAATATCGACTGATATCCTGAAGTGTCCATTCATCATTACATATCTTCTCTGACAAAAATCTGTTTCCCAATGCGCTTTATATAATACATTTTGACATAGTCTAATAGTTATTTTTTATGTCTCTTTTTATCTCCTAAGTGTGATGAATTGTATGTGTGCTTATTTCCATGTTTCATTGACACTATACATATTTGCATACTTACCTGTATGTTTATCTTCTTAGCTTTCATTCCTTACAATGACAAATGAGCCAATTATAAATGTTCTATATACAGTAGTTTTAAAACCCTTGGTAACCCATGGAGTCCAAAATATTCTGAAAGCACTGAATATCTTTTATATTATTAGATTATGGCTATTATTAGAGATGAGCGAACATGCTCGTCCGAGCTTGATGCTCGGTCGAGCATTAGGGTACTCGAAACTGCTCGTTGCTCGGACGAATACTTCGCCCGCTCGAGAAAATGGCAGCTCCCGCCGTTTTGCTTTTTGGCGGCCAGAAACAGAGCCAATCACAAGCCAGGAGACTCTGCACTCCACCCAGCATGACGTGGTACCCTTACACGTCGATAGCAGTGGTTGGCTGGCCAGATCAGGTGACCCTGGGATAGACTAGCCGCTGCCCGCGCTGCTCGGATCATTCTGTGTCTGGATGCCGCTAGGGAGAGAGCTGCTGCTGGTCAGGGAAAGCGTTAGGGTGTTCTATTAGCTTACTGTTAGGCAGGAGTGATTCTCAAAGAACCCAACAGCCCTTCTTAGGGCTACAATAACGTTCTACTTTTTTTATTTTAATTTGCATCTAGTACCATTTTGTGAGGAATTAGCAGGGGGACTTGCTACCGTTGTGTTTAGCTCTTAGTGGCACACATATCCATAGCAAAGACCGAAGTGGGAAAATTTAGTAGGGGTTGGATTTCAATTAGGCACTAACTCAGTGTCATCTCATCTGGCATAGTAGTGTGCTTTGATACTTGGCTAGAAAATAGCCATAGGAGAATACAAAGAGCTTACTTACGCATACAGTAGCGTTCTATATATTTGATTTCTGGTTGATCTGCTGGTGGCTGTACTTTCTGCAGTGCATGTACTAGCCAATTCTGAGCAATTTGTAGTGAGACTTGCGACCGCTGTGTTCTGCGCTTAGTGACGCACATATCCATAGCAAAGACCGAAGTGGGAAAATTTAGTAGGGGTTGGATTTCAATTAGGCACTAACTCAGTGTCATCTCATCTGGCATAGTAGTGTGCTTTGATACTTGGCTAGAAAATAGCCATAGGAGAATACAAAGAGCTTACTTACGCATACAGTAGCGTTCTATATATTTGATTTCTGGTTGATCTGCTGGTGGCTGTACTTTCTGCAGTGCATGTACTAGCCAATTCTGAGCAATTTGTAGTGAGACTTGCGACCGCTGTGTTCTGCGCTTAGTGACGCACATATCCATAGCAAAGACCGAAGTGGGAAAATTTAGTAGGGGTTGGATTTCAATTAGGCACTAACTCAGTGTCATCTCATCTGGCATAGTAGTGTGCTTTGATACTTGGCTAGAAAATAGCCATAGGAGAATACAAAGAGCTTACTTACGCATACAGTAGCGTTCTATATATTTGATTTCTGGTTGATCTGCTGGTGGCTGTACTTTCTGCAGTGCATGTACTAGCCAATTCTGAGCAATTTGTAGTGAGACTTGCGACCGCTGTGTTCTGCGCTTAGTGACGCACATATCCATAGCAAAGACCGAAGTGGGAAAATTTAGTAGGGGTTGGATTTCAATTAGGCACTAACTCAGTGTCATCTCATCTGGCATAGTAGTGTGCTTTGATACTTGGCTAGAAAATAGCCATAGGAGAATACAAAGAGCTTACTTACGCATACAGTAGCGTTCTATATATTTGATTTCTGGTTGATCTGCTGGTGGCTGTACTTTCTGCAGTGCATGTACTAGCCAATTCTGAGCAATTTGTAGTGAGACTTGCGACCGCTGTGTTCTGCGCTTAGTGACGCACATATCCATAGCAAAGACCGAAGTGGGAAAATTTAGTAGGGGTTGGATTTCAATTAGGCACTAACTCAGTGTCATCTCATCTGGCATAGTAGTGTGCTTTGATACTTGGCTAGAAAATAGCCATAGGAGAATACAAAGAGCTTACTTACGCATACAGTAGCGTTCTATATATTTGATTTCTGGTTGATCTGCTGGTGGCTGTACTTTCTGCAGTGCATGTACTAGCCAATTCTGAGCAATTTGTAGTGAGACTTGCGACCGCTGTGTTCTGCGCTTAGTGACGCACATATCCATAGCAAAGACCGAAGTGGGAAAATTTTGTAGGGGTTGGATTTCAATTAGGCACTAACTCAGTGTCATCTCATCTGGCATAGTAGTGTGCTTTGATACTTGGCTAGAAAATAGCCATAGGAGAATACAAAGAGCTTACTTACGCATACAGTAGCGTTCTATATATTTGATTTCTGGTTGATCTGCTGGTGGCTGTACTTTCTGCAGTGCATGTACTAGCCAATTCTGAGCAATTTGTAGTGAGACTTGCGACCGCTGTGTTCTGCGCTTAGTGACGCACATATCCATAGCAAAGACCGAAGTGGGAAAATTTAGTAGGGGTTGGATTTCAATTAGGCACTAACTCAGTGTCATCTCATCTGGCATAGTAGTGTGCTTTGATACTTGGCTAGAAAATAGCCATAGCAATAGGATAGCATTGTTTGGTTTTAAAAACTCAAAAAAAAACAAAAAACACAAAAAAAAAAAAAAAACACAAAAAAAAACCAAAAAAAAGTAAAAAAAAAAATAAAGTTATAACTCTCATTTTAAAAATGTTTAACCCGAGGGCTAGGGGTAGAGGACGAGGGCGGGGACGTGGGCGTCCAACTACTGCAGGGGTCAGAGGCCGTGGTCCTGGGCGGGGTGAGACACCACCTGCTGATGAGGGAGCAGGGGAACGCCGCAGAGCTACACTCCCTAGGTTCATGTCTGAAGTTACTGGGACTCGTGGTAGAGCACTGTTGAGGCCAGAACAGTGCGAACAGGTGATGTAGTGGATTGCTGACAATGCTTCGAGCAATTTGTCCACCACCAGTCAGTCTTCCACGCAGTCCACCCATGTCACCGAAATCGCCACTCCTCCAGCTCCTGCACCTCAGCCTCCTCCCCCCCAGTCTGCCCCCTCCCAGGAAAATTTGGCATTTGAACCGGCATACTCTGAGGAACTGTTTTCTGGACCCTTCCCACAGTCACAAACCACTTGTCCGGTTGCTGCTGAGCAATTTTCCGATGCCCAGGTTTTCCAACAGTCACAGTCTGTGGGTGATGATGACCTTCTTGACGTAGTGGAAGTGTGTAAAGAGGTGTCCGACGATGAGGAGACACGGTTGTCAGACAGTGGAGAAGTTGTTGTCAGGGCAGGAAGTCCGAGGGGGGAGCAGACTGAGGGATCGGAGGATGATGAGGTGACAGACCCAAGCTGGGTTGAGAGGCCGGGTGAACACAGTGCTTCTGAGACGGAGGAGAGTCCTCGACCAGAACAGGTTGGAAGAGGCAGTGGTGGGGCCAGACGGAGAGGCAGGGCCAGAGCTGGTGCATCAGCGCCAAATGTGTCAACTAGTGAAGCTCCCGTGGCGAGGGCTCCTGCGGCGAGGGCTAGATCTTCAGAAGTCTGGAGGTTCTTTAAGGAAACACCGGATGACCGACGGACTGTGGTGTGCAACATTTGCCAAACCAGGCTCAGCAGGGGTTCCACCACTACTAGCTTAACTACCACCAGTATGCGCAGGCATATGAATGCTAAACACCCCACTCAGTGGCAACAAGCCCGTTCACCTCCGGCCGTGCACACCACTGCTCCTTCCCCTGTGTCAGCTGCTAGTCAGCCCCCTGCCCAGGACCCTGCCACAAAAACCCCATCGTCGCCTCCACGATCCTCCACAGCATCCACCAGCGTTCAGCTCTCCATACCCCAGACGCTGGAGCGGAAACGCAAATATAGTGCAACCCACCCGCACGCCCAAGCCCTTAATGTGCACATCTCCAGATTGCTTAGCCTGGAGATGCTGCCCTATAGGCTAGTAGAGACCGAGGCCTTTCGCAACCTCATGGCGGCGGCCGCCCCTCGGTATTCGGTCCCCAGCCGCCACTACTTTTCCCGATGTGCCGTCCCAGCCCTGCACCAGCACGTGTCAGACAACATCATCCGTGCCCTGACCAACGCCGTTTCTGACAAGGTCCACCTGACCACGGACACGTGGACGAGTGCTGCCGGGCAGGGCCACTATATATCGCTGACGGCACATTGGGTTAACTTGGTGGAGGCTGGGACCGAGTCTGACACTGGGGCTGCTCATATACTGCCGACGCCGAGGATTGCGGGGCCTACCTCGGTCCAGGTGTTTCAGGCCTACTATGCCTCCTCCTCCTCCCACCCCTCCTCCACCTCCTCCTCCGAACTACCATCCGTGGGCACGGCGCCATCAGTCGGTAGCTCTAGGCACAGCAGCAGTGCCGTCGCTAAGCGACAGCAGGCGGTGCTCAAACTGCTGAGCCTAGGCGACAAAAGGCACACCGCCCAAGAGCTATTACAGGGCATCACGGCGCAGACTGATCTGTGGCTGGCACCGCTGAACCTCAAGCCGGGAATGGTTGTGTGTGACAACGGCCGTAACCTGGTGGCGGCTCTGCAACTCGGCAGACTGACACATGTGCCATGCCTGGCCCATGTGTTAAATCTGATAGTTCAGCGTTTCCTCAAGACATACCCCAATCTGTCTGATTTGCTCACGAAGGTGCGCCGCATCTGTGCGCATTTCAGGAAGTCCAGCCCAGATGCTGCCACTCTCAGGGCAGCGCAGCGCCGCCTCCAACTGCCCGCTCACCGACTGTTGTGCGACGTGCCCACGAGGTGGAATTCAACACTGACCATGTTATCCAGAGTTTACCAGCAGCGCAGAGCGATTGTAGACTGCCAGATGTCAACTTCCACCAGAACTGGTAGTCAGGTCAGTCAGCTTCCTCAAGTCTACAATGAGGAGTGGACGTGGATGTCTGATATCTGTCAGGTGCTGAGTAACTTTGAGGAGTCAACACAGATGGTCAGTGGCGATGCCGCCATCATCAGCCTCACCATCCCGCTGCTTGGCCTGTTGAAAAACTCTCTGGTCAGCATGAAGTCGGAAGCTTTGCGCTCGTCACAAGAGACAGGGGAAGAATATTCCCTTGTTGATAGCCAAAGCACCCTCAGGTCTGTTTCTCAGCGCATATCGGAGGAGGTGGAGGTGGAGGAGGATGAGGAGGAAGAGGAGGAGAATGTTGGTGAGACACAAGAGGGGACCATTGTTGAGTCCTTTACTGTTCAGCGTGTATGGGCAGAAGAAGAGGAGTTGGAGGAGTTGGAGGAGGAGGAAATGGACAGTCAGGCCAGTGAGGGGAGTGAATTCTTACGCGTTGGTACTCTGGCGCATATGGCAGATTTCATGCTAGGCTGCCTATCCCGTGACCCTCGCGTTCAAAGAATTTATTCCAGCACCGATTACTGGGTGTTCACTCTCCTGGACCCACGGTACAAGCAAAATCTTTCCACTCTCATCCCTGCAGAGGAAAGGAGTGTGAGAATGCATGAATACCAGCAGGCCCTGGTGCACAAGCTGAAACAGTATTTCCCTTCTGACAGCGCTAGCGGCAGAGTGCGTAGTTCTGCGGGACAAGTAGCGAGGGAGAGTAGGCGAGCAGGCAGCTTGTCCAGCACTGGCAAGGGTACGCTTTACAAGGCTTTTGCCAGCTTTATGTCACCCCAGCAAGACACTGTCACCTGTCCCCAGTCTCGGCAGAGTAGGGCTGATCTTTACAGAAAGATGGTGAGGGAGTACGTAGCTGACCATACCATCGTCCTAAATGATCACACAGCTCCCTACAACTACTGGGTTTCAAAGCTGGACATGTGGCACGAACTGGCGCTGTACGCCTTGGAGGTTCTTGCCTGCCCTGCCGCTAGCGTCTTGTCCGAGCGGGTTTTCAGTGCAGCTGGTGGCATCATCACCGATAAGCGTACACGCCTGTCGACTGACAGCGCTGACAGGCTGACGCTTATTAAAATGAATAAAGGCTGGATTTCTCAGAATTTCCAATCTCCACCAGGTGAAGGAAGCTCAACCTGAATAATTGATCCACTCCTCCTCCTCCTTATTTTCCTCCTTCTCCTCCTCTTTGTACAGTAAAGCAGAGGAAAATGGCTATTTTTTGACAGGGCCCACTGGCTCTTGCTATAGTACTTCATGCATTTAATTTTTCTGGAGGGCCACCTACCCGGTCCTCTGTTTGAAACAATTTTTGTGAGTGCCACATACAGGCACTCAATCTATTCCATTTTACTGCAGGGCCACCTACCTGCTCCTCTGGTTTGAAACATTTTTGGGACTGCCACATACAGGCACTCAATCTATTCCATTTTACTGGAGGGCCACCTACCTGCTCCTCTGGTTTGAAAAATTTTTGGGACTGCCACATACAGGCACTCAATCTATTCCATTTTACTGCAGGGCCACCTACCTGCTCCTCTGGTTTGAAACATTTTTGGGACTGCCACATACAGGCACTCAATCTATTCCATTTTACTGGAGGGCCACCTACCTGCTCCTCTGGTTTGAAAAATGTTTGGGACTGCCACATACAGGCACTATCCAAATTAAATTGTCTCCATAGCAGCCTCCACACGTTGTCTCCATTGCTACCTCCAAAAGTCGTCCATATAGCTGCCTCCATACATCGTCCCTTTATCAAACGAGGTGTGTCAGGCAGAAATTTGGGTTGTTTTCATGGATTCCACATCAAAGTTGTTAACTTTGTCGCCACCCTGCTGTGTTATCCACAAAATATACTGGCAAACTTTTACCATTTAGGGATATTATTTCAGCGCTTCTTGCGCATCTGTTTACATTCCCCTCACCCGGCATATCCTAAACTTATAAGAACGCTACTACACTTGATCTTATACAAAAGGTTCTTAGAAGTGCTGTTTGGGGAGTAGCCTAGAGACAGGGGCTTGAATTGGCGAAAGCTCGCCTGGCAGCGGAGCGCCAGCTCCATGCGCATCATGCGCTTCTTGCGCATCTGTTTACATTCCCCTCACCCGGCATATCCTAAACTTATAAGAACGCTACTACACTTGATCTTATACAAAAGGTTCTTAGAAGTGCTGTTTGGGGAGTAGCCTAGAGACAGGGGCTTGAATTGGCGAAAGCTCGCCTGGCAGCGGAGCGCCAGCTCCATGCGCATCATGCGCTTCTTGCGCATCTGTTTACATTCCCCTCACCCGGCATATCCTAAACTTATAAGAACGCTACTACACTTGATCTTATACAAAAGGTTCTTAGAAGTGCTGTTTGGGGAGTAGCCTAGAGACAGGGGCTTGAATTGGCGAAAGCTCGCCTGGCAGCGGAGCGCCAGCTCCATGCGCATCATGCGCTTCTTGCGCATCTGTTTACATTCCCCTCACCCGCCATATCCCAAACTTATAAGAACGCTACTACACTTAACTTGGTGCAGGCTGGGACCGAGTCTGACCCTGGGGCTGGTCATATACTGCCGACGCAGAGAATTGCGGGGCCTACCTCGGTCCAGGTCTCAAAGGCCTACTATACCTCCTCCCACCCCTCCTCCACCTCCTCCTCCTCCGAATTACCATCCGTGGGCATGGCGCCATCAGTCGGTAGCTCTAGGCACAGCAGCAGTGCCGTCGCTAAGCGACAGCAGGCGGTGCTGAAACTGCTGAGCCTAGGCGATAAAAGGCACACCGCCCAAGAGCTATTACAGGGCATTCCACATCAAAGTTGTTAACTTTGTCGCCACCCTGCTGTGTAATCCACAAAATATACTTGCAAACTTTTACCATTTAGGGATATTATTTCAGCGCTTCTTGCGCATCTGTTTACATTCCCCTCACCCGCCATATCCTAAACTTATAAGAACGCTACTACACTTGATCTTATACAAAAGGTTCTTAGAAGTGCTGTTTGGGGAGTAGCCTAGAGACAGGGGCTTGGATTGGCAAAAGCTCGCCTGGCTGCAGAGCGCCAGCTCCATCCCAAGATCCAACTAACATAGTTGCAGCACCTTTAATCTACTACTAGTTCACTGCCTCCATAATAATAATAATAATAATCTTTATTTATATAGCGTCATCATATTCTGTAGCGCTTTACAAATCATAGGAAACAAATACAAATGTAATGTAACAGAGCACAACATTTGTATGGAACAACAGGAGTGAGGTCCCTGCTCGCCAGAGCTTACGGTTTATGAAGATGATGGGGTAACACGAGGTAAAAGAATATTTAATGGTCAAGCCATTCTTCTTAGGGAATAGAAAAAAATATAATAAATGGAATTGCTGTCGCTTGAACCACTCAGCCGTCATCTTATATACCAGGTCCAGGGTGAATGGGACTGCAGAGAAGTCTGGTGCCTGTTGGTTGCTGGATAACAGATGGGAGGACGACACAGGACGGGTTAGTAGAAGAGTTAAAACTTCATGCAGTTAATGAGTGTTATAGGCTTGCCTAAAGAAATGGGTTTTAAGAGCACGTTTGAAACTTTGGAGGTTAGGTATTAGTCTGATAGTCCAGGGCAGAGCATTCCATAGAATTGGTGCAGCTCTAGAGAAGTCTTGGAGACGCGAGTGGGAGGTCCGCACTAGGGTAGAGGTTAATCTAAGATCACTGGCGGATCTAAGAGCACGGGTTGGGCGATAGACTGAGATAAGAGAGGAGAGGTAGGGGGGTGCAGCATTATACAGAGCTTTATGGATGAGGGTTATTATTATTTTAAACTGTATTCGAAAGGAGACTGGCAGCCAGTGCAGCGACTGGCATGAACTGTAAGCATACATGGTCCCCTTATCAAACGAGCTGTGTCAGGCAGAATTTTGGGTTGTTTTCATGGCTTCCATGTTAACTTTGTCGCCACCCTGCTGTGTAATCCACAAAATATACTGGCAAACTTTTATCATGTACCGATATTATTTGAGCGCTTCTTGCTCACCTCCTTTGGTTCCTCTCTGCCACCCATTGGTTTGAAGCCTGAGTCCATTTAGGGTATGTCGCCATGCCACTCTCTAGCCTGCTGCCGCTGCCTCTGCCTCTGCATGCCGTCCCCTATAGTGTCAGGGTCAATTATTGGATGTTTTACATGCTATCTAGCTTCATTCTGTCACTCTGTCATGGCCATGCTGTTGCCCATAATTTCGGCATAATGGTGCGATTAAGCAGCCTCAGAGGCATCCATGCATGCTGCCCCTGCTGTTTCCTGTCCATTTCCGTGGTGTTTCCATCCTTTTCTGAGGTTCCCAGGTGTTTGGCCAAGCTTCCCTGTGCAGAGCCTTGGTCCCCTTGAAAAATGCTCGAGTCTCCCATTGACTTCAATGGGGTTCGTTATTCGAGACGAGCACTCGAGCATCGGGAAAAGTTCGTCTCGAATAACGAGTACCCGAGCATTTTAGTGTTCGCTCATCTCTAGCTATTATCCTAAACATGAATTTGACAGAAATGCCTAGTAGTGTCGAGTAGTACTTTAAAGAAAAATCTAATTTACTTTTCCGGTTTTACATACTATTTAATTTTAATGTAAAGGTTCTTTGTAGTATCCACATGACTGCTCCACAGAACAAGGGGATGTGCTCCAATCTAGTCTATTTTATGAAATGGGAAACATTTTGAGTAAAAATCATGTTTGAGTAAAAAAACTGGTACCATGAACAGCTCCAAATGGCAACACGACACATAGAAATGCAGGATACATTTTTAGGAAGTATAACAGTACTATTGGGGTGTGGATAGATTCCTAAACTAAACCTGAATTTTCTTAAAGGTACAGTATTACAGTAAACCTTAAAAAAATGTACTGTGATCCATCCATGTTACCAGAACGTGTCATAATAGAAGCTTCACTGCAGACCTTTCAGGGCCTTTCAGTAATATTAATCTTATACAATTTTTGGTATGACCACCGAAATCTAAATTGTGACAAATTGAGAGGAGTATGGGTGGAAACAACAAGCCTATGGGAATAAGGGAACGAAAAGATTATTCCAAAGCTGCAGCTAAAGACTTGGGGCCTGGATGGAAAAGTTTAGCTTGAGTCCCATTTTCTTTCACAGATTTACACTGAAATCTGTAAATGATTCTCATTTTTTTAGTCAGAACCAGCAATAAGTTCTCACCAGTCCTGATGTCAGACCCGGCTCACACACATCCCCTGAAACTACTGAATGTGTGGTCCATACATTTGCTACTGCATTCAACATTCTCATTTGTTTTTGCACTTTCACTGAGATTTTTTTTAGGATTGTCATCCAGGAACAGAAAATTAATATAACATGGGGAATCAGGGCAGGGTAGCCTGCAACATTCAAAAAGGACCCAATGTGGCTACTCTGGAAAATGTTAAAATGTTCACTTATTTTCCATTTTTATTGTTTTTGTGTTAAACAAGAAATATATACTGTTTCCAGGAATGTATGGATTTTTCCTATGGCTAATATAAATACAGATAATGTCCTAAACAAAAAAACTGAAAGGTGCAGTGTTTTCACTGATGTAAAAAGTTCATATGGAAATGACTCACTCTGTAGGACAAGAATGGAAGACTTCATCAGAAGTAGAAACATACAGCAGAAACATATGGAGCCATCCTCAGACTGACCTTCCTTGTGGAAACTGTTAGTCAGCAGGGAAAGATGTGTTTCCACCATTTTAGACAGGGATCATCTGGGATACAAGTACAGTCTGGACTTTGGTCTGTCGGATGTTTTCTTCCTCTACAACACAGCTGGCTGCAGCTGCTGTCAGGGTTCCTGAGAACTGACTGATCATTCAAGGTGGCTTAAGAAAGCATTAAAAATCATAGCTGTAGACAGTGGGCATCTTGCCAGTTTATGAGAGGCATAGGGGATGGTGAACACAGACAAGTTATTTTATTGATCACTGAGGCTAAATGAGACATATTATTTGCAATGATGTCCAGTCTACATGATAAGTTACAAGCACAACAGACAAATGAAATCCTTACCCCAGTCAAAAAGATTTACAGAATGCAATGAAAGGCCATATTCTTCCTACTTTCTTCATTCATACAACTAACCACAAAGCACTTAAGCAAGCCTTTTTATCGGTGACAGTACATTAGTCTGACTCTTTTCATCAGACACTTAAGCTTTAGCATGACCATTTTTGAGGGCACATAAACCACTAATACTACTTCTTAATTCTTTTGCCCTTTATTGCATGATTTTGCCAAGAGAAATACATTCCTGGAATGATGTGAAAATTGTATTGTACAGTGGACATAAGAGATTCCATTACTTTGTTATTATTCCTACATTTATTTTATTACTATATTTCATCTTCTTGTATTTTGTTTGTTTACTAAAGTCACTAAAATAAAGACTTAGTGTTCTATATATGGTAAACTGTGAATTGGTCAAGCAGGTCAGAGGAAGGACATCTAAAAAAATGTCTGAAAGGTTTGCTGTCACCATCTATGGCCACTGTGCAATGATCATTAGTTCATTACCATGCACCGGTAGAGGATAACTGATCTTGGAATACTGTTCTTTATTATATCTTATTCATGTATTGAGATTTTTACAGTAGATGTCAAACTTACACCCACTGAGTGCTGACTGAAGCTTCCTGGAATAGTTGACAGTTATCTAGAACAGTGGTGACATGATGAGGACTTGTCTTATAGGAAACTAAGACACAAAATGGGGCAAATAACTCCAGAGAGGCAAAACTCTTCTACTGTAGCACGGAAAGGTCTTGCGTAGTGTTGAGTATACCCAAACCACAAAGTTCAGGTTTGTACTTCATTTTGTAGGTTCTGGTTCCCCGCCCCAACCCTGAACTTTATTAGAACACCCGTAATTGGTGCAGGCATCAGCAATGCAGGGCGCTGTCATTTTTGGGTGAATCATCACTCACCGATGGCATCGTCACGAGAGGAGACCCTTCTCAAAATGGCGGCAAGCAGTATTGCTATTGCCAACATCGGTTGTGAGTGCTGACATGCTCAACCCTTGAGATTGTGATTCAGTTGTGACAGAAATAGGGATTAGGGAATTCTCAAAGTCCTGACTTTGGACCTAAAGGACACTGAAGCGCTAATATTTTCTAAAAATTTGAAAATGCAAAGAATAGACAGTCTTAAACTGTGCCAGGTTAATCAAAGTATCTGATGCTGGATAATAAACATGTCTAAGCTTAAATGATCTAGTCTACTTTTATACCGCCTTCAGTTTGGATTACTTTACAACCGAAAAAAGGGGAATTGGCTAATTTTTTTTTAGTGCCTGCTGTCGTAACATGGCCACACCCATCAGAGGAAGCAGATCCCATTTCCAGTTCCAGGATGGTTTTGAGCAAATCCAAAATGTGTGTTAAACTGCCTAATGTAACTTTACACCTCTTATTGGTTTGCTTTGTCTATGCCACAAAAATTGGGCCGAAAAATGTGGCGCAGTGTGGCACAGTTTAAGCCATGCCCACTTTTACATAAGCCATGCCCCTTTTCTTGCATGCTCTTTTATTGTATTAATTAATAAATAAATGATAAATGAAGGTGGCAACAAAAATTATAGATTTGTGGTGTGTTGGGCTTGGTAAATCTCCTCCAATTGATTTCAATTGGATGTTGTATAATATTAGCATTTTCCTATCTCAAAAACAGGCACATTAGAATGAGCAAGGTCTAAACTATAAAGGTTAATTTCCATATATTTTCTCCAAAGGGAAAACAGATGGCTTCAAATACCATATAGATGAGAGAATCTTGTGTTAATGATGACAGATACAACATTGTGTGTTTAAAATCTCGTAGACATTTTAGACACAGGAAGACACTACAGTGTTTTGTAAAGGGCAAATTATTAAGCTACGTAGGTAATTACTCACATGTCTTTTGGATGACACTAGACTTCCACAACAGGATATACATTCTGTGCATGTGCTGTATATTATCATTTCTATTACAGATTTATACATATAGCATTCTACCATTCTACACAGAGATTATGATTACAGAGACAAATTAAAGTGATCATCCAATCCTCCAAAAGTAATAAGGCAATAAATAGACATCACATAGTAAGCATACCTGGTTCAAAGCTACTGGATCCCGATTAGCATGTCTCAATAGATGCCATGAGTACAGTGCACATTGAAAGTCCAAGACTTGTTTTTCAGCATTATATGTTCTTGCCAGGGTGTACACCACCATTAAATGTATATAAATTTCATGGGACAGGGAAAAGTATGAAGAAGTGGCAAGATTAAAATATAAATTTTCTTAATTGTATTAAAATATACAGTGACTCAGAAAATGACAACAACTAATAAGAGACAGTGTCATGGATTATTAGCAGCCTGTGCCAATGTACACAGTCAAGACCCCTATTCCTTTGAATGTATAGTGTCTCATAACACATTGGCAGGATGCTATCAGGGAGGAATAAATTGTACCATTTTAGAGTGGGGATAAGACACAATTCACACTTATTTGATTCCACTATTATATACTTGATAATATATTTAAATAGTTGTTGATAGTTGTTGTTGCCTATTATTCACAATGGGGCACATTTACTTACCCATCCACTGGAGTTCACAGTAAGTGCATTGTCCAAGGGTAATGCAGACTGCCGCAATTCACTAAGATCATGCACCATCTTTTTAGTGGTGCTTGTAAGTGATTGGGCTTGCAACACAATTTGAAAGTTACATCCTGCGCTCAGTCCGAAACGGTCAGATTGTCCGTCGTCACGCCCCCTAAATTGTGTCACATGAAAACCAGCACAGCTGCGTCAAAAAAGGAACATGTGCGCCAAAATCAAAGCGCAGACAATTGTTAAATACCTGTGCAAGCCATGTAATCCCCAAAGAAGGTGCACAGTCCGACGAAAGTGAGCAGCGCAACCCTTAGTAAATGAGCCCCAATGTCTCATAAATGACCTCCCACACCTTTCCATGTTTTGTCATCCTTACCTTCCAGAAGACAGAACTTTTTCATAGGCAAATGCAACATCCCCCACCGGGGCCTAGCCTTTTCTTGGGGCCTGACTAAGAGTTTAGTTAATCCATGGTCAGGTGGTCTCCTCCTCCAATCACACTCCAGTTCACAATTAAGTGCATTGAGGCATATCAATGGATGATAACATTAACATTCTTAACCCTTGCCTATCCAGGCAGAATCTACCGCTGCTCAATTACCTCTATATGTACTGGGTAGTAAAAGGGCTTATTCGCAACTACTCCTCTGCCATGCACATGGGCAGGGACATTGCACAAATAATGGCTTGCCTTTTTTTAGAATGAGGCCACTTTCTCATTAACTTCAGAATCAGATATTACAGAGTGAGTGGGACAATTTACAGTTGTTGGTAGACTGGAAGGCCTTCATCAGGCCTACGGCTTCCATGACAACCTCCAGACACCCTTTAATCTTGTGGCGGGGGGTGGCAGAGGGAACCCGTTCCCTCTGCTTATCTTCTTAGCTACCACGGTTATAGCAGAGCAGGAACTACTGCGAGTCAACTGGCTACTGATCACGGGGGATACACTGGCAGTACCTATGAATGAATTCAGGCCCAGGGTGACCGCCCAAATCAGTCATATTGTATCCAACTTACTAATTTGGTACAACCCCTTTAAATTCAGATTTAGATAGGATTCTTTGTATCTTAGACCACTATAGTGTTTTTGGTGAACACAGACATTTTTCCCCCAAGGCTTTGTTTCAATGTTTTCCAAGCTGTTTTTGAAGCATAAAACAGGAATAGATCATAATGGCAGAGAAAGTATACAGGACAGGTACATGTTATCATGTTGTACGCCTAAATACCAGCTCTGTACTGGGAATTGCGACTGTTCCGCCCCCTACACCCTAGAGCCTGGAGCCTCTTGAAACATCAGGCTTGGCCCAAGAGGTGGGACAGACTGACAGCACTCGATGAATCTGGCCCATTATCTTTTTTCTTATGGTTATCAAAAAAGCAACAAGAACGGACTAAAAGCGCCCAACAGGGAGGGTATCTTCACGCCTCAGAGTAACACTGATCGCAGACAATTGTTCAGTGTTTATATGGACTAGTGTATGAAACATGCATCTATACATATGGCATCATACTGCTTATGGGTCTTATGGACTGGCGAGATGTACACTTTTCTGATCCTCACTAATGTGTTTTGATGTAATGGATAATGTTGGCTAGAGAGTCGTTGGATGCGAATGGTCCATTGCTGATTTGTTGAACTGCCTGCATTTTAATGCATATAAATGTAAGTTTTAAATGTATATTCTTCACTTAATTTGCTCTATGTTGCCACTTCTGATTATGTCATCAAATACTGCGAGCAAAAACCTTTAAGTGAAAACCCTTGAAAATACATTTTTAGACTTGTTTGTTACTGCATTTATGAACCACTTGGCTATCTATCAGATATCAAACGGTTGCCTTTATTTTCCTTGATTGAACACTACTACCAGGATGAAGGATTGTAAACCAAGCACACTTACATGCTGGTGTGTTCCCCCTCTGTCAGAGCCTGCTTTTCTTTTAGCTTCTTAAAACCTTGTTTTCATGAAAAAAAGGATTTTAATCATGTAAATGCTGTGGGGTTCCAGGCTTCATTAAAACCCCAGGCTAGTTTGTATGATTTTTAAAAACCTTTTTTTGTAAAGACAAAGGCTTAAGAAGATAAAAAATAGTAGATCCTGACAGAGGGGGCACACACCCGCATGTAAGTGTGCTTGGTATACAATCCTTCATCCTGGTGGTAGATATCTTCTAACTTAATTTTAAAACAATTTTCGCAAAATATGGTCTTTCCTGTAGAAGAAAATGCATATTCCCTGGAAATATTTAGCAATTTTACAGCTATTTGTGGGAAGACTAGTGCTCAGCTCCCTTGGGTCACTTACAGCTTTCTTTCTATAAAACATCTTTATGTATAGCCAGATGGATAGTGATACCTGAAGGGTGATAGTTTTGGCAACTCTTCTGCTTCTGACATGACATGTAATATTGGATTAAAAACAAAATTGGTGCTTCATCAACTTTCTGGAAGACAGTCAAAACTATAACTTGGAGCATGCAAAGAAAACAATATAGTAACCCGAATTTATTTCAACTAATCTTCAGTTTTTTTTCCATAGCTTGAAATGTAGCCAGGCCCAAGGTTTTATTCTTGCCCTCCTTTTTATATTTTGAACTTTTCAATTGCTTTGTTGTATAGATTTATTCCGTTTATGTTGTCTCTCATGTTTTGTATTCTTGGAGTGTTTTACGCAACTGTTTATGCTCATAATGTGACAGAAAGAACTAAGTTTACAAAATCCAGACTGCTTATTTGGAAGGACTGGTCAAGGCATATTCTACATAAAAGCGGAAACACGCTATGTTCTGTTTTATTTGGAAGTTTTACAAAAAAATTAAAAGACTGGTCACTGTGCGAAGATACGCAAACACAAATACATATTTGTTCTTGAGGTTTAAAAACTTTATTCATTTGTAGAAGGAATGTCTGTGGATATCTGGTAGACTTTTTCTCTGTTGCAGTTGAAAGCAAAAACAAGAGAGTTTCTTACAACTCAATTCATATGAATATTGCCTATATTATACGGGGGGAAATCTGCATTTATTTTATGGAATGTTATCTACATTCTTAATTTCATAATGTTTCATAAGGTTTCTATAATATTTAGAGCTGTTACACCTACAGCATAATCTGTGAATATTTTATTACAGTCCAGCTGCTGCTGTTTAGATGGGGAAGCAGGGATCCCTTGCATAATAGACCAATATGATGCAGGGGTCCTATCCTTTCAGTGTGGTCAGCACGTAACGCAGACGTCTGCACGGTCCGGGATCACAGGCCGATCACTCTGTGTTTGAAACAGTACAGTTTTGAAAAATGTGATGAATAAAACATGCATATTCAAATGAAAGGCAATGCCTCAGATATAAATTAGATAAAATGAACTACATTAAGGGCCTGTGAAGAACTGTTAAGAGTGTGCTGTATGAAAAGTTCTTTAAACATAAATTTAAACAAATACATATGAGCTTTGGTTGGGACAAGCCATCATGTGCCAGCCTTCTAGATATTGGGGGTCATTTACTAAGCGCCCGATTCGCGGTTTCCCGACGTGTTACCCGAATATTTCCGATTTGCGGCGACTTTCCATGTATTGCCCCGGGATTTTGGCGCACGCGGTCGGATTTTGGCGCATCGGCGCTGGCATGCACACGACGGGAATCGGGGGCGTGGACGAGCGAAAACCCGACGGATTCGGAAAAACCACCGCATTTAAAACAAAAAAAGTGTCGCTTGGGACGCGTTTACCTTCACTTGGTCCGACCCGGTGAATTCCAGTGCGGAACGATGCTTTTCAGCGCATCAGCGCCACCTCATGGACGGCGGAGGAACTACCTTAGTGAATCCCGGCCGGACCCGAATCCACCGCAGAGAACGCACCGCTGGATCACGAACGGACCGGGTAAGTAAATCTGCCCCATTGTGTGGATCCACAAAAACAGATGACATAGGGATGAAGCACAAACAGTTTTTGCGGATATATGGTTCAGCAACGGATTACACACTGATGACATTCAGACTGCAAAAACTGAACACCGAGAACAGCATACATTTGTTTGTTTGAGAACAGCACACACTTTGTTAGGGGCCCTAATGACCTAATAGAATGCATTTCAATGTCTGCTGTACAATACATTGAACTACATCATTTGCATGCAATTCCCCTCAACATTTCAAGATGTGGGTTGAAGGTGATAAGAGGTGTCCTGTAGGTTTTTTTTAAATTTTTTTGGAGAAGCTGACTTCTTGGAAACCAGAGTATGTGAAAATTTGATTTAGAATTTGATTTGAATGATGACCCTCACATAATCTAACTTAACCTAAAAAAGTGTTTTGGAGGCTACAAAGGTTGCTTAGGGGGAGATCATATAAATTTGTATCTAATTAATCTAATGTTGTATCTAATAGTCAGGTGAAAGTTATGGAAGGTCTCATTTTCAGAGGCTTGTTTTAGCTGCTGTTCAGTTATAGTCTATAGGAAGATGTAAAAATGGTAGGCCAGAGGCCTGGTGGTGCAGGTGGACAGGGAGTAAGTATGATGCTTGGACATTAAAAGATTATCATATTGTGCTTTGATTTGTCTTCCAATGACTTATACAGTTGGCTGTAAGTATATCTTGTCACCAAAAGAAAATAAATTGTTTGTAGCGTAGAAGCCAATACCTTTCCTTTCAAGGTAAATCTGGCAGGCCTTTTATCTATCATTGTGTCATATTTTTTGGGGTACAATGATTGCACATTCACCTGACACTAAAACACTTTGGCCCAAATTTATTAAAGTGTTTGCACCATTTTTCTGTCTGACTTTGCACTGAAAAGAACGTGCAAAATGCTTGCACATATATTTATGAAGTGTTTGCCCCAGTTTTGCGTCGAGTCTGCACTGTGTCCGCGGCTTTCGGGGGGGGGGGGATTGGGACATGCACCACATTTGTTACTGCGACTTGACAGAATTGTGTTGCATACTCTATTTTAAAAGTGCACCAAAAAAGGTTGGTGCACACTTTCCAAGCAGTTCCCAATCAGCGCCAGATTAATGAAGGTAATATAATATAATATTATTATATAATAATTTGGCGCACCCTGTAGATTAGTGAAGAAAACTGCACATTTACTTTTGATAAATATGGGTCATTATATCAATGTACCCATATTCCACTGAAGTTGATGTATGGGATATAGGGAATGAATACTCAGAAACCGGTTGAGATTGAATTTAGGCGGAACCATTGGTGTATATGTTCCTGTTCACATTACGGCCTTATTTAGTTGGAACCATGGAAAAAAACAGGCCTGGAGTTTCTGCCAGAATCTGCATCAAGTCAAGGATCCATGTATTGAGAACTGCTGTCATACAATACAGAAAACATTCAGAGTATGATTTTCCTGGTATGTATCCCAGATTATATTACAACTTATTTTGTGGACGTTTTATTATGACATGACAGCTGTTCTAAATCTGCTCCTTAATATCTCAGAGTTTCAGCCTCACCACAAAATACCTAAAAGATATGGCAACTTTGTTTGTCTCAAAAACATTAACAAATTTAGTAGTTTTACACAAGTGACGTGTAGAATTTGTTAAGTTTAGTCCAGGTAACACTGTAAGAGTACTACAACCGATGATTTGAGTCTATAAGCCTGTTGCTTGCATATGGTATTGTCTAGCTAGTTGAAGACTATGCAATTCTAAGTATCTTTTAAACATTTCCTTCATATAAATTACTTTTCTTACTCCCATAATATATTGTGACGCATTATAGAATTTTTATGTTTCTTTAAATTTGATAAAAAATGTACAACAACTTCCACAATTTAATGTATATAAATAAAGCAGAAATGATTAAATGTAAAAGGTATTTGTAATTAATGGTTCCAATTTGCCCAGGAGGAACATATTACCTTACAAGTCACTGACTTTGTTCACGGATTTAGCCTTTAGAGCATCATCTGTTGCCAATTTTTAATATAAATATCAATCTTTCTGTGAGGTTCGGAATAAATACTTTTTAAAAGGTAGATGAAAGAATATTTGAAATCAGAGATATGAGTGAAGGGTGGCACAAGACTGGAGAGGACAACATAAGTTGTGAGGCCAAAAAGATCTTTTGGATCACAAAAAAAAAATCATAAAATTCCATACGTATTTATTAGATGCATATCAGGTGAACCTTTAAAGGATCTACCATCAAAATCAAGCATGATAAATCAGGGACACTTACTCATAGATCCAGGCACCATGACTGTGATAATCTTCTCATAATTGTTATCCATGGCCTCCTTCCTTTTAGGAAGCAAATTTTTGCTGGTTTATACCAACAAGTTTCTTAAAAGGTTGTCTAAGTTTATTAAAAAAATCTAGAGGTGAAAAAAAATAAACTTGTACTTACCTTTTCTGGTGCTCCTGATATCCCACATTATCTATCAGTGCTATGTCCCTGTTTATTTACAGAGGCAGGCACGCTTGGCTCCGACAACTTCCACCCGCCTGTGTATCAAGCGCTGGGACAGGGGAAAGGTAGGTGTGTCACTTGGCCGAAATTTGTTGGAACCAAGCATGCCAAGCTCTATGTAGCACTGCGTAACCTGTGTGCGCTATATAAATAAAGGAATTATTAATTATTATAATTATTATTATTATGCCTGCCCCTGTAAATAAACAGGGAAACAGTACCAACGGACGGCTGCATGGCAGAATGGGAGCGCCAGAAAAGGTAAGTACAAGTTTAATTTTTTACAGCCCCCCCCCCAGACCACCTCTAGCTTTTTTTAAAAATAAACTTAAAGTAGAGGAAAAGTGAAGTCTTTTTTAAAATATCTAAAAATGTACCTAATTACATTTTTAAAAAAATGGGTGGTATAGAAGAAGATCAACATTTCAGGCCAGAAGTTTCAGATTTATCAAACTGTTCATAAATTTGGCGCATCAGTCTCCAGTAAAATAAACTTCAAATAGTTCCATTTAAAAAAAAAATCAAAGACAGATTATGTGTACTGCTAAAATAGGTAAAGTGCTGATTGATAGAGGGCGACATATCTGTCAGTCATGGATATTTTAACATTTGTATGAATAAAATTCATCCTGAGGGATGTTGTAAAAATGAATTCATAAAGCTCATGTTGCCCATACAATTACATTGTGTTTGGACACGTTCTTCCCAGAAGATCCCATAGTTACAGTTCGCTGTTTATCCTAACAAATATGAGTTTAGCTTTGATTGACACAGTAAATACCCTCTTTTTGGTGTAAAGCTATTGCCTTATTTGTGTATGCAGACACATATTTCAGATTTCCTATTATAAATGCTTGATGGACTTCATTGCTCTCTTGAGCTCTGTCAAAATCTCATTCAGTCTGCATTTCATTGTCTAATTTATGGATTTCTGATCTTGTGATAAGTGAGAAAATTCACAGCAATGTTGGTATGCAATAAAAACAAGGTTATGTCATACTTGTTAATGGTTTAAAACTACTTTACTGGTTGCGTGAGAGAGAACACAAATTCTTGTAAAAGGGGGGATTAAAGGGAACGCGTCAGGCAAATTAACCCCCAAAACTAAACATATTTTCTTAAACTGCCATTAGAAAGCATTGCCCCTATCCCTTCATTGTTCCTCTACATGCCTGTAAACTTAAACAATCAGGTACTAAAGCTATATGCAAATGACCTGAGAGAGGTCTAATGAATCATTATCATATTCAGCTTTAAAGCTTATTCATGAGTCGGAGGCACAACCACACCCCCAGTGCTTGACTGACAGCCTATATAATGATGTGACACTCCTGGTGCTGGCTCCGCTATGTGCTTCCTGGTTCTGATGGCCATGCCTCCTGCAGCCTGTGTGTGCAAGAGATACTCCTACATACATGACTGACAGCCTGTATAATGATGTGACACTCCTGGTGCTGGCTCCTCCCTATACTTCCTGGTGCTGGCTGCTCTCTATACTTCCTGGTGCTGGTGGCCACGTCCCCTGCAGCCTGTGTGTATGCGAGATACAGCTGCTCCAGGATGCAGCCATCCTTCCCCCTTATGTGTTTAGTAGGAATGGTAGGATAGTTTAATTTTCTTGCTCTTGCGGCTACAGAACATTCTAGGTATCTATACACATTTACCTATTTATTTATTTATTCTTGATGAATTTATATGAATCCAAACCTCTCTTTATGTATATAGATGTATCCATTATTGACTGTGTGGAAAACAATCCTTACTCCTGGTTTCCTTGGGACAGAAGACAGACAAGTGCATCATCCTATGATAAAGCTGATACTCTGTAGTGAGGCTCTGATGTCACACAGAATGAAAAAGAGGTTCTGTTAGTATGTATATAAGGCTTTTAATTATATACACTGCTATCTCTCTGTACATTTGTGGTCCTAACCTGATGAAGGCATTGGTCCAATGCCGAAACACATTATTTTTATATACCCATTGATTGAAAAAATAAATATTTGATAACCGTGAGGATGCGCTACCGCAGTGGATATCTTTTGCTTGCAAGTAAATGAAACTTATGTGTATAGGAGAACACAGCATGTCAGAAGCTAAAGCACATGCACTAGCAATGCTTTACTATACATTAAAGAAACATACATGAGCAGGGGGAGGAGAGAGGAGGGATAACAGGGATGACATCATTGCCTCTGACCATGTGACCAGCCTAATTTACATAATAAAGAAAATATGACTTTACAGTGATTACTGTATGAACTGACTAGATAAAGACTAGGGTGGAATCATTGTGAGCTGATCCAACAGGTAGTGGTTACAGGACTAGTGACAGAGACCCTATGACAGGTGTCCTTTAAAGGGGAACAGAACTATATTTATATTATTTCTGCTGTGAGATGAGCAACTTAGTCTTGGTGTGTAGTAGGGATAATAATTTTAACACTTAAAGGGGTATTCCAGGAATCGGCATAATTCATATACAAATGGGTCCTTAAAATATTAGCTAATATGTAACTAGGTGTTATTTAAAATTTTGCAGAAAAATGCAGTGGACATACCGTGTAATGAAGAATTAAAATGCTACTGGCCCTTTAATCATTTATTTCACGCGGTCCGTTGCAAAGCATACACAGGACTGAAGATGGCCGCTGGTCACATGTCCACATCACATGTCCTGCACCTGCCTGGGCAGATCATGTGATCACCACTTTTTGGCTGTAGTCGGTTGGCTGCAGTGCATCCAGTATGGCCGGTGTTGTGGTGATGGCAGTTACACATCATTACTATGGTAACAGAGCAAGAAAACCTGTTACATCATCGCTGGGAGCAGAGTATAAGAGGGAGGAGGAGTTACTGAGAACTAAAGGATCTTGGGACTTGTAGTTTCCAGTGGCAGCCATCTTGGTGATAACTTTTTGTGAATCATAAAATCAAACTATTTAAAGGGGTATGCCCATCTGGGCATTTTTTCATTTAGTTGAATTCATTTGCCACATGTAAACATTTCTTCAATTATTAAAAAAATGTCCCTGTGTGAAGATAATTTCTCATTAATGTTGCCATGCTGTCCCTTAGAAACGAAATAGCTTCCGCGGATACGGCCACCTCTGCTGGAGTGATTGCACAAAGAAACAAAAGGTTATTGTATATAAAATGTCCGGGAGTTACTACATGTCCCACAGCCGTCCTGAGGTAATGATTGCTGAATCCAGGGGGTCACGCAGGACTCAATAACCCATGTCTGGCCACCGTTGCCAAAATGTGAGGTGATTGTATCCGAGGAAGCTATCTCATTTCTAAGGGACCACATGACTACATTTATGAGAAATTATCTTCACATAGGAACATTTTTTTTTAAATAACATCCAATTTAAGAAATGTTTACAAAACCCCCTTTAAGCTCCATTTTGTGACTAATGACATTAAGTTTTGTTTCATTCATTTATCTATAGCATCATGGGGTTTTGTATCAGACGTTCATATTCCTGGAACACCCCTTTAAAGTCTTGTAGATGTTAATTTATAGAATTCTCTAGAATTAATTTATAGAAGTCAAACTAGCACATGTCTATTTCAGTATATCAAATAGGTCATAAAGTAAATCCTACATACAATATTAATCTACTCCTGGCTTAGGTTCAAAAATTTTTTACAACTTATAAAAGAAAAAGTTAAAAACTCTTATGCAGCCCATTCTGAACAGCAAGGAGTTTTGGCATAAAATAATTAGCAAATCTATGACTTCATTGAACAAAAATTTTTGAGCTCTTGACTAAACAGTCACTTTGGGGGGTATCTATCAGGACATTGCTTGTATAGCAGTTTTCTGGTGTACAATTCATGAATAGTTGCAATTTCTGGCCAGGAATAACCATGTTTTATTCTGCTATACCACTATCAATCCAAGTGGGAGAAGAGGGGGGACGGAGTGGCAGGGATTGTCCTGCATTTACTATAGTTAGCAGCAGGTGTAGGCTAAGCAGAATTGTTAACCAGCCCAGGCCAGTCGGACTTAATGTAGTGCACAATATACCAAGAGACCGGAGCTGCTTAATATATTGGGCGCATGATGCACCCTGTCGTGATATATCCCACCCTCTGAGGGATATTTACTCTTGTGCCAGCGTGTGATAGCCCCGCCGCTGCATTTTCACAGTGGCGGCTCCGGCCACTTGATGTATTGGGCAAGCTGCTGCAGCGAGTGCGCAGATGCGGGGACATTGACGCCCCATGCCGGCCCACCTCCAGACGGCCGTTCCTCTTTTTTAACCCCTTCAGAGGGCTAAATAATTGCAGGTGCTAGCAATAAGATAGCATTTACAATTATTTCAGGGCTTCTACCCCACTGACGTGGTGCAGAGAACCTGATAAATACGCCCCTTTATCTATGTATGTGAAGCTGTAGTACAATAAACACAAAGAGTGATCAACAACGTCAGTTAGGATTATTTATAAGCACTTTGTATTATTACATCATTCTAGAATAGTCAGCACTGTTTTACCAATTCATGCTACAGTAAGTCTTTTGTGGTATTAGACAAGCTAGCCTTTCAATCCTGTGCATATCATTGTGCTTCTTTGATCCTGTTTTTACTTAATCAGTTGTCCCTCCCCTGACCATTTTTTGTAGGTTCTAACCACACAATCATCCAGCGATCAAAAACGGACCTACTTTATAATTGCTCGGGATTTTTCCTGCTGCATAACTACTTTATATAATTCACATGATAGTTGTCATAATTCTAACTAAATATTCACTGATTGCTAAAACACTTCTTAATATGTTGGGGCTAAATAGATAAAAATAATAATTTTATGTTGTAGCAGATCCATGACTATCCTTATTCAGACTACAGAATGGGTTCTTTGGCTACTAGATAAACAGAAGTAAATGTGAACAGCAATTGGGTATTATTTGGGCATCATGAAAGACATGAATAATTAGGGGGTCAAATTTGTTTTGCAACAAAAATATTACATAATAATCTTATTTACACCCATGTGATGTATATTTGGAGCCTGTGCAAAGGCCCTGCCTATGGATAGTGTTCCACAATTTGGTATCTCTATTCTGCGCCATATTTCTGCACAAGAAAAAAATGTTGAGATTGCAACTAAAACCAATATTTGTATAGTTTATAGAACAAAATGGTATAATGGCAGAAATCTGAAAATTAGGGTAAATCAATCCTACTATCACAGATTCTTTTCTGTCACCATTGAGCCTCTTCCCATTACATGATCAAATAAAAGATTTTGTTTTTTCATCTAGATTTATTGTACTGTACATCTAGATTAACATTTAGTTTTTTTGTTAGATAACAAACGGCATTCATTGAAAATAGTGAAGTTGCATACATTATTCTAAAAAATTTTTTTTCTCAACTTGTAGGTGAGGCCATAAAATATTATTTCCTTGAATATGGGAAGGGAAGTGTCAGGGTCCGTGAGGTTGTGGATCCTCTGAACCACTGCGGACGATGGCACAAGCCACTACCTGGGACCGGAGTCTAAGTGGTACCCGGTTTTCACCAGATCCCGCCGCAAAGCGGGTTAGACAAGCTGCGGCGTGGTACCACCAGGTCGTTCCACAGGCGTGACTTGTTCGCAGTGGCAGCCAAGGTCAAGGTACAGAAACGGCAGGCAATCTCGTAGTCGGGGACAGGCAGGAGGTCAGGACAGGCAGCACAGGATCAGGTCAGGGCAGGTGGCAAAGGAACGATGTCAGAAACGCAACTGGGGTCACAACGGGAATTCACAAGAAGAGCACAGAGCATCAGGAAAGCTTTCTCTAGGGCGCTAGGCACGAAGATCCGACAGGGGCCTGCAGGAAGAGGCAGGCTTAAATAGATTCTGCAAAATGGCCAGCGCCAATTAATGGCGCACTGGCCCTTTAAATTTTGAGAAGTGACCGCGCGCCCTATCATTCGGGGCCGCGCGCGCACGGCGGAAGGGAGCGAGCCGGGAGCCGGGGAAGGTAAGCAGCGCTGGCGGCGCGCTGGTGGGGGCAGAGAAGCACGGGTGAGCCCACGACCCGCGATATGGGTCGCGGGACCACCCGTGACAGGAAGCCTTTTTGTATGAAAGGAGTCTGTAGTTACAGATGGACCTCTGGATGTAACTGGACCTCTGTAATGTTCTGTACCTAAGCCCCAGAGACTGTAGCAATTAACTGAAAGGTGTTCACAATAAAGCTTTATTGTTAATAATTGTTCCCATGACACCCCAAATTTTTTACAATCCTAATATCACAAGGACAAAATAAATTGGGTCTGGAGTTACCCTTTTAAGATTAACCTTTTAAGATTACATAAAAATTCTACTTCTGAACAAACCTACAGAATCTTGTTCATAACCTGGTACTTCCTGCATACCATCACATTATCAGGCAGGAATATATATGTACAAGATTAGCAATGAAATTAGCAATGAATTATATTCCTTAGCATATTGATTTTCAGAACTGTGGGGTACATCTGTAGTGATTGACAAGTGTTACCTTGTGACATCTGCTGGCCTTAGGCACATTGGGAGGGGGCACGAAATTATGAATGCCGCCAAGTGACTTTGTTTAGGTATTAGGTGTATCAATTCTATTGGCTCTTTGGATAATTATGAAACAGCACTTCCAGAACAGGTATCATTTGCAATTGAAATTTAAATTACTCCTATTTTATTTTTCATTTTTGTAATACCACTGTACTAACACATATATTCCAATAGATAAAAATTTTAAAATCAATTTAAAAAAAATTATAAAAATAATTTCCTTGGTAGAATGGTTCTAACTGCTCAGTCGTAAAATACAATAATGGTGGCCTTGTTAATAGAACTTTCATTTTGCTGCGTGAAACAAGAGGTTGTGAAACAAATATTATGTACACATCATATATACAATCAGTCATCCCAGTTTTCTTCTGCCAGCTCTCATACATTCATAAAACGCCCAGCCAAATCTCACAGCTGTCATACATTTTCAACAGATTCCACTGGGCCTAGATGAGGTTTGAAGACATTCCTTTGCTCTTACTCATTAGTTAAAAGGAATTACCATAACATCTGATATTGTAGAAGAGGGAAATTTGCCATTCTGACCTTACCCGAAACATTCCGGAACTGGGGGTCTAAGGATTTATTAGCTCAGATGGTCTGAAAGGGTCAATGAGGCCCTTCAGCAGTGTTTAAAATAAAAAAAGAAACACATACAAACCAATACTGTATTCATGTCTGTAAAATGTTCTTTTTTTGTGGGATAAACTTGACATCTCCATGATACTGTTCCTTCCTAGAACTTTGTCATAGGAAAGGCATGCTCCAGTAGAGCTACTTCCAGCTGTCTGATACACCACAGCCAATGATTGTAGAACAGGATGTTCTCAATGTGTGCAACTTCATGTGTGACAAGCCCCTGCACATTTTATCTTGTCTTAAAGGAAACCTGTCACCAGGAGCCTCACTTTCACTAAAGACAGGTTGCAGGAGACCATTACAGCTGGTTTGCAAAGATGTCTTTCACTCTTTTCTGTGCATTTGCATTACAATATAATTGTAAATTACCTTGCACCCTGACAGAGCCCTGTTCTAAGTCCCAGGGAACTTGTCTGTTCCGCTCAATCTCTCCCGAGGTCCCACCTTTGTGCTCCTGTACAACTCCTCCCTTGCTCTGTACCTGTTTGAGTGGGAGAACGGGAGGGAGGAGTTGTTGAGGAGCACAAAGATGGGGGTTGAGAGCTGAGGAGAGAGTGAGCAGCACAGTCACATGTTTTTTTTTAATTCAGCCAAACCAAAGCAAACCTGTGACTTAGAACAGGATTCTTTCAGGGTGCAAAACACACAATTATATTGTAATGCAAATGTACAGAAAAGGCAGAAAGATGTCTTTGCAATGCAGATGTAATGGGCTCATGCATCCTGTCTTTTGTGAAAATAAGGTACCTGGTGACAGCTTTCCCTTTAAGGGATTCAATTCATTGCATAACCTGCATCTGTGTCTTCAGAATTGAAGCTCACATAAAACTAGCTGTATTTGCTGGTGACAATGCATAGTCAGGAGGAATGGAAGATGTTGCTAGTGATTCTATTCTATACTTTTCAGAACAGTATAAAATGTGTTTCTGTATGAGCGATGATGACTCATTTTGATTGATTTGCCTCAACTGTAAAATCTCTTGTTACTAACCTTCAGTCTTAGAAACATAATCTGCCATCCAGTATTTCATTTACAGTATTTGTAACAAAAACATTCAAATGATGGAAAGGGTGAAAAGTCAAGGAGACAAAGGTCATTTGCAGTGATTTTGTAAAACAGTCTATTTATAAAACCTTTATGAATGTTCCGATATCCAGTTTCAGTTTTTCAGCAAGTTAGATTATGTGAGTGAAAGCTGTACAGCTTCCTAGCACATTACATGAAGTTCAGTCTTTTTTATGCTTGATGTGAATCTACTAATCAATTAGCTCAAGCTTCATGAGGTTATAGAATAGTGCACTTTTTGTCAGGATATTACAATTAAGAGATATTAAAGAGGATCTGTCATCTGCACTAAAGTAAGCAGCATCTAGCACTACCCCAGATGTAACAGTGTTAAACTCCTAACTTTATCGGAACACTTATGTTTTTTTTATGGTCTCGGACAACCCCTTTAACTTTTGAAAGTTTTAAAAATGTTACGACCTATCTCTAGAAAATGGATGAGATAGAAAATGGAGAAACATCTGAAGACAAATATCTTCAACAAACTTTGGACAAATAAGTAGTCCAGTCATTACATGAGAAGTAACTCTTACAGCGAAAAAGAAATAGAGTGTCATACCAGCCCAGCACGAGAAGTAACTCTGTTTATAATCAATACATGACTTCAGTCTTCTGATTCCAGTAGCTCTTATCCATGCAGACTCCAGACTTTTGCTGGGATTTAATGTACCCCCTTCGCTTTTCTAGAGCTTCTATTTAATGGAAACCTACCACTTACAAGTGGTAGGTTTAGACACATATACATGGCACCAGCTCAGGGTGAGCTGGTGCCAGAGCATATTTTTGTTAGGGGAACAAAGCCCCTATCGGCGTTTTATAAGTTATATTAACTTATAACTCGGCGCACCGCACTTGGGCACGGCGCACCATGCGCGTACCCGTGCGTGCGCCGGATTCTAACGTGCTGGAGAGCCGGTGACGTCACCGAGCTCTCCGGCACACACACGCCTGCGCAACTTAGCAAGGGGAAACAGGCCGTGCTAAGTTGCGCAGGCGCGTGTGTGCCGGAGAGATCGGTGACATCACCGGCTCTCCAGCACTTTAGAATCCGGCGCACGCACGGGCACGCGCATGGTGCGCCGTGCCCAAGTGCGGTGCGCCGAGTTATAAGTTAATATAACTTATAAAACGTCGATAGGGGCTTTGTTCCCCTAACAAAAATATGCTCTGGCACCAGCTCACCCTGAGCTGGTGCCATGTATATGTGTCTAAACCTACCACTTTTAAGTGGTAGGTTTCCTTTAAGGGACAAGGTGGGTATCAGGCCTAGAAGCCTCCGTACCAATGTGCTTTCTTTCCGTATTTTTATATATCTGGAGGAAAAGCTCTGGAAGGAAAGCCCCATGCTGTTTTATAAACGGAAGACTACCAAATTATCAGACAAAGGTGATAACATCCTTCTCTAAGAAAGTGAACATCATTTCTGTGCTCCTATGTGTTTACATAGGTCACGGACCTGATAGAAGGCAGCGCGGGATGCCGAAAGGGACCGTGGAGGTAATTAATTTTTTTATTTTTTTATGCAGCCCCCTCCCGGCCACCAATGTTTTTTTTATGGTCTTCGACAACCCCTTTAATCAATATGGTTAAGCAGACAAACAATACCCACCATCCACATACATTTTAAAGCTATAGATGTAAAAGTAAAGAAAATGTCACAAAATGTGAGCTTACCATATATACTCGAGTATAAGCCTAGGTTTTCAGCACAAAAAAAATGTGCTGAAAACCCAAATTCAGCCAAAACAAAACTCACCCTTCCGGCTTCCCCCGCTGCTGGCTATATACCTGGGCAGGGGGCAGGCACTCACCGGCCACTTTATTAGGTACACCTGTCCAACTGCTCGTTAACACTTAATTTCTAATGAGCCAATCACATGGCGGCAACTCAGTGCATTTAGGCATGTGGACATGGTCAAGACAATCTCCTGCAGTTCAAACCGAGCATCAGTATGGGGAAGAAAGGTGATTTGAGTGCCTTTGAACGTGGCATGGTTGTTGGTGCCAGAAGGCTTGGTCTGAGTATTTCAGAAACTGCTGATCTACTGGGATTTTCACGCACAACCATCCCTAGGGTTTACAGAGAATGGTACGAAAAAGAAAAAACATCCAGTGAGCAGTAGTTCTGTGGGCGGAAATGCCTTGTTGATGCCAGAGGTCAGAGGAGAATGGGCAGACTGGTTCGAGCTGATAGAAGGGCAACAGTGACTCAAATCGCCACCCGTTATAACCAAGATAGGCAGAAGAGCATCTCTGAATGCACAGTACGTCAAACTTTGAGGCAGATGGGCTACAGCAGCAGAAGACCACACCGGGTGCCACTCCTTTCAGCTAAGAACAGGAAACTGAGGCTACAATTTGCACAAGCTCATCGAAATTGTACAGTAGAAGATTGGAAAAACGTTGCCTGGTCTGATAAGTCTCGATTTCTGCTGCAACATTCCGATGGTACGGTCAGAATTTGGCGTCAACAACATGAAAGCATGGATCCATCCTGCCTTGTATCAACGGTTCAGGCTGGTGGTGGTGGTGTCATGGTGTGGGGAATATTTTCTTGGCACTCTTTGGGCTCCTTGGTACCAATTGAGCATCGTTGCAACGCCACAGCCTACCTGAGTATTGTTGCTGACTATGTCCATCCCTTTTTGACCACAATGTACCCAACATCTGATGGCTACTTTCAGCAAGATAATGCACCATGTCATAAAGCTGGAATCATCTCAGACTGGTTTCTTGAACATGACAATGAGTTCACAGTACTCAAATGGCCTCCACAGTCACCAGATCTCAATCCAATAGAGCATCTTTGGGATGTGGTGGAACGGGAGATTCGCATCATGGATGTGCAGCCGACAAATCTGTGGCAACTGTGTGATGCCATCATGTCAAAATGGACCAAAATCTCTGAGGAATGCTTCCAGCACCTTGTTGAATCTATGCCACGAAGAATTGAGGCAGTTCTGAATGCAAAAGGGGGTCCAACCCGTTACTAGCATGGTGTACCTAATAAAGTGGCCTGTGAGTGTATATTGTAATGAGAAAAATGTTTCAGCAGATTTCAGTTTTTAAAAAATATAACAAACTATACATGTATGACACCGGAGCTTCAATCCCATACTTCGTTTTTACCATTACCATACCACAATACAATTCTATATATTGATCATTAAACCGGCTATTTTCACAGGAGTAATACAACCCTCCCATGTGCGTCACTGACATCTGTATGTTTATAATCAAGAATAATCTAGAAGTCTTTTCATCATGGTTGGCAATTAGCATCTAGTTTCAGGCCATCTTAGCAATGATCTGCTTTATCACATGTTTTTCATTCTATTGTATTCATGAGTGTGATTGAAACTAGACAGGCGGAGCACTTTAATCACATGAACATTACTTTAATGAAAGCTTTTCTGAGCAACGATGGTGAAATAATCAAGACAATGTCAAATAAAACATTATTTAAATGTGATAGTTATACAGTAGTAAAATTATTTTTTATTTTACAATTATGTTTATAAAACAACTCTATACTCGGAAAGCTCACTACTTGAGCCCCAAGGATCTGAATAACTCTGATCCTGGACATTTGACTTTTGGAAGGAAGACTTGGAGATGCTACGGGATTACCCTTACTCCATTAGGTCTTACATCTGAAGACCTAATGGAGGCCCCAAGCTAACACATATTGAATATTAACATGTCTAACAGCAAAATACAGACATCATATTGATTTCCTATGTGGTAAACACTGGGCAAAAAATAAAAAAAACAGGGCAAGAAATCCAAAAGAAAAAAGTATTTAAAGACATAGTTGGAAATGCATGCTGCAGATAAAGATCCAGTTCCTGCCTATTTATTTACTTGTGTGTGTAATGTCCCACTGAACGGGTCATTACTAAATTCAGGTTCCTTCTCTGAATCTCATTTAATTATATTTTATGATATAGCTAATCTAATAGTTATTCTTTGCTGTCATCTACTGTTTGAAAGTTGTATTTACCTCTGTATTGCATCATGCCTTCCACCGTGGAGTTAAATGTTTATTTATGTTATCTTTCTTTGGTTGGTGGTGTGAATTGATTCCCCAGATCTTAGAGTCTATGAATTCTCACTCTGTCTGGATTAATGGATCATTTAAGCTCTGCTCACTGCTTTTTGCAGAAGAAGCAAGGCCAACCTAGCCCCTAATTAAAGCCCTCTTACAACCAGTTCAAGCCTGAGGTACTATGAAATACCTACTTCTCCACAAAATCACCACACTCTGCATCCATAGCCAACCAAACCACCATCCTGTGGGTATCTGCAGGAAGGACTGTTTTATAGCCTGTTATCTGCTGCTTCATGGGACTGCATGCCATTAAATGCACTGCAAGTTTTTGTTGAAGAATTCTGTCTCCAGGTGTGATCCCTGGCCTGCTGCCACTAACATCATGGGCCTCCACCAAAACTATGGAGTGTACATACTTAGCACAATAAGAATATTTTGCTAAGTATGAGTATGAAGAATATAAATATAAATATATGTAAACCAGTAAGTTTTTGCAGCAACACAGATAAAAACATGATAATGGATAGCAGATAACATAAGAGGGTAGCTAACATACAGAGTGCAGTAAAGATATCTTCCACCAATTCGGGCAGTAGATATGTGGGTCACAGATTTTTTCTACTTTTCTGTTGCATGAGTGCTTGGCTTTTTGGAGTTTATTTTTTGCCGTTACATTTTAATTTTAACTTATGATTTTGTCTCACATTTTAGGATGTAGGCTATGTAGAATTGATGATTCTGGCCTGTATTCATTGAATTTTTTTGTCAAATTTCAAAACATTATGGGGCACATTTACTTTGTCAGACTGTGAACTTTCTTTTTAGTGCAAACTGTTTGCACAGGTATTTAAGTGGTGTCTGAGACACATTTGTCTTGCATACTGCACAAGTCTTCATGGGACACAAATTTCTGTGCCAGATTTGGACTGTGCGCCAGATTTAAGATTCAAAGTCTGACAGAAATGTGTCATATACCCTATGTTAAAGGTGCACCAAAAAAAGTGGTGCACGCCAATAACTTTTTAGCGTAGGTCATCATGGATGGTGGGTATAAAACAAAACTAAAAATGTTGTCTCATTAGGAGACTAGCATACAATTGCTTAATCATTTATATGATCATTTATATATAAGTTTACAAATATGGAAATGGGGGCCATTGTTTGGCTTCCAGTGCAAGTGCATTCTGGAAGAGCCACAGGGTAGAGAGAAAATATGTAAAAATATGTATAGACATCATGGATACAGTGGGGGAATAAGTATTTGATCCCAGGCCGGTTTTTGCAAGTTTTCCCACCTACAAAGAATTAGGAAGTCTGTAATTTTTATTGTAGATACAGAATCTAAAGAGAGAAAGAATCTAAAAGAAAATTTTTTTTTCACAGTGTATCAATTTTAAATCATTATTTAGTATTTTATTGCATGAAATAAGTATTTGATCTTATAGAAAAATAGAACATAATATTTGGTACAGAAACAAATTACAGAGGTCAGTTGTTTCCTGCACTTCATATCTTCTTTTCACACACTGCACCAAATATTTTGGTCCTGTCCTCTATACAGATCTTTTAGGTTTTGAGGCTGTCACAGCATTGAGTTTCAGCTCCCTCTAAAGATATCTTATTGGGTTAAGGTCTGCAGCCATGCTAGACCACGCCAGGACCTACAAATACTTCATTTGGAGCCACTCTTTAGTTGCCCTGCCTGTATGTTTTAGATCATTGTCAAACAGGAAGATCCAATCCCTACCCAATTTCAATTCTCGTATTGAGAGAACTAGGTTTTTGTCCAATATTTTGTGATACGTGACCCCCTTCCAGCCTCCCTTCAATATGTTACAGTTGTCCTGTCCCCTTTGCAGGAAACCACCCCCAAAGTATAAGGTTTCTACCCCCACGCTGCACATTTGGGATGGTTTTCTCTGGGTAGTACTCAACCTTCTTCTTCCTCCAAACCTAGAAAGTGGAAGTGATCCTACAAAAATTCTATTTTGGTCTAATTTGACTACATGACCTTCTCCAGTGCCTCCTCTAAATCATCCAGTTGGTCCATGGGGAACTTAAAATGGGCATGGACATGTGCTGGCATGAGCCAAAATGCTGTTGTGACAGGAAATAAATACCAATATTACCTAGCACAAGATTACAACTGTGAACTCCAATGCAGCCAATAATAGAAAATGTGTGGTCCATGTGTAACGTGTATGTATATACACTATACAAAATATAGTTTTACTCTACTGGGTTTTATACCATGTGTAGAAATACTGATAACTAGAGATGAGCGGGTATACTCGTCCGAGCTTGATGCTCGTTCGAGTATTAAGGTACTCGAAACGGCTCGTTGCTCGGACGAGTATTTCCCCTGCTCGAGATCGAGCATTTAATTAAAAAAACACAGTGAAGAACAGTGAAGAATAGAATAAAAACAGTGAACACAGTGAACACAGGATCATTTAAGTGAAAAAGGCAGTGAAGAACACAGTGAAGAATAGATTACAGATGTTCGGCACATCTGCTTACTTGTCGGAAGATACGCGCGGAACGGCAGCAGGGAGACATCGGGCAGCGCTGGGAGAGACATCGGGCAGCGCTGGGAGAGACATCGGGCAGCGCTGGGAGAGACATCGGGCAGCGCTGGGAGAGACATCGGGCAGCGCTGGGAGAGACATCGGGCAGCGCTGGGAGAGACATCGGGCAGCGCTGGGAGAGACATCGGGCAGCGCTGGGAGAGACATCGGGCAGCGCTGGGGGAGACATCGGGCAGCGCTGGGGGAGACATCGGGCAGCGCTGGGGGAGACATCGGGCAGCGCTGGGGGAGACATCGCGCAGCTTTGGGGGAGACATCGCGCAGCGCTGGGGGAGACATCGCGCAGCGCTGGGAAAGACATCGGGCAGCGCTGGGAGAGACATCGGGCAGCGCTGGGAGAGACATCGGGCAGCGCTGGGGGAGACATCGGGCAGCGCTGGGGGAGACATCGGGCAGCGCTGGGGGAGACATCGGGCAGCGCTGGGGGAGACATCGGGCAGCGCTGGGGGAGACATCGGGCAGCGCTGGGGGAGACATCGGGCAGCGCTGGGAGAGACATCGGGCAGCGCTGGGAGAGACATCGGGCAGCACGGGGAGACATCAGTGGAAGAAGAGGAGCGGATCCCGGGACAGCGTATCACCCCGACAAGTAAGCAGATGTGCCAAACATCTGTAATCTATTCTTCACTGTGTTTTTCACTGCGTTTTTCACTTAAATGATCCTGTGCTCACTGTTTTTATCCTATTCTTCACTGTTCTTCACATCTGCTAACTTGTCGGGAGATAATATACGCGCGGAACAGTGAAGAATAGATTGCAGATGTTTGCATACATCTGCTAACTTATCAGAAGACATTCTTTTTCAATTAAATAACACATTTTATTCCCGAACCATGGTCCCTTTGAAAAATGTTCGGGTCTCCCATTGACTTCAATGGGGTTCGTTATTCGAGACGAGCACTCGAGCATCTGGAAAAGTTCGTCTCGAATAACGAGCACCCGAGCATTTTAGTGCTCGCTCATCTCTACTGATAACGCATTCCAATCCTACCTATAAAATTATTATTTGCGTATGATTTGTCACAAAGCAATCTTAAAGTTCCCATATGTTATAAAGAAAGCTTTCTCTAACTCTATATTTTCCAGAGAAAACATTGTTTTGCAACGGAAGCAAGACAGAAAAAAAGAATTTGTGGGCATCTGCTTAGTCTCCATCCAAATGAATGAATTTGTAGAATTCAGCACTGCCAAATAGCTAACAAGACCTTAAATCCTATGTGACTTCTTTATATGATTGTATAATTGTTCCCAGAAATAAGGACCATAAAACCCTATGTCATGTTCAACCATAATTAGGAGGAAGGAGACTAGTTGTAAAAATGACAAACATAATCCAAAATTATCCACTGTGACATTTATTTTGCAAGCGCAATTGAAACAATAAAATTTTCAAAGTGATAAAACATGTTCCTCACTTCCTTTTTCCCTATGTCCTATTATTTAACCACAACCTTTTTTTTGCCTTTCTGGCAGCAAAGGTGCATATTTTGGCTAAGATGTCAAAACATATCTCAGGATTTGGTTTGAGATATTTATGGCTAATCCCTTCATCTGATTTATGGTGAGGGGCAAACAGCATTATGAATGTCACAAAAACATTCAACAGGCCAGGCTACCACTTTTTTTCATCTGATTTTAGTTTGCTGTGTTACTCTAATTATTGCATTGTTTATAGAAAGAATAAAGATCATAGTATTTGAGGTACGCACATTTATTTTGTGAATGTAGGTCTCTTCTACAGTAGTTTGAAGCAAAGTTTAACTATATATAATACTTGCATGTATATTTAACAGATCCAAAAAGAAAGTCTCAGAAAGACATTCAACCACCATGGTATTTGTTATAAAACGTCCCCAGCCACAAATGCCCAGGTAAAGCATTACCTAAAGAGGTCACTAACTTTTCAAGAAAGTTTGCATGAATCAATAGCATAGTCGATTGCAAGAAACGCCCTAATATATCTCATCAGTGAAAAGTGATCCACGTGCATTGGTCCTACCTACCTTCTTAATTTGAAAAACGTCTGCTGAGTTCCTTCTCATTGTCAAGACCGAAAGAAGATCATTTAGGTTTCAGATTACTTAGAAGATCCATGCAGAGTAGAATGTGGGAGCACAGAGAGGACTGCAAATTTACAGAGACTGCAGAAAGGTGCATTTAAACTGATGGGACATGCAATACTTTTTACTGAATCTACATGGTGTCCACCGCCACTATTTTTATTGTTCCTCTGAAAAATAGAGCATATCATAATATCAGAACCATTTTACACAAATCACTCATAGGCCATAGTTCATAGTTCAAGCTATGTGAAAAATGCCAGACTGATTAAAATCAGCCCTGATAAACTGAACAAAATGTATGATTTTCGCAGTCTAGAATGGGCACGTTCATGTGCAGGAAGCCTTACTCTCTTACCTACTTACACCCTTGACTACCTCACCTTGTTCACTCTTTTCCTTAAAGTCAAGGAAGAAGAGGTGTCAAGCCTTCTTTCCTTAGATCACCCACTAACTGCATCAGTGATCCTATCCCTTCACATCTTAAGATGTACTGTATAGTGGTAATGCTGTGTTGTTTTTGAATTGAACTCTAAGTTCATGACCTCTAAGACTATAAGGAAGACCATGGCTAAATATGGTAATATGGAAGATTTTGTATATCGTCTAAACATGCTGGCATTTGTCAGATGAGAGCTCTATGGACATTTCCTGTGAGCAGAGCAGCTTGCATCTGAAGTATTATTGCTTCAGGAGCAAGATTTGACAAAGACATCCCTCAGAATAAGATCATAACAAAGGATTCTCTCATGTGAGTTTTTATGGCCGTATATTTTTTATGGGAACACAGGTAATAGCCATAATAGCTCTGATTGGTTTTGTCTCTTAACCCTTTCAGAGATAAAATTGATGTTATGTGGTTGTAAGTAAGCTACAGGGTACTACATTTCCAATCACCATTGTAGCAAACAACCTGGGAGAGACCGGTGACTAGGGGGTCAGCCGACCTTTAGCCTCTAGAGCTCCGGTAATAGTCAGAAGAGAGAGAAGTGCTCTCCTCGTGTGATATTGTTTGGAACACAATGGGTGTAATGATACAATAAGGTGCTCACCTTGTGGCACAGATAAATGTGAATGTAAAAAGAAATTCCTGGAGCCCGTCTACATTCTACCTTTTTCAGCCCAGGAGTAGTCTGACAGTCAGTGATGTATAGTCGGCAAAGTATCTGAGCTCCAAGCGGAGTGAGTTGAAGTGGCGCTCAAACGGAATCAGTATCACGGTGTACTATTAAAATAAGATACTGAATTATTTCGTTGCTGCGCGTTTCGGTCCGGGACTCGGACCTTCGGACTCGGACCGAACAAAATAAAGCAACAAAATAAATCAGTATTTTATTTTAATACTGCACTGTGATGCTGATTCCGTTTGAGATCCACTTCAATTCAGTCCGCTTGGAGCTCAGAAACTTTGCCGACAATCACCATTATAGGAAAGCTTAGTGGTCTTGGAAGTCCTTATGCTGCCTATGGTAAAAATCACTGGACAACCTCAAAAAAAAATATAACTAAAAAGCAACCAATTATTTATTCACACTCTAGATCAAAATTAGAGAACAGCACACAATTTCTTAAATGTCAAGGTCATTGTGTAGTCCGATGTGAATACGACTACACATAAGTAAAATAGCAACATTTTAAGCTTAGTTCATAAATTATATATATTCTGAAGCACAGAAAATTGTAATTGACATACAGTAATTATAAAAGAATACTGATCAAAATTAGAGTACACTTTCAGATAATTGCAAGTTATTGCTCTTTAACGGGCACCTGGTGCTATTTTCAATAATTATCTGACAAGCCCTATTTAATAGGAAGCCTAACTTGCCAGTTTTTATTGACTTTGCATAAATGTTGTGCCAATCGAAAGTGATTGAATCCTTCCGGCAGCAGGTTGTCCACAGGAATGCCAAAGAGGTAACCCTTTCAGCCACAGCAAGAGAAGATGGTTGTTCCAAGTCTGTGATTTCTTGAATATTGCATCTTTACAATATCACAAACCCATCCAAGTTCCCCAAGGAGGCTGGTCTCCCTTGGTAGACAAATGCAAGAGAGGGCAGGATAATCTCCATGGGTAATCATTACAACCCTGGAACTGGAATTTATCGCCAGTTCATCACTGAACAGGGTAAGGATCTTTCTTGTCATACAGTGTCTCAACATTTAAGAGCTTCTGAACTGAAAGACATGTAGTTCACATTGCATACGAGGCGTCTAAAGGAGTAAGAGTTTCTGCCCAATATCAAACACGTGAGTGATTTCTGCTTTGGAATAATGCCACACTGACGATGAATCAAATCGACTGTTACATATTGAATATACTCACGTTGTCTAAGGTCCAAAGAATTACAAGCCATACTATGTGAATATTACTACAGAAAGTGTTGTTGCCATATTTGTATTAATGCTGGAATTGTTTATGGATAAAACTTAAAGTAAAAGAAAGTTTATATATATATATATATTTGGACACGGTTCATAGAAGTGTTATTTAAAGGGAAGTTGAAGATCCCGTCGTCCTAGACCACTTGTGTTTTTCTACTTTTCCTCCACATACTGTCATGTACTTGTATATATTGGATTCCTCTGAACTGAAAGCCCACTATGCAGTGACCAAGCATCTCATTAGCATAACGAATCAAAAAGCTAGATTCACCTTTGCTGAGGAGCATGTTGTGTGGACAGAGAAGTTGTCCAACGTTCATTTTAATGATGAAAGCAAGTTTAATTTATTTAGGTTTGATAGGAAACATAATGTTTGTCAACAAGCTGGGGAAACAGTGGAGACAAACCGTGTAAAGAAGTCAATGAAAGGGGTTGGAGGAAGTGTCATGGTTTGGGGAATGTTTTCTGCAGCAAGAGTTGGACCCTCATAGTGCTACAGGGCAAAGTAAACAAGAAGTATGTATCAAAACTTTCTTCAAAAACATGTGGTTCTTTCCTTGCATCACTCAATGCCCCATGCCACACTGCAAAACGGGTAAAGCAGTCCCTTGAAATAGAAAACATTGAAACAATGAAATGGCAAGCCCAGAGTCCTGATCTAAACTCAACAGAAATCCTCTGGGAAATTCTTGGTGACATAGTGGCCAAGAAACCCATAACAGTCACAGAACTGTGGAAGAGACTGGAAGAGGAGTGGACCAAAATCACACCACATCAGTGTAAGAGACTAGTGATGTCCTGTGGCTGCAGATGAACTGAAGTCATTCAAAGCAGATGCCTGTACACTTCCTACTGATTGGTGACTGTTGTAACCTTTAGTTATATTTCTCTGTGCTACAGTCATCGCTGTTCTATTATTGTGATCATCAGGATTTTTTTGCAATTTTGTAATACAGTGTTCTAGAGGCATGGTGTACCCCTAAAAAAAATCATTCAAATGTTAATAAAAAAATGAAGTGATCACAAATTGTTCTCTATAATAAGACTCCATATGTAGTGCCCCCATTTTGTGCCCAAATGTTTAACAGCACATTAAGTAGTATGTCTACCAACTAATGTTTAATGTTTTAAGGTCAATTATTTACTGTTTTGAGGCTACATTCACACGGGCGCACGGAGCTCTACGGAGTGGTATGGTGCAACACACGTGCGGTACCGTACCATTCCATACCCAGGGATAGAACATGTCCTATCTTTCCCCGTATTACGGCGCCGTGTTCCATGCATTTCTATGGAGAGGGGCTGGGGCAATCAGCGCTCACCCCCTCCTCCTCTCTCGTTTGTCTAAATGTAGCTTTATAGACACTGACTGCATGCATGGTTGCTGTGAGGCGTAGGAAGTGAGTTAGAGTTGTGCACACACCCTTCAGTATGGCACAACACTCGCCCAGAACCCTGAATTGCTAAAAGACCCCTTTCACTAACAACATTGAAACAGAATCCTATCAGTAAGTTAAACTGCCCCCAGCTTCTCGTTTGATATAAGCACGGTTTGTAACAACCTCAGGATAGCATATATTTAACCCAAACACAGATGTGGGGATTCATAGATCGAGATAAAAAAAACAATGAAGGTTACATTTTTATATTTAATTGCTTTAGGGGCACACTCGACAAACAGTACACACAATAGATAAATATACAGTTTAGCAGCATACAACTACAAGTGTATGGCTACAAGTATCAGCAGTCAGTGAGTTACATTGTGCTCGTCAGTGGAGATGGATGCCCACACTTAATGACTCCTACAGCCTTAGATGTTAAGATGTCTCCTAGGAAAGAACAATAGACACAAGGTGTGCCCTGATTATTTTAGGTGCAAACACACCCCTTTACACCCATAGGCTCTAGGAGCTATCCTACCTTGAACCAGATCCAGGACCTTGGAGGAGTTCTAGCTTCTCAATAGGAAGTCATAGGGTCAGGGTTCTGGTCTCATTGAATCAGGATGAATCCCTGGACCAGACATGACCAATTTACTATGCTCCCATTGAGAGTTATTTATATATCGGTGTCCACGGATGCAATACCAAATTGAGACACAGGTATGCGTTACTGTAGCTACTCAGATTCTAATTATGCATTTGTCATTGGGCTGGGATGGATCATAACTCCATAACTGTCTATAACTGACAAATTTCTCATAGAAGCACATGAGTTTTTATTTCTCTAAAAGTGGAGGGAACTCTAACTACTTGAGTTGCCAAGGCTACATAGGTGTTGATAGCTATCCCCTACAGAGCTAGAGACCTTCTTTAGTTTTTGAAGTGGGGCCTACCAGAGATTTATTTAGTTATTCGGGATAAGTCTAAAGGAAACTGGGGATATTGATTCACTGATGAACAAGACATAACCTGGCATGTGAACCCCATTGGACGTGTATATTCCTATATTTCCTCACATCCTGTCTTTACTATAAGACGCTTCTGGCACCAGTTGCAGCCCCATATTTATACTAATAATGCACACCCTCACCAGGTGGGAGTGCATAAATAGCAGCCCAGAGTGCCGGACAGCTTTCTTTTCTAGGTGACCACGGGGTGTCAAGACTATAATCTATGATTCAATCAAGAAAAAGCAGATGGGAAGAGGAAAAATAATTAACTTTATTTAGAAATTCCACTATTGGATAGTATTAGATAGTATTATACTGTAAATATAGAGACTAGAGCAAGTTAATCATCAATTGATTCAAGTAAGGAAGTTTTTGGTTGTTACCCAGTATGGGTTTTTAACAGTTTTTAATATTTGCTGAATTTCTAAATAAAGTTCATTATTTTTTCTTATTGCATCTGCTTTTTCTTGATTGAATCATAGAGTATAGTCTTTTGGATGTGGGAATACAATTGTCATACATTTTTTGGTTACCCCATTAATTGATTTACGGGGTGTCAATATTAGCAACGGACAGTGCCAGGATCAAGATGAAGAAGTAAGTATTTGTAGCCTTTTTTGTTATTTTATGTTATTTGTTATTATTTGTTGTATGTTTTGTTATTATATGTCCCTGGGTGCTTCTCTGTACCATATAAACACTTTCCATATTCTACCTACAAATTTGGCCATATAGTTTACATAGTCAATAGTTTACATATCAAAAAGTGTAGCACAAATTATAGCTTTGATAACTGTTCTATTTGATATTGTTTTAGATTTTAGCATTTTAAATGCATTTTATCTATTTGGTTGCATAAAGCCACAGCACGAAACTAACTAGATGTATTTGCAAAAGTTTATATAGTCAAGAGTAGTTAAAATAACTGTTAAAAGATAAACAATACAATGAATGTGCATTGAAGACACACACAAGAGCACTGTACTTGTATTTATATAGAGCTTTTGTAGGTAAGCATGTGACTGAATAAATGACACTGCAGGGAACCTTCAGGCTGAATAAAGGGAAAAATTGTTTGGAACAATTTGCATTAGTTCAAGGGCAACCTTAAGCACTTTACAGATGGTTTATTGCCATTCATGTTCTGGTTAAGCTGTCTTTCATGTCAAAAGTCTTTTCCTGCTTTCTGATCAACAGGAAGAATTGCGGCTGCCATGCTGTTCACCTAAGCTCCTGCAGGGGCTCTTTTCCTTTGATCACTGATATCGTTTGCAATCGAGTTAAAATAGGGGGCTGCTGTGATAAGCCGAGCTTCTGACAGTGAACAAGAATTTTCCCTTTCCATTTAAACAGCTTCTTTTCTTTTCAGATCTTGGGAACAGTTAATCTCAAGACAGAAGAACCAGTGTTAAAGACCGATGTAAGAACGAGGGTGTCTCACATTTTTTAAAGAATAAGATATTAACAATTGGAAGCCTAGATATTTTGTAAGGAATTTAGTGAAGCTGGAAATAAGGCTTAGGAATGCAGAGTGTGGGCTTTATGGCCTGTTATACCGAATGAAGACATAACTGTTTTATACAAATTCTAATCTGGTATTACAGACACCCGTTTCACACTTATTTCATGCTTTATTCTAGAATTATTTTACTTCTCTTTCGTATGTCTGTTTAATCTGTTACATTATTTGATGCATTAACAATTTTGCTCTGAACTGTTAATATAATTAAAATATAGACTAAAGTTTACAAAAAAATAACCAAATGGAGATGAGACTCCATATTAACCATCTCACGTTCACACACAGATCTGTTGTTCCATAACGTAAACCAATATATTTTCAGACAGAGCACATAAAATATTTTCTTAGGATCTCCCTTCTCTGTAGTTTGACAGCTATGTAAAAAAATTCCATAATAATGAAAAATTTTAACATCACGTTCCAATTACTGTCTTTGTTTAAATATTTCATTTATTTGACATTTTTATTTCTTTTATAAACATCCTTTAATTAATACCAATATATTTCAAAACAATTGGACCAGCTATTCTAGATCAGCAATTCGCAGTGCAAAGAAGCAAGTTGTTGTTAAAGAAGGCAGGATCCTGCAACAGGTCTACTGGCCCACAATCAGGGCACATAAGCTAGAGAAAGGACTAACATATATGTTAACCTACTGATTTTGACTGATGCAAGGACAAGGCCCCCACCGTCCGTACTAATCCTTCACCCCCCCCCCCCCTTGGTGTGGAGTTGGTGGAAAGGGGGAAATAATCGTAAGTTCTAGAAATAAGCTGGTATTTGCAAATATTTCAGGGCTTTTATGCCACTGATGTGGTACATAAGACCTGATAAATACCCCCCAATGACTATGACTATACCCAAAAGTATGCTGCACTGTATATCTTCTACTGTACATTTATTAAGTTTAGAAGCAATGTGAATGCTATAATAAAATGATAAATTACAGGCTTCCACATTTACATTCTTTCCATTGCTCGATTATAGTATGTGAATGCTGGACCTTTGATAAGGAACCTTTAGAAACTTAATATAAAGGTTTCCACAAAGTATTCACCTTACTGTACATTAAAATATAACAAAATAACAAAATGAGTAAAGAAAAGTACTACAAGCCCCGCACTCTCCTTTTCAATTCAGTGGACTATGAGGGTGCATTCACATGTTAAACCTGCATTTTAATCAGTTTTGATGTGGTTTTAGGTGCAGTTTCTAAGTTTAATAGGTGATAGGCATGGATTGAACCAGATCATTTGATTAAGAAGGGGAAACCTGATTAATAAATGTGATTAACCTGTTCAGTTAATTTCTTTTCCTTGTTACATTAGAAGAAAATCTACCATTTTATTTCATGCATTATGAACCAAACATACCTTGAGAATGCTGTAGCTACACTGATGCAGACACATATCTTGTTTAATACCTGTGCTGAGGGGTTTTGCTGAAAAAACAATGATAACATTCAGGATAATGAGGCTCTGTCGCTTTGCGAGGCTCCTTTTCCTCTTGTTTTTAACAATAATGAAGTCATCAGATGTTATGAGTAGGATAGTGAGAATGAGAGAGATTTTTTTTAAATACACACTCATCCATCTAGCTATTAGATGGGAATACGGAACTGAGCGCTGTCCCTATTAAGAATGGTGTCAAACGAGCATTGCGGAACTTGGCACAATTTCATCAGTAAAAAAACAGATAATTTCTCATGGGATTTCAATCAGTTTTCTGTTAGATATTGTTTAGTGAGCCAGTTTTTCATGTCAAAAACTGATTTTCATGTCAAAAACGTCTGTTCTTCATACGCATCCAAAAATCTGATGCATGAGTCCTATGTTTTCTATAGTAATTGATAAGTGAAAAACCGACCACGCTCCAATGGTGTGCAAGACCCATAAACTGCCCCATAAGTTAGAATAGATTATTTTTCATGCACATCATGAATACTGAAAGCTCAATGACTGAAAGGACCTTTAATCAATCCAGAGTTGGTGTAGTAAACTAACTCTACACAAATGTACCATTCCTATGTGTACCTGAAATGCTATCTGCCTCTTCCTACAACCAGCGACCATTGCGTTTGACAAAGACACATGCTATGTTTTTATGCTAATGTTTCCTATTGTTTGACCAATTCCTCTATATCCTTTTCTATTTTTCTGTCTCCCCTGTTTTAGAATGTCTCCCGTTTTCCTATTTGTTGTGACTGTTATATTTCTTTTGTGTGTGCACTATATTCCTCTCTTTGTGTCTAGCTATATTAACAGTACATGAATATAATCATTGAATTATTGAAAAAAGCACACCATACTAAATGTGTAGTATATGTGGCTAAAAAAAATAATAATGACTGTGCGACCCATATAATATACTTATATTTTTAAAGACTGGGGTTCAATCAAAAAGTACCTATTTTCTGGCTACTAGGAGGATAGCACAGCATTGTGGTCTCAGTTTCTGCGCTGATGCAACTAGCAACAGTCACAGGAAATGTTTGATTGAAGAGCTGCCTGTACAAAATTATGTGCAGTGTGCATGTAGCTTTACTATGGACCATGATCCTTCCTTCTTCTAGATTAATACAGCATTAGCACTGAGCTCCAAATAGCACCGAGCCATGTTCCATAGATAAAAACAGCACCAGAACTAAACTCCTTACACAAACACAGCACAAAAACGGATCTCCACATACCACCAGAAGCAAGCTAAATAGATGAATACAAGCAGTCCCCGGGTTACATACAAGATAGGGACTGTAGGTTTGTTCTTAAGTTGAATTTGTATGTAAGTCGGAACTGTATATTTTATCATTGTAATCCCAGCCAGAACTTTTTTGGTCTCTTTGACAATTGGATTTTAAAAATGTTGTGTTGTCATAAGAATCAGGAGTAACACTAAAGCTTCATTACAGACACCTGTGATAACTGTTGCAGCTGATCATTGTAGCCTAGGACTAAAGTACAATAAATTACCCATATCCAGAGGTCCGTTTGTAACTAGGGGTCGTGTGTAAGTCGAGTGTTCTTAAGTAGGGGACCGCCTGTACAGCACTAAATTTGAGCTCTGTACAAGAATATAGTAGCAGAACAGGGTTCTATACAAAAATACAGCACCAGAAGCAAGCTCTGAACAGAAATATTGTACCAGAAACAAGCTTTGTACAGAAATAAAACCACATACATACATATATATATAAATAAATATGTACAATTACAATGCGTGCCCCCTGTGTACTCATTGTATAAACACACAAATAAAGAAGACTGCTTTCACGACCGGTGAGTGCCACTCACAACCACAGTGAGACAGCACATACCTCTGCATCTACCCATCCATTGCTCCTGCTTACCGCTAGCTGTCCGACGGCCATGCTGGCTGTGCCTGTAGTGCATTTATCTTTGTAATTGAGACCTGTGACCTCATTATCAATAGTATCTGGGAATATAAGAGGTGGATGCTATCTATTATTTTATAATGTTTAGCAGGTGGGCTCACGGCATACTACTGTATGTGCAGCCTTCATAAATAAATACATAATATAATTATAATTTCAAATTTTAGTAATTGCACTTTTTAGCACACTTGATGAAATATTTACCGCCTTTTATTTTTGTTGCTTTGTGTGCATTTGCTTTATACATTTTATTTTACTTTACTTACTAGATGTGTAGGGTGTGTTCACTACATATGCCAATATTCTTGTTAATAATAATAATCATTGTGATCATTGTCAGCAGCGACAAGGGCAACCGTGATAAAAGCTATGACTCCGCCAGTAATAAGGGGTTGGAGGCATTTGCTGGTTTTGCTGTAGTTTATCATGCAGTAATGAGACTTGCAGACGTTTCCAGCTGCCATTAATCAAGGCTGGAGCCTGACTGGAGCCAAGCAGGAGGCCAGTGCATGGATTCTACCTGGAGCATGGGAAATACAATAGGACAGAGATAAATAGTCCTCACCCTAAAAGCACTAAAATCTGTCCTTCCACACTGCTTAACATTCACTCCCAGATTGATTTCGCCTGTCTCCCCTCTGGCTAAACCATTTATTTCCCCCAAGCTGTGACAGTTTTATGCTTAGCTAACTTGTTATTATGCTTAGATTACTAGCTGGTTTGTTTCATATGACCTTTCCTTTCTGTCCCAATCTGTGTCCTATTAGATGTCCTGTGATTCTTATTCAACGCAGGAGAAAACATTGTGAGCACACGCTATTGTACATACACATCCAGCTCAGAGCCTTAAATAAACTTACTAATTTGTAAAACCCATCTGTCAGGTGATGCAAGTGTTTGACTTACTATGCATCCTGTTTGGTTTCCAAATATGCAATTCCTTTATAGTTCTGGAATGCAGGCTTGGAAGATAAGGCTGTAAGTAATGTCTACGATTGTAGTCTCTACTACTATATTCGTTATAGTATTGCATGACTGTGAAGGAAACGAGCTGCGGATGATATTTCTATGGGATTTTCACTGATTTTTTTCAAGTAACCTCAAAGCCATTAGGCAATACAAGCAGTCCCCTACTTAAGGACACCCGACTTACAGACGACCCATAGTTACAGACGGACTCTTCTGCCCCCTATGACCTCTGGGAAAGCTCTCTGGATGCTTTATTACAGTCCTAGATTGCAATAATCATCTGTAAGTAGTCTGTAATGAAGCTTTATTGATAATCCTTGGTCCCATTACAGCAAAAAAATTTGAAACTCAAATTGCCACTGGGGAAAAAAATTTATTTGTTTAGAACTACAATTATAAAGTATATAGTTCCGACTTACATACAAATTCAACTTAAGAACAAACCTATGGGCCCTATCTTGTACGTAACTCGGGGACTGCCTGTATATCATTTATGTCCATATATTTGAAAAAGTAATCATACCCCCTAAGCTTATGCTCATTGTTAAACATTACAGTCACAAACTTAGATTTATTTTATTAATATTTCATGATAGAGCAACGCAAGCATTTTTGATCGGTAGAGAAAATGGAAACTTCATATGCAAAATAAAAAATTTTAAAAGAGTGGTGTGCCTATGTTTCCGACCCCCTGTATTCTAGTATCCCTAATTATAATACAGTGTGTCCGATTGATCTTAAAAGTCGCCTAATTAGTGAATAGAGTACACCTGTATGTCATTTATTATAACTATAGTTGTTTTGTGTAGGCCTCAGAGGGGAACATTAATGAACAAACAGCATAATAAAAACCAAGGAACACACAAGTCTGCTCAGGGAGAAAGTTGTATCATAGTATCATAATATATAAGGCTGGAAGGAGACGCAAGTCCATCAAGTCCAACCTTTAAGAATTAAATAAATGTTTTATCCCCATAACCCGTGATATTTTTTCTCTCCAGAAAGTCATCCAGGCCTCTCTTGAACATGTACATAGAGTCCGCCATAACAACCTCCTGCGGCAGAGAGTTCCACAGTCTCACTGCTCTTACAATAAAGAACCTTTGTCTATGGTAATGGTAAAATCGCCTCTCCTCTAGGCGTAGAGGATGCCCCCTTGTCCTGGTCACAGGCCTAGGCATAAAAAGATCTTTGGAGAGATCCTTGTACTGTCCGTTCAGGTATTTGTACATTGTAATGAGGTCTCCCCTCAGTCGTCTTTTTTCTAAACTGAATAATCCCAAATTTTTTAATCTGTCAGTGTATTCTAGTTCCCCCATTCCCCTAATAATCCTGGTTGCTCTCCTCTGCACCCGTTCCAGCTCTGCTATATCCTTTTTATACACTGGTGCCCAAAACTGTACACAATATTCCATGTGTGGTCTGACCAGCGATTTGTATAAGGGCAAAACTATGTCTTTATCATGAGAATCTATTCCTCTCTTGATACATCCCATTATTTTATTTGCTTTAGCAGCAGCCGCCTGGCTCTGGTCACTAAAATTAAGTTTACCATCCACCAATACCCCCAAGTCCTTTTCAGCTTCAGTTTTACTAAGTAATTGACCGTTTAGAACATAATTATACTTTTTGTTTCCATGGCCCAAGTGCATAACTTTACATTTATCTACATTAAACCTCATCAACCATTTCTCTGCCCATCCCTCAAGCTTCCACAAATCCCTCTGTAATGCTAAACTATCGACCTCAGTATTTATTACTTTACACAGCTTAGTATCATCTGCAAATATTGAAACTTGACTGTGTAAACCCACTACAAGGTCATTAATAAAAATATTAAAAAGAAGTGGCCCCAATACTGACCCCTGTGGCACTCCACTGGTAACATCAACCCAATCTGAGAATGTGCCATTAATGACCACCCTCTGTTTTCTATCACTAAGCCAATTACTTACCCAAATACACAGATTTTCTCCGATTCCCAGCAGTCTCATTTTATATGCCAACCTTTTATGTGGCACAGTGTCAAATGCCTTTGAAAAGTCCAAATATACAACATCTACAGCGTCCCCCAGATCCAGTCTTGAACTTACCTCCTCGTAGAAACCAATCAGATTAGTCTGACAGGACCGATCTCTCATAAACCCATGCTAATGCTGGGTTATAAGGTTGTGCTCAGTGAGATACTCCAGGATAGCATCTCTAATAAACCCCTCAAATATTTTCCCCACCACAGCAGTTAGACTCACGGGTCTGTAGTTTCCAGGATCGCTATTTGATCCTTTTTTGTATATTGGTACCACATTTGCTTTGCGCCATTCCTGTGGAACATAACCAGTCCTCAGTGAATCTTCAAATATTAAAAATAACGGTTTGTCTATCACCGTACATAATTCATGCAGAACCCGGGTCCAGGTGATTTATCTATCTTAGTGGTTGCGAGGCGGCGCCGTACCTCTTCCTGGGTTAAACTGTTGACATTATAAAAAGAATTAACATTATTCCTTATTGTGTCTTCCACCAGGGGATTTTCCTGGGTAAAGACAGTTGAGAAGGCAACATTCAGTAGATTGGCCCTTTCCTCATCTCCTTCCACCATGACCATGTGGCAAAGTGTATTGCATGGTTTGGTTTATTAAAATAGCCTGCACATTCTATGAGTTCCCCCTCTGAGGGGTTTATGTTATGTCGTGACCTATTGTAAGGCACTGTGCTGTTTTTCTTTTTAATAAAACTTTGTTGAAACTAAAATAGCCTGAACAGCCTGAAAATGGAAGGACTTTCAGCTTGAAAAAGAATGTCCGTCCACCTAACCTAACAACCAAGACAAGGAGAGGAATCCAAAAGGCAAGGGGGTAACAAAGATTTACAGCTCAGGTGGACAAAGTGACATGAAGGCATTTTTGAAGGCAAGCCTTAAGAAGTCCTCTTTGCCTTGATAAAAAGCTATAGAGAGGACACAGCAAGCATATTGAAAAAGATGAATATTTTGTCCAAGAGCTAATGGGAAAGAAAATCTACTGTCATGGGTGCTCCCGCGATCTCTGTCTCCGATCGCGTGAGCATCCCTCCGGAGCTCCGCTCTGCATACCTTCCCCGGCTCCAGCGATGTCCTCTAGGATGTCTCCTAGGGCGCGCACACGCCAGCTCGCTCAGATTTAGAGGGCCAGCGCGCCGGTAATTGGCGCCGGCCTGTTATAAGTTCTGCCTCTTCCTGTGACCCCTGCTGGATCTTCAAGTCTTCCCCATGAAGAGAAAGCTCTCCTGTGATTCCTGCGTCCCTGTGATTCCTGCATCCCTGTTATTCCTGTTTGCCAGTCCTTTCTTATGATCCTGCGCTCCTGTGTGCTGGTGCGTTCCTGTGTGCCAGTCCGTTCCTGTGGTCCTGCGTTCCTGTGTGCCAGTCCGTTCCTGTGTTCCTGTGTGCCAGTCCGTTCCTGTGGTCCTGCGTTCCTGTGTGCCAGCCCGTCCCTGTGGTCCTGCATTCCTGTGTGCCAGCCCGTCCCTGTGGTCCTGCATTCCTGTGTGCCAGCTCCTGCGATTCCTGATGTGAGTGGTGTCTCCTGTATTGCTACCTTGGCAGCCACCGTGGGCTAGTCGCACCTGTGGAACGACCTGGTGGTTCCCACCGCAGCAAGTCCATCCCGCTTTGCAGCGGGCTCTGGTGAACACCGGGTTTCCACTTAGACTCCAGTCCCAGGTCGGCTAGTACCACCTCCCGCGGTGGTCCAGAGGGTCCACAGACTCCCTGCTCTCACATCTACACTGCAACCCCACCTTGAACATACCATCCCCATTATGAAGCATGATGGTGGATGCTTCATTCTTTGGAGATGCCTTGCTTTAGCTGGGACTGGACAATTGGATGATTGATGGAGCTAAAAAATTCTGGAGGAAAAGTTACAAGAGACTGCAAAAGTTGTGAGATTGAGGCATAGCTTCAGCAGGGAAACAACCCTAGACCTACAGCCAAAGCCACCATGGAATGTTTTAAATCAAAGCGTATTCATCTATTAAGAAGGTCCAGTCATGGTCTAAATCTAAATCTCATTGACAAACTGCGGCTTTTTGTGAAAGTGTAATGTGTGAAAAATGTTGTGCATAAACATCCCTCAGTAATCTAACTGAGCTATAACTATTTAGCAAATTTGAATGGGCAAACATTCCAGCCTCTAGATGTGCAAAGCTTGTAGAAAAATCCATCAACACACCTTGAGCTGTCATCACAGCTAAAGTTGGTCCTACAAAGTATTGTCTGAGGGACATGCATCCCTCTTGCCGTTATATACATTAATGAAATTAGAAATTATTTCACATTTTGCGCTAAACCTATAGATGCAGTAAAAAACAAACCAGTATAGCGTTGTGCTTTATAGAAAGTGACTCCTTCTAGACATATTGGAGGAGCTTTAGCAATCAAGTCTACATCATAAAACTGGAGTCATTTTCACCTGAAATACAGTGCGCTGCATTTACCAAAGGTTTTAGACCAATTTTAGGCTGTTTTCCAACTTCTACGATGAAGGCGCGTGTCCTCTGTAATAGGGGGTGTGTCTGCACCAGAAATAACCCGTGTGCCTGAAAATTCAGTCTGTGCACCAGAAAGTTCAATATTGTGGTGCAGCAAACTAGAACAACTAAAAGGAGATGCAAAGTACAACTCTCCAGTCTTATACGGCACCAGATAAATCATCCAGAATCAGACACAATAATTAACCTGGCGCAGAAGAGAACTGTCTAATTCTAAAGACCAACACATTAATATATCTCCCCCATTGACCTGAATATGTGTGATGTCGCACTATGAATTCAGTGTGATTAGTTTGTTTAATAATTAACAAAATTGTGCAGTGAAAATCCAGAAAGGGTTAAATACATCCTTGCTAAAGGTAAGCGCTCATACACATTTAGAAGGAATGTGCTCTATTGCTTTAATCCTGAAGTGTTGCAAAGCTGGATCTATCTGTTTATACATTCCTAAGTAAGTGGGAGAGAAAAACCTCTCTACAGAGGATGCCTCCTGTCTCCGGAAACACAGGGAGAGACCGGATTTGAGATAACAGCTTCCAGCAATTATTCCATTTGTACTAAACGTTAATTACACTGGGGATTGCCTGAAGAAAAGGTACATGTGTGATTAATAGGCGCAGCCTGTGGACTAGCAGCGAACATTTTTTGTAAGTACCATTTTATCTACATAACAAAACAATAATAATATGCATACATATATATTGCACAAATATAAAAGTCACAATAAACTAACAAAAATTGCAATGCATTTTATCAGTGTAATAACTTTTATAATGACTCAAAAACAACAAAAAACATTAAAAATCAATAAAACTCCTTGTGAAAAATATTGCATATGTGGTGCATAAGTAGGGGAACCACTCAGTATAAATAAAAAGCAAAAATTGGCACTCAAAGTTTGATCACTTAAAAAAATTATTTTATTTTATTTGTAAAGTCCTCATAGTTTTTAACAATCCAAAAAAAAAGTGAAATGTCTTGGTCTGTATCCAGACCTTCCTCCGTGCTGTATTGCCATAGAGGAAAACAGGACTAGAACAAGTGTGACAATGAGGCTTCAGCGTCATACGGAAGAGCAGCACATGTATAGGACGTATCCTATACGTCCTATACCGCTGCTTTTCCCTATGATGCTACAGCCTCTTTGTCCAGGAACTCCTGATCTAGTCCAGCATGCCTCTATGGCAATCCAGCACGGAGGAAGGTCTGGGAAAAGGCGAAAACGTTTTATTTTTCTTTGCATTATTCGAAGCTTTGAGGACTTTACAAATAAAAGAAAATAATTTTTTCGAGTGATCAAACTTTGAGTTCTTAGTTTTGCTTTTTATTAGTAAGATGATGACTGTAGATAAAATATAGGAGTAAATCAGATCACCACAAAGGTTGCAGTGTAAAGCAAACCTGCCAGGCAACACACTGAGACCATTTTCCGGACAGGAATCGGCCTAAAATGAATCCTGAGAAAACTTTGCAAATTACTTTTAATGATCCTTTAGGATACCAAAAACTTATTAATCACTATGAATGAAATATTAATTCTCTTCAAGAATGAGCAATTGTAATATTACGCTATTGAGTACATGCAATGAGTTTAGGTCAGAGAGAGAAAAAGCAGTCCCCATTAACCCCAATGAATATAATAACTATACAGCAGCAGTATTTTATCATTGACTATATTATTTGAGCACTATGTCTTATTTGGCAGAATATTAATGGTATAACTCACTGGTGGCGAACCTATGGCACGGGTGCCAGAGGTGGCACTCAGAGCCCTTTCTGTGGGCACTCAGGCCATCTTCCAAGGACAGAGTTCAGCAAATACTGAATATTCCTCCAGTCCCAGGCAACTTAAGAGATGCTGCTCTCAGCACTGTTTTAAAGCAACACTTTATTAGCTATTTGGAACTGCAGGGAAAGTAAGAAGGTGTTGATAGAAGTGCATTATATATGGAGGTCCTCCTTCTAGAACCACCATTATTCCTGTGCAGAGATACCCTGGAGAGAGGCTACAATGATAGTCTGAATTTGCCCTCCTTTTGTCAACTGTATTGGTGGCCTCAGGCGGCCGATACAATTGAAATATGTGGAAGAACAGGTAGCAATAAGCTACTGTATAAAATGCCAGGCCAGCACTTCACAGTGGATTTTGGTTGTAGTTTGGGCACTCGGTGTGTAAAAGGTTCGCCATCACTGGTATAAGTTATCCTCTAATGGCTGTAATATATAATCAATACATCTTCCAAAGGGGGTCAAGGGCAGAGCCCTAACTAATAGCCATTAGATGCCATATGAAACTTGCAATAAGTCCAACGCTACAACATGCCATCAGTGTTGATTGTCATCAGTGTTGTCACAGTAATGGGAATAGTGCACACAGTGATGTCAAAGTACAGATAAAATACACAAAGTGGAACACATTTATTAAATTCTTTGCACCAGTTTTCTGGCAGACTTTGTGCTAGAAAGAGCATGCAAACTTTTTGCACATGTATTTAAGAAAGGCTGCACTGTGTCTGCGGCAACACATATTTTAGGGGCGTTCCGGTGCTCACTCGGCCGATGCACCACATTTATCATGCAGTGTCCGACAGAATTGTGTCGCACACGCTAGGTTAAAGGTGCACCAAAAACGTTTGTGCATTCTGCCAAAAGGGGTTTCATGAAGAACAGGTGCCACAATTCTTGGATTTGTCCCACACTGCACACTCCACATATTGCAGTTTATTAAGGATATACACACAGTGATGTTACAGTAACAGAATAGTGCACACAGTGATGTCACAGTGTAATACACACAATGATGTAATAGTACTGGGATAATAGAGTGCATATTTTTTTTTTCAATTATGAATTCAAAATTATGACACAATTGTGGAGCATGTCGGACGGAATTGTGGCGCATGGTCCGACTAAGCACTAACATGTCCCTTGTCGGACGCAGTGCAGCCGCATTGATGTTACACATTTGCATTTGATTCAATTACAGATTCTACCATAATGAGCATTCGTTATATTATCTCCTAAATGGAGTTTGATAGTTTAGCCTTAAAGGAAACCTACCACTTGTAGTGGCAGGTTTCTGATGGAAATACCGGGCACCAGCTCAGGGTGAGCTGGTGCCGGAGCTTATTTTCGTTAGTGTTTTAAACCGCGGTATCGCGGTTTAAAACACTTTTTAAACTTTATAGCCGGCGCAGGCAGGTACGCGCTAGGCGCTTACCGTGCGCGCGGCTACATAGGAAGTGAATGAGAGCCGCGCGCATGGTAAGCGCCGAGCGCGTACCTCCATGCGCCGGCTATAAAGTTTAAAAAGTGTTTTAAACCACGATACCGCAGTTTAAAACACTAACTAAAATAAGCTCCGGCACCAGCTCACCCTGAGCTGGTGCCCGGTATTTCCATCAGAAACCTGCCACTACAAGTGGTAGGTTTCCTTTAAAGGAAAACAACCACTTGAAGTGGCAGGATTCAGAAGAAAACACCGAGCACCAGCTCAGGCTGAGCTGGTGCCGGTGCTTATTTTTGTTAGTGTTTTAAACCGCGGTATCGCGGTTTAAAACACTTTTTAAACTGTATAGCCGGCGCAGGGAGGTACTTGCTCGGCGCTTACCATGCGCGCGGCTCTCCTTCACTTCCTATGTAGCCGCGCGCACGGTCGCGCGCATGGTAAGCGCCGGGCACGTACCTCCCTGCGCCGGCTATACAGTTTAAAAAGTGTTTTAAACCGCGATACCACGGTTTAAAACACTAACAAAAATAAGCACCGGCACCAGCTCAGCCTGAGCTGGTGCTCGGTGTTTTCTTCTGAAACCTGCCACTTCAAGTGGTAGGTTTCCTTTAAGCACAATATACAGTGTGGAGTCAAAACTGCGCAATACTTAACCCCTTTGACTTTGGCTCTTTTTCATTTTTTGTGTTTCCATTTTTTGGTCCCCAACTTCAAAAATGTATAATTCTTTATTTTTCCATGTACAGAGCTGTGTGAAGGCTTGTTTTCTGCATAACAAATTGCACTTCCAAATGCAGTGAAATTGGTGAAAAAATGTATTTGTGCCATTTTCTTGTGGGCTTGGATTTTACAGCTTTCACAGTGCGCCCCAAATGATATGTCTACTTTATTCTTTTGGTCGGTACAATCACGAGGATATCAAATTTATAAAAATTTTATAATGTTTTGGTACATTTACAAAAATTAAAGCCTCTTTTACAATTTTTTTTTACTTTTTCATCTTCTGGTGCTAACAAATTTTTTATACTTCAGTGTACAAAGCAGTGTGCATTGTCTTTTTTGCAACTTTTGATGATATTTTCAATGCTACAATTTTGAGGAAATGTAATGAATTTTTATTGAATTTTTTTCTATTTTGCAAAATGGCTAATAAATTGGCATTTTCGACTCTGGGTGTTTTTTTTGCGTTACAGGGTTAAACATCAGGAATAACCGTTATTATATTTTGATAGATTGGACATATATATTTTAGGACACGGACGATACCTAACATGTTTATAGTTTCCCATGTTCATGGGAAAATCCCTTTAACAAAAAAGTGTGAAACAACTGAATGATAATAATCATTATTTATATGGCTCCATTAAATTCCGTAGCGCTTTACAAATCATAGGGGACATACAGAAATATAATATTACATTACAGAGTACAAACATTCATATGGAAGAACTGAAAATATGTCTTACATTCTAGGTTCTTCAAAGTGGCCACCTTCTGCTTTGATTACTACACCTATACAGAAAAAATACAGATTTTAAACAGCAAACTGTTTAAGACAAATATCATCATTTTTATTAGAATTATACAATATCACATAAACATTACTTTAAAAAATTGAAAGGGGGGAGGGGTAACAAGTGTGAGCAAGGTCAATCAGTACGTGATGAAGAGACAATATACAACAAACATCCAGTACACGTGATCTGGCAGTATATATATCTAATAAATCACACCATTTTAGGTATGGCTCAAATATATTGGTAAACAATGCAGATTGACATGTTAGCAAAATACCATTAGGGAACACACCTAGATGCTAAATGTATTGCACAACCCGCTGTCTATATTTCTTATATTGCACTTGCCCTTAATTTAGCTGTAGTGCTTGTGAGTATCGATAAGCAATCTAATTCATATGTGGCCATTGTGTGTATGCCAAACAAGAGTTGCGTCCCTGCATTATTACCTGCTGGTGGTGATACACGTGGATCTAGATGGCTGACACCCCGACGTGCGTTTCGGCACGCTGCCTTCGTCAAGGGGTAAATTCAACCAGACAGAGCTGTTTAAAAGCCTAGGGTGGCCAATGGGAGCAGAAAAACCTCACCTGATGTTGGTAGTAATCAAGCTCAGTGTTCTATTACATGGTGCATGTGACCAGACGTCACATGACTTGTCCCGCCCCCCTGCCTCGCCGATCATGTGATCTGGTCATGTGACGGCTTGCGGCACACTCGGATGTACAGATCGTGCGATGCACAGGAGCCGGACCCCGGAGATCTGTCCGCACATGCGCACAACACTGGCGCATACGGTGAGGGCTCCCCATGGGTAAATGCCAATATCTTTAACATGTAGCCACTAAAGAATATCTGGTAAAAAGCCACTACGAAAAGAAAGAAATAGATACATTCCTGAGCAAGAAAGGACCTAAATGGGGATGCAAACCCTGCGGGAAATGCATAGCCTGCCTCAATGTGGTGAAAACAGACAGTTTCAGTCATTGTTCAGGTCAGAGGGAATACAAAATTACTCACGCCATAACGTAGAACAAAAGCAGTAGTCTACCATGCAACCTGTCCCTGCGGGAAAATATACATTGGCCTCACCTCGAGAGAACTCAGGGTGCGAATAAGAGAGCATATCAGGGATATTGAATCCGCAAAGAAACCTGTTTTCTGTACAGACGGCCTACCTATCGCCAAACATTTTAAAGAATCACACAATTGTGATTCAAACCTTCTCAAAGTCTGTGGTATTGACCACATAAGAAGCAATATTAGAGGGGGCCCTATTTCTCAAAAACTTGCACAGTGCGAATCCAAATGGATTTGGACCCTAGGCATTCTCAACCCCCGGGAATTAAACGAATCTCTCAGTTTTGCTCCATTTCTCTGATCCCACTGAGGCAGTTGGGATCCAATAATTTTATCCAATTATATTTGTTTTTAACTTTACATCTGTTCTGTTTCTTTTTTAATCTATGTAGCATTCATTTTAATTTATGTAGCATTGCCACTATCATCGCTCTGCACTACGAAAGAAGCTGATTCTCTGGATGCAACAGCACAAACTCCATCACGGGAGGTGACCTTAAAACAACATTGATCTGTTACAAAGATTCAATATATTCACAAAATGATTTGTAACAATCCTAAGTTTGCAACCGTTCCCATTTCCCCCCTCCCTTCTCTACCCCCTTCCCCGCCCCCTTGTTTTAATGTAGAAAAACTTTTTTAAATAATTATGTACGATGTACTGACACCTTGTGGCTTTAATAATTTTGTGACTCTTACATCATTGCCCTTCAGTAGCACGTAGCACTTTATTTGTCATATGTTCATCATGATTATATTGACTATGTATAGACCACAGAATTAATTTGATATCATACCAATCCATATGATAATTTTATGAATGTATTTGAAGTTTCATGTTTTAGTAAATATAACTTTAATTTTTCACCAGACACATCTTCACTTACACTCATTAGTGCACATACACCATTCACACACTTTGATAGCCACATTGCATCATCACAACCAGTTTCATACAACGGCACACCCATTCCCCTCTCTTTCCCCTCCCCTTCTCCTCTTCCCCCCTCCCTCTTTTGTTCCAGAACTTTTGTATATTCACTTGAATATAGACACCAAGATGACAAAAGGTTTATATTTTTTATTAGTACCATGAAATATATATGACATACCTAGTATTCTTTAGTGGCTACATGTTAAAGATATTGGCATTTACCCATGGGAAGCCATCACCGTATGCCCCAGATCTCCGGGGTCCGGCTCCTGTGCATTGCGCGATCTGTACATCCAGGTGTGACGCAAGCCGTCACATGACCGGATCACATGACAGAAAAGGTGAACAAATGGACTCTACATGCCTGTTTCCTGAAGTGAAGCATAGAGGAGGAGGTGTGATAGTGTGTGTGTGTGTGTGTGTGTGGGGGGGATTTATTCAAAATTGAAGGTATACTGAACCAATGTAGTTACCACAGCATCTTGCAGTGACATGCTATTCCATCCAGTTTGTGTTTAGTTGGACCAACATTCATTTTTCAACAGGACCCCAAACCATCATTCACTTTTCATTGACCCCAAACACACCTCCAGGCTGTGTAAGGGCTATTTGATCAAGAAGAAGAGTGATAGGGTGCTACGCCAGATGACCTGGTCTCCACAGTCACCAGACCTGAATCAAATTGAGATGTTTTGGGGTGAGCTGGACCGCAGAGTGTAGGCAAAAGGTCCAACAAATACTAAGCGTTTTTGGTAACTCCTTCAAGACTGTTGGAAGACCATTTCATCTACATCTTGAAGCTAATCAAGAGAATGCCAAGAGTGTGTAAAATAGTAATCAAAGCAAAACATGACCACTTTAAAAACCCTAGAATATAAGACATATTTTCAGTTGTTTCACACTATTTTGTTTAGTATATAATTCCATATGTGTCAATTCATAGTTTTGATGCCTTCAGTGTGGATCTACAATTTTTATAGTCATGAAAATATAATTTTTTTTAATTTTTTTAACCCTAGGTTGTCTGATTGATCAAACCATATACTGCCATCAACTGTCATTATATGGGGATTTACTATATCTTTTATTACAAAGTGGTCCTAAAAAGTGTCATGACTTCTATCCTGGCACAGCCCTAAGCATAACAAACAGTACCCTCTAATGGTAAATAAAATTACTATTATAAAGAAGCATGAGAAGTAAGATATTTTTACTTTTGTTTTGCAATTTTGAACATTGATTTTATTTGATCTTTTTCCACCAAAGCAAATTTTTTACATTTGTTTAAATCTTCGTCAGGCCTTGACAAAGTCAGCAGGCAAAGATAATATAATATTTAGAGACTTTGGGAATACTTAACCAAGAAACTTCAAAAGGAAAGGAGTGAAAATGTCTCGTCCTCCTCAGCATTCCATGCAGTCTTTCTGAGTGTGCAAGAATACAGGGTTTGGAATGCTCTTATGCTGGATAATAGTAATCTTTATTATAAGAGACTAAGACTTCATATCATAATCATTTTCTTCCGGACAGACATCTGTGAATACTTAAGGTAGATTAACCAAACAGCAACCGATTTAAATACCATTCAACAATTTTTGCTAAATACATAATTGTACAGGATGAGACTGGAGGTAATGTCATTCATGTTTCTGAAAATTATCACAAGCTCTCTTATGATGATGTGTGCTTTTATTACTTTATTCTTTGTTCACACTACATACTTTGTTTTTAAACCTAGAGTAAACATAATTCACCTTGTAGACTTTTTAATAAACTCATTAGCAATGTGTGATTGATGTTTTTGGTGGTCCAATGCCACAGATCTTTTGCACCTTTTTTGATTCTAAGATCATTGAATAAGACATATTACAATTTCTTCCCTTTTTTAAGTTAACACCTATATTGGATATACTTTATTAAATATCTCTGCTTGCATTTTGACAACAGGGTGCTGCCTTTCCCCAAGTCAAAGGGATGTATCCGTAAACATTATGAAACTGCCAGGACTCATTGCACATTGTCAAACTGTTCAGTAAAACACCTTCAACTGGTAACACCCAAAGAAATGAACGACAAATGCAGTCCAAGCACTTCTTTCATTTGTTGCTGAGTAATATTTATTAACTTGTGAACAGTCAAAAGTCATTCAATATACAGTGATGTTTCAGCCCCACATGGACCTTTATCAAACACAGGCCATGTGGTGTATATGTACATGTCTCGGAGGGTAAGCAGGTACGAGGACCCTCTAAGACTCGCACATCTGCCCCACAGGGCCTGTGTTTGACAAAGGCCTATGTGGGACTAAAACGTCAATGTATATTGAATAAATTTTGGCCATTTACAGGTCAATAAATATCACTATTCTATTGCTTCTATTGCATTTGTCATTCATGATATTTTGGGTGGTAACCAAATCCAGTCAACACCCTCTAGCCGAAATTTTGTACTTAAAGAAATGTTTCTGTTTATGAGGTTTAAATATAGTAAACTATAACAGACATGTCTGTGTATGATGAAGTTCACAGCCCTTCGGAGCCATTGGATAGATCAGGAGGCCCCTGCCCAGCCAGGAGTGGAAATGTGCTATATTCTGCAAACTTTCAGGCCTGAATGTTCACATTCCACAGGCACAACCTTGTAACACCCCATGACTTGATTCTCTTTGCTGGCAGGGAGCCAGGCCTTGGGGGCATCAGTTACATGACTGCAATAGTTGTATCATCATGATTATCTCCTCTCTCCTTCTCCTCGTCCATTACCTGACCCCCTGCTCCAAGCAAATCTCTGTCAGATCAGGTCCGCATGAGGGAGGGGGGAAGAGGGAGAGCTGTTGAAAGTGCAGAGAGGAAATGAATCCCCATGACTCCATCCAGTTTGCTAGCAGGGAGCCAGGAATACTGTTATCAACTTGTGTGTGGAACTAGTAACGTTAATTATTAAACCAGACTGGGAAATAATATTAAAGAGGCTATGGGAACCTGTCATTAGATGAAATCCTGATGACAGGCTCCCTTTAATTAGAATGTTTTTGTAGACTAGCCTTTGCTTACATGAGTTTTAGATAAAAAAAAATCTAACTCTAATATTTGCCAATTTATTAAACAGCAATTCAAGACGTATAATGTAATATGAACAGAGCGGACATGCATGCAGTACATAGAAAAAACCTTTTAAAGTGTATTGTAGTACATACAAGAATATACAGAATCAAATAGTTACAATCACAATTCTTATGATGCTATAACAGGCCACACAGTTTATAGTTTGAGTAATTCTATTCTGCTGTGTATATTTTTGTCTGCTGATCTATATGTAAGCTCTAATCATACTTTTGGCTTCTCTATTATCCTACAGTCAGATTGTTCATGTCACATTATCCGTTGGATGGATTCTGAGGCCCATTATGATAAAGAATGTTAGCATCTACCATTAAAGTGACGTGACTCTGATGGTTATAAATACCTCTGCAAATTCTCCACACCATTTACTGGCTTTTGTTGGATTCCTGTGAAGATTAATATGATTTGCTTGTAATTACAACGAATCTCTGTCATGTCTGAACAACACGCAGTGATGTGCCTCTTTCTAAAAATCTACTAGCTAAAAACAGAAAACATCCTGAACAAGTCTGTGTGCACATTTATTAATTCATCATTATAACTCTTATATCTACAAACAAACGTATGCCTTAAAAACTTTTTTTTAATTTTAAGTGGTGTATGTTGGATGAATGTGCACTTGCTGAAGGAATCATGCTTTCTAAACATTATATAAGCAACTGTCCCAGTAAAGTATCTCTTGATTTAAGTAAAGTAAGACAAAGATTTTTCATATATTCTTTAATTTCTTGATGAAAATTTACAGTAGCATATAGTAGCCTTCAGGGGCATAACTAGGAGGGGTAGGGTCCCATAGCAATATCCCCACTATATAAGATAGAATACGAACTACGGCATTCCTAATGCAGCGTATGCACGTACCATCAGCCTCCGAGATCTAACCACAGATTCACGTAATCACTCACCACCCTGATATAGTGAGAACTGCCGCCCCTTGTTCTCTGGCAATTTTAACACACAATATTGGATGACGTTAGTTCCATCTTTTAATGAATATTAATAAAAGTTATTTTTTAGTGGCCAATGGGTTTATGCATTACATATATGCACACATACAGCAAATATGCACATTCATACAATATACAGACATACAACATATGTACACCACACACATACAGCATATTCACACTCAATACAGACCCAGTACCCCAGATGCTAGGGCCCCATAGCAGCTGCTATGGCTGCTACCCCTGGTAGCCTTAGTTTTAACATAAGAAACATAAACAGGTTTTGCATGTTGAAATCATGAGCTCATCATTCAAAGCCACAACATCACATTTCTAAAAAAATGGTTGGCACTTTATATTAATCTGTGACTTCCTGCTATGAGAGAGGGATGAAGGAAGACGGAAGAAAGAAAATTATACCCATCAAGGGTCTGTTGCTTAACACTGCCTTGACAATTAAATCCATAACCAGAGACTTTGCAATATATTTTCCCTAAGGAAGTTTTTTTTGCTGCACTTATAAGACCATATAAGATGACTATGAAATTCCAATTGCTTCTGCTAGTTGATTTCACTTGTTCTTTTCAGACCTTAGGACCACATAAGGCTCTCTTGTTATATGTTTTGTGCTTTCCAGTACTACCTACCGGATACATTCCATATTTCTGCAAAGAAGTCACTAAAAGATAGTGGGGCAGATTTATCAAGCTGTCTGAAAGTCAGAATATTTCTAGTTGCCCATGGCAACCAATCACAGCTCAGCTTTCATTTTACCAATGCTCATGAATATTTCAAAGGGGAGCTGTGATTGGTTGCCATGGGCAACTAGAAATATTCTGACTTTCAGACAGCTTGATAAATCTGCCCCAGTATGTTCAGCGCCATGTGTGATGTGGTGAAATCTCTGATTTGTAACTAACTAGTATTCTGTTTGAATTGGAGCGACTTTGAGCTGGATCATACATTGTTTGTTGCATATACTTACAAATACCTGTGGCCCAGGGTTCATCTGTGCATGGAGGGCCTCATTGAAAGACGAGGTGAGCTGACCTTTTCTCTTCTATTTTTATTACTATTAATTACATCCACCCAATTGAAACACATATTTTAATATTTATGTAATGGTGGAATAAAAAAATAACAAAAAGCTGAGTCAGTCATGACCTATGAATTGCTGGATGTAGCTTCACGTTGTTCTTTAAACTTTCTACCACGCACGCACAGTGCACAGTACATTGTACAAGGACTAAGCTGCAACGTGGCTACATGATAAGTGGATGAAACATCACTGTCCTCTCTCTACCATATTCAAACTGCTAGTTGGCAGATGTGTTATGTATAATAATAATTCTTTATTTATATAGCGCCTACAGATTACGCAGTGCTGCACAAAGCATGACATGGGGTCCCTGTCCCTCATGGGGTCCCTCTAAACAACCTAACAGTATGTTTTGGAGTTTGGGAGGAAACCCACACAAACAGAGAACATACAAACTCTTTGCAGATGTTGACCTGGGTGGGAATTGAACCCAGGACCCCAGTGCTGCAAGGCAGAAGTGCTACCCACTCAGTCACCATGCTTCCCTATAAGATGTATATTGCACACATTGGGGGAGATTTATCATTACGAAGGCTCTTTGCCTTCTATGACTGCTTTTGTAGCTCCGTCGCTTTTCCGATTTATAAAAATCATGTTGGCCCTTTCATAAATCTCTCAGGATGTTTTAAAAAATAGTCGCAAAATAGTCACAAGTAGAGCAAAATAATCACAACAGCACATATGCAAGGAGAATAATCTAGTGACCTTGCAACTTTCTGGGAATTATAAAAAAAAACAAAAAACATCATAAATCTGGCCTTGCATGGCGTTGCACTAGCAGTGGTTCTATGTTTAAGCATTTTTTTAACGTGCAGTGTGCATTGCGGTGTCTAATAACATGTAGATGAGATTTGTTTTTACCTCATTCACATTACTGATGCTATAAATTTCAGTAGATTAGCAACTAACTCCCTGAAAATGTTTTATATACAAACCAAACTTAATTAGTTTAAACTATTTAGCACTTCCAGGGTCCATTTAAAGGGAACCTACCACCCCGATTCTACCCAGCCTTTTTGGGCTAATCCTCACGTCCCGGCTATCTTTTAGAAAAGTTTATTGCAGGTATATGCAAATTTATTTATGCGGCTACTGGGGCGTGGAGTAGCCCGGCATGGGGCTACTAGTCGCGGCTACTCCACGTCCCAGTAGCCATGTTACTCCTCCTACCATTTAATCTTCGGCGCGCAGCTCCTCGTAGCTGCGTGCCCTCGTTCTAGTCCCATGCGTTCTGTGCATGCACAGAACGCAGGCCTTCGGCTGCGCGGCACCGGGGCCGGAGCTACTGCGCATTTGCAAAAGGCCGCAGATGCCGGGGGACTCGGACGAGATTAAATGGTAGGCGGAATGACGTGGCTACTGGGGAGTGGAGTAGCTGCGACTAGTAGCCTCATGTCCAGCTACTCCACGCCATCTCGTTTCTATGGGACCATATGGCTACATTTATGAGAAATTACCTTCACACAGGAACATATTTTTTAATAACATCCAATTGAAGAAATGTTTATATATGGAAGATTAGTGAAACTGAATGTGAATGCCCAGACGAGAATACCCCTTTAAAATAAGATAAGCTTAATAATAATGGCCATTTTTACCTGTGCAATGATCTAAAGTTTAGTCATAAAGCTTACCTTTACATATATATTAGCACTAAGCAGAGCCTAGGGTGGTCTTATCAATTTAGTCTTATGAAATGAGGGCCCAGAGGGAATTATTCCTATCTGTATAGCCTGGATCCAGAAGAAGTAGGAATAGAGAATTTGACAGAAGCTTGGAGCAGCCACTTGGTAAAAGTGGTTGTCTGGAATTTGAAAAATATAGCTGCTTTCTTTGTTAAACAGTGTCAAACTTGACCATGATTTGTGCCATAGCTGTAGAGAAATGAATGGGGCCAAGTGGCGATAGCACGCAATACCCATGGCTAGATGTGGAGCTGTTTTTGGAAGAAAACATGACAGGAGCATAACTAGGAGAGGCAGGGCCCTAGAGCAGACTTCTGAATGGGGTATGCTCACACATTTATAAACTTATGCACTTACTACATTTATTCACTGGTATTTATACACTTATACAGATCTGTCCCAGTAGCTGCTGACCACATGGGGGAAGTGCCTGGCAGAAATTAGAGATGATGGATTCCTAGTTCTGTCGTCCTGGAATCCCCTCCCTCTCCCCAGACATTTCTTATCTGAGCTTCCGATTTTTACTGCATGCTGTTGATGATGTGCATGTTATGCTGTACAATGTGCAGCATAATATATATATATAAAACGGTGCACATCTTCCAGCCTTTAGTATGTCAGGGGCCCCCTGGCAAAGGCGGGTCCAATAGAAGCTGCTATAGCTGCTACCGCTGTAGTTACGCCCTTGAACCGTCACCATCACTCAGATAAAACATGACGTACTCTTAGTTACAAATGGGTCTCTCATCCCACTTTGGCCCCTGGAGAAGCTCTCTGGACACTGACAATTTATTGTAATTTAGCCAAAGGCTGCAACAACAAACTACTAGAGGTTTCTTCAATGAAGCTAATTGTTAACCCTTGTTTTCATGACAACCCCAAAATTTTGAATGCGATTGTCACAGGGTCAAAATTTACTTTGTCCTCAATTACATTTACAAAATTTTGTTCATAAAACTGGGACTTTTTGTATTTGAAATCAAATCTTTTGAGCAAAATGTTGAATATGATAAACAGCATAATCATGTTTGTCACTTGCAACATTTACAGGTCACTTACTTTTATGAAATGTTTCTATTTCAGTATTTGGAAGAAACCATGGAGACCAAGCAAATACTTTTTAGCAGAGCTTGCTATAGGGTATAACAATCATCATTTTTAATGTTAATAGCAATTTTATTTAAGACTAATGAGGTGCTGATGAAATGAGTATTTACCAGCACTAAGCAGGCGTGATGAGTTCTCCATATTTTCCTTTCCTGGGCCTTGAGGCTAGTTCATTAAGACTTGAATGAATATGTGTTGTGCTGTAATGCTGCCGGAGAGGAAGAAAATAGCACGAGCAGACTGTGCCAGAATATACCCGATTTATTAACATACAAAAGTCAATTCGATACACTGAGCCTCATAAATTGTCCTGACGTCATTAGAAGAAAGCCTATAATACTCCTTAACTCAAAATTTTGTAGAATAGGAATGTGTTCCTCCAGTTAAATAACACATTAGACCATATGTGGCTATCTTGTCTTTCCATTTGTATAGATAATTGTTAACAGTCATGTAATGAGCATGTGTTATTAGAGAATTTGAAGGGGTTTATGAGCAGGGAAAGAATCTTTACAACAGGCTTAAATGGGTTAAAAAATAAAATATACAATCCTCTACCACTTTTGTCCTGAAGAATCGCTCTGCTAGTCTCCTAATTCCTCTCAACACACTGGAAATGACCACCTCAACCGCTGATAGGTTAAGCAGGATTATCTTTGGTTCTACAAAACCATAAGTATCAAGGTTTGACGAGTTGAGTATTGTTTTTTTATTAGACCTTGATGCCAAAATGTATCATTATGTATCACATAATGATCATGGCTAGCAAAAGAAAAATGAGGTCATGGCTCCTGTATTTTTAGATGCCCCATTAGTTGTCATGATAAGACATGTGGTATAATAAAGATGTGGTAGATTCCTAATTAACACTGGAGATTGGTCATGATACTTTTGTATTAAGTCATCCCTTAATTTTTAAGGAATCTTGCATAAATAAATAATAAAGTAAATAAAAGCAACATGAAAAATACCCCTTTCTCTACTTATTCTTTTCCTTCCATCACTCCATAGCTGACATTTAATCTGAAATATATTTAACCTAAATCAGTCCTGGTGAGAATGTAGGAATACTGTCCTATTCTTATTCTGAATCTTCTATCATGTTTTTTCATGTGCAGTTTAATGGATACAGTTTATTGGAGTTTAATGGAGAGAAGATTGTCTCCACCCACTTGCTTATGGAGAACTGAGCATTACGGATAGAACCTGCTGAAAAAGTTGCTAAAATGTTGAATTTAAGTTATATAAGAGTCAGAAATATTGTAATTTACACACATAACAGCAATTGTGAAAAGTCATCCAATAGGTAAATTTTAAGTGGTCACTCATTTTCCAGGAAACTTTTATAATCAGTAGTACAAGTGACTGCAAAGAAACTTTGGAGTATATCTCTTTAGGCAAAAGAGCTTCCGTGGACACTTACCTTTCTTATCATCCTCCTTTCATTCCCAATTTGCATTTAACTCTGAAAAGTGGACTGAATTCTGTCTTGGTAGCCATTTTGCTGAAGTTCATAGAGTCCTCAGATTGCATTAAATGTCATAGCCGATAGGTCTCCAACCGGCACCTTAGAGACAATAGCAGGGCCGGATAATAGGGAGGCTCCTGGGGCACGCACCCCGGGGCACCCACCACTTTGCCCTTAATGGAGCCCCCACCAAATGTGGGCGAGTCACCAACAGTGTATTTGGCTCCAGGCTCCCTTGGCCGAATCTCGCTGATGTGCCTACCTTTCAGTCATGGCGCCAACTGTAGTAGGGCGCCGCCATATTTGTTTACATCCGATACCACGAGGGAAAATGAGGACAGCGCACATCGGGAAACGATGGAAGGTGAGAACAATTTTATTATTTTATCTACGACTGAATATAGTTATTCTAGGGGGATTGTATATATTTATTATGGGGGTGTATATAGCAATAAAAAGAGTCTGCAAATAGTTATTTATTATAGAGAGGCTGTATATAGTTGTTATAGGGGGACTATATGTCATTAGTTATTTTAGGGAGGCTGTATATTTTTATTATAGGGGTTATATAGTTATTATAGGGGGGCTGTATATAGTTGTTATAGGGAGGTAGTATATAGTGATAGGGGGCAGTATATAGTTATAGGGGGCAGTATATAGTTATTATAGGGGGCTGTATATTTTTATTATAGGGGGTTTATATAGTTATTATAGGGGGGCTTTATATTGTTATAAGGGAAACTGTATATAGTTGTTATAGGGAGGTAGTATGTAGTTATAGGGGGCAGTATATAGTTATAGGGGGAAGTATATAGTTATTATAGGGGGTCTGTATATTGTTATTATAGGGGGACTGTATGTAGTTGTTATAGGGAGGCAGTATATAGTTATAGGGGCAGTATATAGTTATTATAAGAGGCTGTATATAGTAATTATAGGGGGACTATATAGTTATTATAGGGGGCTGTATGTAGTTATATATATATATATATATATATATATATATATATATATATAGCGCGATTGCTGTTCCCTGTCTGGACTATATTCAATAGGGGCCCCCACCATATTTTGCACCCAGTGGCCCACACCAACCGTACTCCTGCGCTGGACAACAGCAACTTCACAGACATCACAGAAAAATTATGATTATGTCTGCTGAAAGGTGAGGGAAACTTTAAGTTTCCATTTTTCATAACTCTAGGGTACAGCATGTGTATTCACGGATATAATGAGATATATTGGCATATGTTTATTTCAGTTGAACACAGAGCATGAACTTAATTCTTACGAGTTTTAAGGCATGTTACATGATAACTTTTGTGTATATTTTAAGGAACTCTACCATCAAAATCAATCATGGAGAAAGCGGGGACCAGATTCAGGCACTATGATTGCATTAATCTTCTTAGATTTGTTATCCATGGCCTTTTTTCTTCTAAAATCAACTTTTAAAATTATGAGCCTGAGGGACTATGGGGGGTGTTTACAGAACCCTTTAATGATGTCTTTTCACTTGACTTTTCACATGAACAGAGCATGTCTCGCACTCCCCCCTGTGCACATGTAATCTAGCAGCAGCAGAATTACGGGGAAAGACCTCAGGCTCATTAACATATTTTTTAAATGTTTATTTTAGAAGGAAGGAGGCCATGGATATCAATTATAAGAATATTACCATAGTCACAGTGCCTGGATCTATGTAAGTGTCCATGGTTTATCATGCTTGATTTTAATGGTAGATTTCCTTTAAAGAAAGTGGATAGAAGGTTCTGAAATGATTAAAAAGGAATTAGTTCAACAGGAAAACTTAATGATAATGATTTCTTTCTTTAATGGAAAAATCAACATGCTGTAGTTAACAAGCTGACATTTAGGCTACATTAGGTACCAGTGACTGGTTGCATAACAAGCCTGTCAATAATTTACAAAAGGTCCAGATAGACAGGAAGAAATGTCTCTGTGAATGAATGAGTTACTTATTATCCCACTTATACAGTTCCATTCACTCTAGCTAGAATAGCTATGTCACAGAAATCTGACTACATACTAATAAAAGGATTTAAGGAAATTACAATATGTAAAAGTTACATAATCTGCAATCTTCACTATGCATTGGACACATTACAAAAATAGACATGTAGACATTAGGCTAGGCTCATACCATATACTAACCTTCAATGGTTATGCTGCAAAAATCTATCAATGCATATAAGGTTACATTCACATTTCATTTTCTTCATATGCTCAATGTATGTGTCAGGAAAGGTCCCTATACACTAAGCATATACCTATAACCATGTATACCTGCATACTGAGTCATCCCTTTTACCTGTATGCATTGTATAATAATAATAACAATTCCTTTATTTATATAGCACACGCAGATTACACAGAGCTTGCCAAATCGGTCCATGTCCCCAATGGGGCTCACAATCTAATCAACCTACCAGTATGTTTTGGAGGAAACCCACGCAAATACAGAGAGAACATACAAACTCTTTGCAGATGTTGACCCTGGGACTTGAACCCAGGTTCCCAGCGCTGCAAGGCTGTAATGCTAACCACTAAGTCACCATGCTGCCCGGTTTGTTTGTTGTATACTGTAGGAAATAGAGGATGGTAATAGGCAGCAGGCTCCTCTTTTCAATCCTGCCTCTTCCTGCTAAGCGACGTATACATTAAGTCTTGCATATACGAGTGGCCCTCTTTCAGAGAGGTTCTTAGCAATGTAACTTTTTGTATAAGTTCATTTACATCACTGTGGAGACACACTGGGTATCAGCAGCAGCTTGGTTGATGTTGACCCCTCCTTCCACCTTCAGGGGGGATGGAGAGGAAGAGAATCATGTATTCCACTGTATGTGCATATTACATGATGAAAACCAAGCCTTAGGGACAGTTCACATTTTCAGTTATTTCCTTCAGTTACTGTGAGCCAAAACCAGGAGTGGTAACAATAATAACATTGGAACATTGAGAGAGTTATGTTACATCATTGGCCATTTAATGTCCTCTTACCACTGGGATGTCAACTAAGGTCCTGTCTACCCCATGTATGTATCTTATGAAATGAAATCGCAGCAGCGTCCATGGAGGTTGGGGAGGAGTAGAAGTCCATGGAGGCTGCTGTGATCATGCCATGATACTACTATGCGATCAGATACATACATGGGGTAGAAGTTGAAAATGTAACTGGTAAAGGACCTTAGATAACAATACTCTGGTCACATGACATGGGGAGTTTTTAGATGGGAGGGGCCAGCTGAGCAGCACACCGCTTCCCTGATGCCAGGCAATGTAAGATGAAGTTGATTTATGGGGATGCGAAGAAAACTATTTTTAGCTAAAAGAAGGATGTCAGTTAGATAAATGGCTTTATGGGAACATGACCCTAACTGTTCTTGTGAAAATAAGTATATTTTTGCATGCATCTATGTAACTGGAAATATATTGGAAATCTTACTTAATAAACATGGGCAAAGCCTTAAAGGTCTGACTCTTAATTGCATAATTATGCATCAGTTCTTCCCTTAGCATTTAAACAATTCGGTGGCTTGTGGACCTCCTTTGGCCAATTTAAGCCTGCTACATCTACCTCCCTGCTAAACATTCTGGTATATATATAGTACAGCAAAAGATTAAAGTTTAAGATTAATTAATACTTTGTATGACCACCCAGGGTGTTCCATCAGGGTATTTTCAGTAGTACTGCCATTATGGGCACTTTCACAGTGCAAAGAATGGGGGGGGGGGGCTAGCACTGGGCCCCATTTACTCAACCCTGTGACTTGGTTAGCAGTGGTGTGAGGGGTATATTTGATATATGCCGTGGAGTACACCATGTTCAATTGTGGTGTCTGTAGTAGATTTAATGGGTTAACAGCATAGTTTGGGATTTGGGATGGCTTGTCAAGGCTGGGTTAATTTAGATAATTATTTTGGGGTGCCGTGTGGGAAAAAGCGGTTTTCCAGGGGAGACTAAACAGTAGGTGATTGTGGTGTTTTTAATGGTGGAGAAATCCGCAAAACAGAAAATAAAAACTGTAGTGATAAGTTATGTATAAAAGTCATTGGGGTACATAGTTGTTTTTTCTTTGGTGTTTTTGGGCCTTATGTATGATCATGTCTTTTTACTTGTGATACATGTTCAGTTTTTCCTATCCTGGGAGGCGCAAGTCTTGGCTTATTTTTGAGACTTTGTTGCAAATGTTTCAAATCCACATGAACACAAGCCATGTGAGGGGTTATATACAGGAGTGGACACAAGCCATGTGAGAGGTTATATACAGGAGAGGACACAAACCATGTGAGAGGTTATATACAGGAGAGGACACAAGCCATGTGAGGGGTTATATGCAGGAAAGGATACAAGCCATGTGAGGGGGTTATAAACAGAAGTCGACGGACACAAGCCATGTGAGGGGGTTATATACAGAAATGGAAACAAGCCATGTGAGGGGGTTATATACAGGAGTGGACACAAGCCACGTGAGGGGGTTTTAGGCAGGAGAGGATACAAGCCATGTGAGGGGGTTATATACAGGAGAGGACACAAGCCATGTGAGAGAGTTATACACAGGAGTGGACACAATCCATGTGAGGGGGTTATATCCAGGAGAGGACACAAGCCATGTGAGGGGTTATATACAGGAGAGGATACAAACCATGTGAGGGGGTTATATGCAGGAGTGGACACAAGCCATGTAAGGGGGTTATATACAGGAGTGGACACAAGCCATGTGAGGAGTTATATACAGGAGAGTACACAAGGCATGTGAGGGGGTTATATGCAGGAGTGGATACAAGCCATGTGAGGGGGTTATATACAGGAGAGGACACAAGCCATGTGAGATGGTTATATGCAGGAGAGGATACAAGCCAAGTGAGGGGGTTATAAACAGGAGTCGACGGACACAAGCTATTTGAGGGGTTATATACAGGAGTGGACCCAAGCCATGTGAGGGAGTTATATACAGGAGTGGACACAAGCCATGTGAGGGGGTTATATACAGGAGAGGACACAAGCCACGTGAGGGGATTATATACAGGAAAGGACACAAGCCATGTGAGAGGTTATATACAGGAGAGGACACAAGCCATGTGAGGGGGTTATATGCAGGAGAGGACACAAGCCGTGTGAGGGGGTTATATGCAGGAGAGGACACAAGCCATGTGAGGGGTTATATACAGGAGTGGACACAAGCCATGTGAGGGGGTTATATACAGGAGTGGACACAAGCCACGTGAGGGGGTTTTAGGCAGGAGAGGATACAAGCCATGTGAGGGGGTTATATACAGGAGAGGACACAAGCCATGTGAGAGAGTTATACACAGGAGTGGACACAATCCATGTGAGGGGGTTATATCCAGGAGAGGACACAAGCCATGTGAGGGGGTTATATACAGGAGAGGATACAAACCATGTGAGGGGGTTATATGCAGGAGTGGACACAAGCCATGTAAGGGGGTTATATACAGGAGTGGACACAAGCCATGTAAGGGGGTTATATACAGGAGTGGACACAAGCCACGTGAGGAGTTATATACAGGAGAGGACACAAGCCATGTGAGGGGTTATATACAGGAGTGGACACAAGCCATGTGAGGGGGTTATATACAGGAGTGGACACAAGCCACGTGAGGGGGTTTTAGGCAGGAGAGGATACAAGCCATGTGAGGGGGTTATATACAGGAGAGGACACAAGCCATGTGAGAGAGTTATACACAGGAGTGGACACAATCCATGTGAGGGGGTTATATCCAGGAGAGGACACAAGCCATGTGAGGGGGTTATATACAGGAGAGGATACAAACCATGTGAGGGGGTTATATGCAGGAGTGGACACAAGCCATGTAAGGGGGTTATATACAGGAGTGGACACAAGCCACGTGAGGAGTTATATACAGGAGAGGACACAAGCCATGTGAGGGGTTATATACAGGAGTGGACACAAGCCATGTGAGGGGGTTATATACAGGAGTGGACACAAGCCACGTGAGGGGGTTTTAGGCAGGAGAGGATACAAGCCATGTGAGGGGGTTATATACAGGAGAGGACACAAGCCATGTGAGAGAGTTATACACAGGAGTGGACACAATCCATGTGAGGGGGTTATATCCAGGAGAGGACACAAGCCATGTGAGGGGGTTATATACAGGAGAGGATACAAACCATGTGAGGGGGTTATATGCAGGAGTGGACACAAGCCATGTAAGGGGGTTATATACAGGAGTGGACACAAGCCACGTGAGGAGTTATATACAGGAGAGGACACAAGCCATGTGAGGGGGTTATATGCAGGAGAGGATACAAGCCATGTGAGGGGGTTATAAACAGGAGTCGACGGACACAAGCTATTTGAGGGGTTATATACAGGAGTGGACACAAGCCATGTGAGGGGGTTATATACAGGAGAGGACACAAGCCACGTGAGGGGATTATATACAGGAAAGGACACAAGCCATGTGAGGGGTTATATACAGGAGAGGACACAAGCCATGTGAGAGGGTTATATGCAGGAGAGGACACAAGCCGTGTGAGGGGGTTATATGCAGGAGAGGACACAAGCCATGTGAGGGGTTATATACAGGAGTGGACACAAGCCATGTGAGGGGGTTATATACAGGAGTGGATACAAGCCATGTAAGGGGGTTATATGCAGGAGAGGACACAAGCCATGTGAGGGGGTTATATACAGGAAAGGCCACAAGCCATGTGAGGGGTTATATACAGGATAGGTTACAAGCCATGTGAGGGGGTTATATACAGGAGAGGATACAAGCCATGTGAGGGGGTTATATACAGGAGGGGACACAAGCCATGTGAGGGGTTATGTACAGGAGGGGACAGAAGCCACTTGAGGGGTTATATACAGGAGAGCATACAAGCCATGTGAGGCGTTATATATAGGAGTTGACACAAGCCATGTGAGAGGGTTATATAAAGGAGTCGACACAAGCAATGTTTGGCGGTTGTATAGAGGAGAGGAAACAAGCCATGTTTCAGGGTTATATGCAGGAGTGGACTCAAGCCATGTGAGGTGTTATATAAAGTAGTGGACACAAGCCATGTGAGGGGGTTATATACAGGAGAGGACACAAGCCACGTTACAGGGTTATATGCAGGAGTTGAGACTAGTTCAAATTTTGGATTTGAGGCCGTATCCTGCATTTTTAAGCACTGTAGTCACACCCCAGGCTGCGGTCAGACGTAGGTCACATGTTGTATTTTGGTTGTGTTTTCATTGCGTTTTGAAACGCATTACAGCAGCTGATGAGAGGTGATTTGCCTAATTACATTACTGTTAACATTTGCATTTACAAAACTCATAAGTCAATGCATTGTTAACACATCCATCAATGTGGTGTTTACATATCCATTAACACTGTGTTTACATAGCATTTTCTAAATGCAAATGTTAACAGTAATGTTATTAGGCAAATCAACTCTCATCAGCTGTTGTAATGCATTTCAAAATGCAACCACAATACCACAGCACCCTTAGAAGTAAACAATAAACTAAAAAAAATGTAAATGCTTAAATTTTTAAAAAACAGGTTAATGCCCTAAATTTTAAACATTTAAGGCATGTGAAATAATTCCAATTTACATGTTAAAACAGGGTCCATGAAAAAAACCTCCCTTTGCACCTGCCCAGCGCCTAAACAGTCGCAAAAATAAGCAAAAAAAAAGTGATACATAAATGAAAAGTCGCACAGAACATCTGGAAAATAAAGATACATAAGGCAGACTGCACAAGGTGCAGACCAAGGCATACTTGAAAAACGACTGCAAAAGTCGCAGTGAAAAGTTGCAAAAATGAAAAATTTTACTAGCAGAAATAAAGATATATGACCCCCATTGTAACTATCTGTACCTGCTGGATCAAATCATGACTTTTGTCTGTGTCTCATCAGTAGTCACAGGCTAACCTTCTGGATTTTAGCGGAGCTCTCAGCATATGTGTATTTCTTGCAGCATACTTACTGTGCTTTATTTTGCTTTTTATGCAGTACTGTATATATCTTCAATACGGGACCAAATGACATAGATCTTTCATTTCACAGCCATTAAATTGCAATCAATGAATTTACAATAGTCATTCTTTTCATATCACATTACAGTATTACCGTAGTTTGTCTCTGAATAGTATTAACAAAATGTGAACACACGTACAAAGTCCATTTGAGAGATATGTGCCTTATCAGGAGTAGGTCAACCTTCTAAAATCAGTTTCCTCTAGATAAGACTCTACCATAGTAATCTTCGGAAGTGAGCCCACGCTGCTGCCCGATAGGTTTACATAAGAAAGGAAATAATCAATTTACGGCTGTTACTGAATAAGCCCTTATCGTGCTCATTTCCGCACTATTGCTTCACGGGCTAAATATTACATGTCCAAAGTTAGCTTCAAAGTGACAGTAAAATGATTCCTGAGTAGTACAAAGATTGATCACTAAAAAAACAAGATGAGTTAACTGTAAAAAAAAAAAAAATATTCAGATCAAAATCGGTAATTGGTTTTGTAACATAATACAATAGCCAAATTCTTCAAAAATGTATTTAAAAATATTTACTCATTGAAATCAACATTTTCAAAAATGTTTGTACTGAGAATTTGCAAATCCCCATCCACAGGAAGATGCAGTCTGTGGACCTGCTGTGCTCTATAGGCACATGCCCTATGTGGCCTTGTACACAATGGACAGATGTAAAGCCACAAGAATAAAAGCTTAGATTTTTATCTATGATGCTCCTGTCATTGGTAGGAGAATTATCTGTTTCAGGCCAAGGACATTTTCAGACCCACCAATTAGTATTACCTCAAAGGCCAAGTCTCAAGCCAAAGGAAGGAACTGCAAATGTATAGTATGACTACTATTTTTAAGAAAACAAATCGAAAATGAAATTACATAAAAGAAATATAGTCATAACTTATGAGAAGTATAACAAATTTTAACAATCAATACTATGCAGATGCGTGAGCCCATCCCAAGTTCTAGTATGTGCCATAAAGGCCTAAAAGTTTGCATCCATAGAATTTGTTGTACTATAAAGGGGTTTTCCCACAAAAGAAATTCTCACATCTCAACCCCCTAGGATGTTAACACAATAAAGATTATTTTAACCCTTTACTTTACAATTGTACTCAGTGTTATTGCTGTATTAGATCAAATAACTCACTAGGCTGGTCAGTGTAAAATCCTATGGTGTAGGTGGAGACTCATTAAGCAGACACTTCATGATTCCTCTAGTTCTGTGGGGTGACAATCTGGTTACACTATTAGGGTACAGGTGTACATACACTTTCATCCGGCTTCAGACATTGTACTAACACACTGAGCTGAGCTGGCATACTTTTACACGGTCAGCACTGCTACATCTCTGTTCTCACAGAAATGTGCCTGCCTCCCCTTTCCCTGGATCACTTATCTCCTTGTAGTTTGTATTTTGCAGCTTCTCTCTGTTCACGATGTGCTGGCAGGAAGTGAATCAGTGTATGTCTCAGTGTGAGCTCTGTGCAGGGGGCATGGATATAGGAACACACCAGAGAGAGACAGAAACTAAGTAAGTACAGCTGTGAAAAAGGAATACAAGATGGTGGCCACCTGACCCTAAAGTCAGAAGTTACAGGATCGTGTCTACGGGCAGCTGAAATTGTGCACAGTCATGGCCATAAGTTTTGAGAATTACACAAATATTAAATTTTCACATGATCTGTTGCCCTCTGGTTTGTCAGATGTTTTTATCACATACAGAAATACTGGTGCAATCATATTATGAGTAACAAAAGCTTTTATTGACAGTTAGAATGAGTTAATGCAGCAACTCAATATTTGCAGTGTTGACCCTTCTTCTTAAGGACCTCTGCAATTCTCCCTGGCAGCTCTCAATCAATTTCTGGACCAAATCCTGACTGATAGCAGTCCATTCTTGCACAATCAATGCTTGCATTTTGTCACAATTTTTTGTTTTTTGTTTGTCCACCCGTCTCTTGATGATTGACCACAAGTTCTCAATGGGATTAAGATCTGGGGAGTTTCCAGGCCATGGACCCAAAATCTCTATGTTTTGTTCCCTGAGACATTTAGTTATCACCTTTGCTTTATGGCAAGGTGCTCCATCATGCTGGAAAAGGCATTGTTGATCACCAAACTGCTGTGGGACGGTTGGGAGAAGTTGCTCTTGGAGGACATTGTGGTACCATTTTTTATTCATGGATGTGTTTTTAGGCAAGACTTTGAGAGAGCCAATTCCCTTGGCTGAGAAGCAACCCCACACATGAATGGTAGCAGGATGCTTTACAGTTTGCATGAGACAAGACTGGTGGCATCGCTCACCTTGTCTTCTCCGAACAAGCTGTTTTCCAGATGTTCCAAACAATCGGAAAGGGGATTCATCAGAGAAAATGACTTTACCCCAGTCCTCAGCAGTCCAATCCCCGTAACTTTTGCAGAATATCAGTCTGTCCCTGATGTTTTTTCTGGAGAGAAGTGGCTTCTTTGCTGCCCTCCTTGACACCAGGACTTGTTCCAAGAGTCTCTGCCTCACAGTGCATGAAGATGCACTCACACCTGCCTGCTGCCATTCCTGAGCAAGCTCTGCACTGCTGGTAGCCCGATCCCGAAGATGAAACACATTTAAGAGACGGTCCTGGTGCTTGCTGATCCTTCTTGGACGCCCTGGAGCCTTTTTGGCAATAATGGAACCTCTCTCCTTGAATTCCTTGATGATTCGATAGATTGTTGTGATACTCTTCCCTGTTAGGCTAGTTTTGTGCAGTGCAAAGATGACTGCACATGTTTCTTTAGAGATAACCATGGTTAACAGAAGAGAAACAATGATGCCAAGCACCAGCCTCCTTTTAAAGTGTCCAGTGGTGTGATTCTTACTTAATCATGACAGATTGATCTCCAGCCCTGTCCTCATCAACACCCACACCTGTGTTATTGGAGCAATCACTGAAACGATGTTAGCGGCTTCTTTTAAGGCAGGCCTACAATGAAGTTGAAATGTGTTTTTGGGCAAAAAGTTCATTTTCTAGGCAAATATTGACTTTGCAATTAATTGCTGTTAAGCTGATCACTCTTTATAACATTCTGGAGTATATGCAAATTGCCATTATAAAACCTGATGCAGTAGACTTTGTAAAAATTAACATTTGTATCATTCTCAAAACTTGTGGCCATGACTGTACACCAGGACTGATAGAGACAGTTTGGACTTATATCTGTGAAATTTTGTTAATAACAATGAATTATGGAATGTGGTATTTTGTTACCCTGATTATACTTAAGAATCTTGTAACAATTAAAAGTCTTTTAACACAAAGAAATTTAACACAAAAGAAATGGTGTGATGCAGTTTGGTTGCAGCGCCCCAAATGTATGAAAGGCCACTTTATTGACATTTTGCAAAATGACTAATTTTTTTTTGTACAAAAGGTTTTAATTTTTTTTTTATTAAAACATAATACAGGCGGTCCCCTACTTAAGGACACCCGACTTACAGACAACCCATAGTTACAGACAGACCCCTCTGACCTCTGGTGAACCTCTCTGGATGTTACTATAGTCCCAGACTGCAATGCAATGATTTTTTTTTGTCTGGATCTACAATTATAAAATATACAGTTTCGACTTACATACAAATTCAGCTTAAGAACAAACCTCCGGACCCTATCTTGTACGTAACCCGGGGACTGCCTGTACAGTCTATATAATTTGGTATCCCCGTGATCATATCGGCCAAACAGTGGATGCCGTAAAAACCGTGTCCACAAGCATATAGTGTAAATTTGTTTTTTTCTACAATTTCATTATATTTCAATTTTTTTCCAGCTTCCCACTAACCGGCATGGAATATGAAATTATGTTAATAGCAAGGACAATTTGTTACACAGAGAACAAGCCCTGGCACTGCTCTGCAAATGGAAAAATAAAAAAGTTATGAATTTTTAAAGACAGGAAGTGAAAAATGGGAATGCAAAACTGAAATGGCCTGGTCCTTAAGGTGTTAAGGATCTATAAAGATAAGTGTCCTTAATAAAAAAGAACCATATTTATAATTATAATTTTGCAATTAAGACTTTTTTTCCAATAATTCTGGCATTTTATTAGTGCGTAAATATGTATATTAAAAATATATTTTAAGTTTCTCTTAATAGTTGCCTTTTGAGTTTACCTGTACTTTAACATGGGAAATTAGATTCTTAGATTTAAGACAACATATACCTTAACCACAACATACACATACATTTTAATATCAGTGTAAACATTATAACCCATGCATTTAAAATGTTTATAGTGCACAGAATAAAAAAACTAAATTTTATAATTCAATTTTATAATTTCACCGCAATAATATGCCTAGTATAGAGTATGTTAATGTAAACATAAAATGATATGCACTTCAAAACAAAAATTAGGGTTAAATAATATTTTGGAGTAGAATAAAAACCTGAGGTGACTTGTAGTTTGAGAAAAACATACCTTAAAACTTTGCAAAGCTATACATATTTTTTATGGAAATAACACAATTTCAGTCAGACTTGAACATACCTAATGCCAGCAAACCAGTAGTCATTGTTTTACTTCAAGACATTGACCTCTAGTGGCACCCAGAGGACACCTGAATCATCACTGTCTGTAGAGGACTAATATGATAAAATGACATATACCAAGAAGACAATAGGCGCAATATTTATATGATACCCGGGAACTGTGATCCTGGTTCCATAGCACTACATGAGCTCTATGGAAAGATTTCCAAATTAACTTTGGTGAACCTCAACTATATAATCAACATCCATTCTAAATCCAAAAATTCTCATTTCTTCAAAACTCTGTTCTAGAAATTCTATTAGAAATTCATATTCTCTAGTTTCACTACAGCACTGCAGGTCTATAATAATAGATACAACTAGAAAACTAGATTACTAGATACAAATAGATAATGATACAACCTTATATCTAAAGCTAACCACACATTAGATACATGTTGGCAGACCCAGTTATTGATGTAATGTGGTGGCCATGCCTATTGTAATTTTAAAACAAAGACGCGTTATGTTGGAAGTTAACCCCTTAAAGACGTGCGCCGTAATACTAAGGCATAAGTCAGGTGCCCGTGAGCCATTTACGTAGCAGGTAAGTCTTTGCTGCATATTGCAGCAAACACTTCCTGGTAACACCCGCAATCGGTGTTATCCTGCCCATCGCTTCAAAAAGTGAAGATTGACGCTCCACATGACGTCATCTTCCCAAGACCTGAGGCTGTCTCATTTTAACCCATTCATTACAATGTGCAATTTGCACACAGCATGGAATATTAAATACCATCCCTATGAAATGCAATCTGTTACGCAGAAAACATGCACTCATGCAGCTCTTTACATGGAAAAATTAAAAAAAGTTATAGATTTTTGAGTGTGGGGAGTGAAAAAAGGAAATTAAAAAACAAAAAAGGGCCAGTTCATTAAGGGGTTAACATGCCTTTATGTGTTGTGGCATACAGTTTTACATAGTTATGGAGCTTAAGTTTTTGTTAAAGGGGTATTCCCTTGAAGACAGTTTTATTAAATCTACTCAGGATAACAAAATACCACATTCTTTAATTCACTGTTATCAACATAAAATACAGCATTTCACAGATATAAGTCCAACCTGTCTCAACCAGTCCTGGTTTACATAATTTCAGTTTAACCTAAACGCGACCCTGTAACTTCTGACTTAGGGTCGGGGGCCGTCATCTTGGATTTCTGGGTGACGCCGTGCAGCTGAGTTTCTCTCTCTCTGCTCCCTGCACTCTAGCCCTGCCCTTCTGGAGCTCAGGATGGAGCTTACACTGACACATACACTCACTTCCTGCCAGCAAACGTAACATTGTCAGGACAGAGAAGCTGCAAGCTACTAGCAGATAAGTTATTTGGGGGAAAGGGGAGGCAAGCACAGGAGATCTCATAGTGCACCTATGTAGCAGAGCTGACAGTGTATAATAGGCATCTCATGGATTTCATCATCTCTGATCCATCTCATCTCTCTCTTTCTATGTGCCAGTGTGTTAGTACAATGTTCAGAAGCCAGATCAAAGTGTATATAAACCTGTACCCTGATAATCTAACCACATTGTCACCCCACAGAAGGAGATTGTTCATGTGTCTGCTTAGAGAGTCCCCGCCAATACCGTGGGATTTTGCACTGACCATCACTGAGTTATAGGAGCTAAAACAGCAATAAAACTGGGTAAAGTTGTAAAGTTAGGGGTTGAAATGATCTTTATTGTGTAAAGTTCCCTAGGGGATTGAGATTTGAGAATTTTCTTTCATGGGAAATCCCTTTTAATGAATCAGCTTGGGCCTTAAATACCTAAATTGACTCTACTGTTCTAATGATCCATGTAAGTTAATGAAAGTTGGGGATACATACATTGGAAACCAATAGGATAACAATGTGTATAGCTAGTAAAACTGTGCTACATAATATAGTCTATAGTTTTAAGGATTCTGTATTACATTTTGAGGCTAATTAGAATATAGAACCTAACAAATAAAAAAATGCATGAAAGAAAAATATTGCTACTCCAGTCAATAACTTCATCCTCTCCGACACCCAGTTCCCCTAAAACAGGCATGAGATATGTCAAAATTTGTGATATAAAAAGTTTAACACTTGCAGGAAAACTCTCTTAGATGCTGCAGTCATTATGACCACACGATCTAAAGAGTTAGCAGCCGGCAGTAGGCTCCTACTGGATCATTGGCATAGTTGTTGGCATTGCTATTGGCATAGTACTGGCAGCAGGTAGGGAGCTTGTTAGGAGAAGATTCACCTGACAATGGTGTTCCTTGGGATCCTGCTGTCCCAGCACAAAGTATGCTAAATAGGGTCTACTATTACTACTATTACTATTCAGTGTTGTATTTAACAGATGGATAATCCAGATAAAACATCTAGCAAACTAATTATTCATTTTGAAATATTAGATAAATACAAAAAGTTTACATTTTTTTATTAATGTCTGGAAAGTGATTTTCCAAAGCATTTACATATTTTTTAAACATGATAAATACTTGATACATTGGGATGAATTTATTAAGACAGGCGTTTTAAATGCCAACCTTAAAATTCCTTCTCACTAGCAACAGCATCCCTGATCTACCGAGAGGCTCTGGCTATCTCCACTGACTGGACCTGTTAAGACCGAGATTTCAGCTTTAACAAATATTGCAGGTCAGGAAGTGGACAACCCCCCATTAACCATCTGCTTGGCACACTTCTGCCCTGCCTAAAAATTATAGTGATAGGGTTTATTTCATGCCTTTTTACCAGAAAACAGTATATTTGCTGCCAGCGATGCATGATGCAACTTTTGTCTACTGTATTAGAAAAATTTTGTGGTTCAACTTAGGCAGATCCTGAGGTGATACCAGAAAGTTTGCACACTGCGACAAGTCCAAAGGCAGTAAAACAACTTTATCTTGTGCACTGGGAAATTTGACCATTTTATTTGGGCTCGCTTGGCTTGGCAACCATGGAGAAAGGTTGAAGGCGTAAACTGCTCTATGAATTATGCAGAATTTGGTGTCTCTTCGATGTCTGTGAATTCAAGGATGGATTCCGTTGCAGGGCTTGCCAGAATTTTACAGATCTTATTCCCCGCCTCTGCAATCTTGTTGTGAAATGTGTTATATATCATGAGTGAGTCCAGTTGCATATGCTGACCAGGGCCTGACATACCTAACCACGAGTTGTGCTATAGTGGTGTATGACTGCAGTGGCTTGCAGAAATTAGCTCACAAACTGATCCCAAAAAATTCTTAATTTGGGAGAAAGTTAACAGAGTGCCCACATCCCCTGTAACATAAACCTGAATTTTGGCAATTCTTTATGGACAAAGAAAACCCAACAAAACGGAGAAGCATTTTAATAGTATTCCTTAACCATCTTCAAAATCTGGGTCAAGTCCGAACAAGATCTCCCAACTTCAGTTAAAGATGTTTATACAGACATCCTAATCCATCCAGATTAGGTATTTCCAGTATCTAAAGAATGTTTTCATCACAGAAGTTTATAGTAGAGCATTATATTAACAAGCAGGGAGCATTATACTGTATTATAAGGAGAAGGCTGTGAACAAATTGATGGTGAAGTTTTCATAAACCAGAATGGAGTTTTTTTTTCTGATAGTTTTTAGTTAACTAAAGTTGCTAGGGCAACTTTTGTGTTTTGACATGCTTGGAATGAATGCAAGCTCTCTGCTCGTTTGGCTTATGATCAGATCCTTTCATGTTATAACATGCAGGAAAGAGGCTACAGGAAGAGGAACAAAAGAAGAAAACCCTTCAAAATATACACACAAAAGCTATGAAACCTATCACAAGTAAAGTGTGGAGCAATAAGCCTACTCACAAACATCCTTCAGCATTCACCTTTGCATAAGCTGCATTTTGGGTACAGATGTTCTTAGCTGCTATAGAAACAATATCTGTAAAATTGTATACACGAGGAGAATCACAGTTCAAAAAAACAAAATCCTCATAATATAGTTCCATTTTATGTATACCAAAACAACAAGGATAACTGTCAAAATACAATTTGGGGTATAGTATATATTAATAAGGAGCATAGTAGTGACTAGCGGACCCGTTAGAATTTGTATAAAATTCCTGTTCACAGCTATTCTGCTGAAGTCTTTGCCTGAAACCGGATCCAAACCAGTAAGTCCCACGATCATGCTGGCACCAATAGTGGAAAATCGTGGAAAAGTCGCCAGCTGCACTTAAGATGCTGCGGCTGCGTGTGCCACAATTTTCAGGGGGATTGTCGCTCCCAATGACGTCATTGGGGAGTGACTACACTCTCCAAATTGGTGGCGCCCTGCGCCGCCACAGTGCTAGTTCGGGTGCGTGTGTGGAACTAGCCATTAAAATGCAACTGGCTAATTCCCCAGCATGTAAAGAGTTAATGCCAGTGAATTGGGGGGACCATAATTTCTGATGAAGTTAGAATAACATGTTGGTTCAAAACAATACTAGATTCTGAGTAATAAAATTGATCACAAGATATATTACATGGTAGTATGGAGAAATTATTGGCAAGCAGTGGGCACCATCACTCATCACTCATCCTGGATTTTCATATCCTAAATAGTTCAACAGTTCACAAATTAGTGGATCTCCCGTTATACTACAGTGTTGTAAACATCAGACCACTGTCCATTATGGTGTCTGCTAAGGTTCTGAGTAAGTACCAAATTTAAAAGGAACCTGTCATCACATTTTTTAACAAATACAGCTAGTGATAGGTTCACATAGGGCCCTCTTTACTGACATCCTTCTAGATAAAATCTAATCTAATCTTGCCTGGCATTCAGGGACATCTAAAACAAGTTAGGGGGAGGAGGGGAGGGGCATGGGCTTATCAGGCTGATTATAGCATCTCCTCTTGCATTTTCAGCATTCACCAAGTAAAGTCATGTGACTAGGGTAACTTTATCTAAGATCCTTTAGCCTCTTAACATAAGCAAATGGTAACCCATGCATATATCTGATCACATGAAATAACAGCAGCTTCTATGGAAACATGGGGAGAAGTAGAAGTCAAAGGAGACATACTTTGATTTTTTTATGTGATCAGATATATGCATGGAGTATAGATTGCTGGCTGGATTCAGTCCACAATGCAATTTCCAAGATACTCCCAGTGTAATCTGTATGCTAATGAGGCAGTTGGTGCACCAAAGTCACGCCTGGAGCACGCAGAGCACTGCTATTCCTGCCTTATTCTCTTGCCTCTTTCAGTGTTGTCCCATGTTTCTCAAATGTACAGTATATATATTAATAGACAATGTAGTGTACTAAAAATGTAGGAAGCTGGAACAAACTACTACATCTTTAATGAAAAAGTACTATGTGCAGCTAATGACCTACTGCTCTGACATAATATTATTGTATCTGCTAACATTTCAGGATTATTTTGTCAGTGGAACATGACTGGATCCAACTGATGACTAAATATCCTTTAAACCTTTATCTTTTTTAAATACAGTTGCATATGGACCCCCTGTATCCCTGACATTTCCTTTATAATCAGAAATATAGGAATTTGATAGGTGGAGGGGGTTATCAGTTCACATAAGGCAAACAGCATTTCTGCATTCCTGAAATAGGAACCATGTTGTATGGAAAGGAATGGGCTGTTTTATAAACATGACAGAGCTCTTTACGCGTGTATTATCAGCCACACTTCATTTACTTGTGGAATGCAACTCCATATGGCTTTTCTAAGTGTAAAATGTTTCTATTTAGGTATAGCACACACATCATTTTGGGTCAATGACTCCCTGCCCGATAAACATCCTTTTCTTTCTTCACACTGAAAAGTCAAAGGACAAAGAAAGATTGTGCAATTTATGATAGGGCACTAACAGACCTACACGGACTATCTCTTAAAGTGCTGATACAGGTATAGCTTTTTAATGTTCTAAACATGGTACACAGACATTCACCTATGATTTGCTGATCTCACGTTCACTAAAATCTAATGATAGGAATAAAAGGATTCTAGCAGCTATAAATTTACCCACAAGTAAAATCACCATTGTGAAGCTCGCTTTACAAGATTTCCAGACAAACCTTCCCTGCTTCTCAATGATCTGTTATTTTTGGAAAATGCTGTTTTATTATCAATGCAAATCAGGTCATTGGTGCACAAACTCATGTCTCATGTCTGCTGGTTTACCCGATTTCTTTTTTTTTTTATACAGCTTTGCATCAAACAACACCCATCCTTTGCACCATGATTTCTTTTGCAGAAAGAGTTTGAAGAAGAATACCTGGAAACAGGTGGGGGCAGATTTATCCGGCCTTTAACCCTTGCATCTGATTAAACCCTATGAAAAATGCACTGTAAGGCCAAAAGAGCATAGTACAGCCTGAATAAGATACTATTATCTACAGAGACAAACACATATATTCATACTATATTTTTTGTACTATAGAACACTCCTGACTAGAGATGAGCGAGCACTAAAATGCTCGAGTGCTCGTTATTCGAGACAAACTTTTCCTGATGCTCGAGTGCTCGTCTCGAATAACGAGCCCCATTGAAGTCAATGGGAGACACGAGCATTTTTCAAAGGGACCATGGTTCGGGAATAAAATGTGTTATTTAATTGAAAAAGAATGTCTTCTCATAAGTTAGCAGATGTATGCAAACATCTGCAATCTATTCTTCACTGTTCCGCGCGTATATTATCTCCCGAAAAGTTAGCAGATGTGAAGAACAGTGAAGAATAGAACACAGGATCATTTAAGTGAAAAACGCAGTGAAGAACACAGTGAAGAATAGATTGCAAATGTTCGGCACATCTGCTTACTTGTCGGGAGATACGCTGTCTCCGTGCTGCTGTTCCCCAGTGTCTCCATGCTGCTGCTCCCCGGTGTCTCCGTGCTGCCCAGGTGTCTCCATTCTGCCCCTGCCCCGATGTCTCCGTGCTGCCCGATGTGTCCGTGCTGCCCTATGTGTTCGTGCTGCCACAGTGTCTCCGTGCTGCCCCAGTGTCTCCGTTCTGCCCCAGTGTCTCCGTGCTGCCCCGGTGTCTCCGTGCTGCCCCGGCCCCGATGTCTCTGTGCTGCCCGATGTGTCCATGCTGCCCGATGTGTCCGTGCTGCCCCAGTGTCTCCGTGCTGCCCCAGTGTCTCTGTGCTGCCCCAGTGTCTCCGTTCTGCCCCTGCCCCGATGTCTCCATGCTGCACGATGTCTCCGTGCTGCCCCAGTGTCTCCGTGCTGCCCCAGTGTCTCCGTTCTGCCCCTGCCCCGATGTCTCCGTGCTGCCCGATGTGTCCGTGCTACCTCAGTGTCTCCGTGCTGCCCCAGTGTCTACGTTCTGCCCCTGCCCCGATGTCTCCGTGCTGCCCGATGTCTCCGTGCTGCCCGATGTCTCCATGCTGCTCCAGTGTCTCTGTGCTGCCCCAGTGTCTCCGTGCTGCCCCAGTGTCATCGTTCTGCCCCTGCCCCGATGTCTCCCTGCTGCCCGATGTCTCCGTGCTGTCCCAGTGTTTCCGTGCTGCCCCAGTGTCATCGTTCTGCCCCTGCCCAGATATCTCCGTGCTGCCCGATGTCTACGTGATGCCCGATGTCTCCGTGCTGCCCCAGTGTCTCCGTGCTGCCCCAGTGTCTCGGTGCTGCTGTTCCCCCGATGTCTCCGTGCTGCTGCTCCCCGGTGTCTCCGTGATGCTGCTCCCCGGTGTCTCTGTGCTGCTCCCCGGTGTCTCCGTCCTGCTCACCGTGTTCTTCAATGTGTTCTTCACACATATATATTATTCTTCACATAGTATTTTGTTCGCACCGTTCCACGTGTATCTCCCGACAAGTAAGCAGCTGTGCCGAACATCTGTAATCTATTCTTCACTGTGTTCTTCACTGTGTTTTTCACTTAAATAATCCTGTGTTCACTGTTTTTATTCTATTCTTCACTGTTCTTCACTGTGTTTTTTTAATTAAATGCTCAATCTCGAGCAGGGGAAATACGAGTATACTCGCTCATCTCTACTCCTGACCATTAAACTATACTTCTATTGGGGAATATTCAGGCAATATAGTCAAGTGATAAAATATAAATACAGTACTACAGTACTCCTTCTTCCTCCAAAGCCAATAAGAGTTGTCACAATCTCAGGCACATGGCCCTCCATCAAGCATCAAGTCTGCCATATGACATCTATAGCAGCATTACACTGCATGTGCAACCAGCAGCAGAGGAAGGAGTTGGGATGATTGGACAGCTATCCTTTAGAGGCCATGCTTCTGTACTAATAGGCATGACATAATTGCAACTATAAGTCTCAGACTGGGGGCTTAGGCTCTTACAGTGAAATAGGTTCTGGAAGCCTACCAAATGCTACATGTAAATATTACCTGCACATTTTTAGGCCACATTCATACAATGGAGAAATTCATCAAGAATTAATGCCAGTCTTAAAATTCCCCACTCCAGGTGTTTCTGCACCCATATTCACTACGAGGCTCCAGCTAACTAAGCTAGTTCTGATCTTTAGACCAAATTGAAACTGGTGCTGTAGTCTCCACCAGTTTTCTAGATTTCAGTATACCCATAGTGGTGTGCGGGTCTAAGAACTTCTGAAACCAGGGAGAAGACATGATGAATCTACCCCAATGGGGCTCATTTACTAAGGGTCCGTCAGACGCATTTTCGTCGGGTTTTCCTCCGATTTCCACTTTGCAGCGAATTGCCCTGGGATTTTGGCGTATGCGATCGGATTTTGGCACATCGGCACCGGCTTGCACGCGACGCAAATCGGGGGGCGGGCCATCAGAGAACCCGACGGATTCGGACTATGCGCAGGATTTAATAATTCGAATTATGTCGCAAGACACGCAGACCCGAATCCATGTCAGACAACGCACTGCGGGATTGCAACAGAACTGGGTAAGTAAATCTGCCATTCATTGCGTTTGGAAACACATTGCAAACAAATAATGCGAAACGTATTCCATTATCAAATCATTATTAATGATGTTAAAAATATAGATGTATTTTAAATTGCGGTTTACCTATAGTGTTTGGATGCATTTAAAATGCATTGCAAATAAAAAAAAGTAAAAAAATAAAAATAAAAAAGTTTGCCTGAGGGGTGTGCAGGGTCCGCCAGACTAATCAAAACTAATGCATAGTCTTCATTTGTGCCCCCTGCACTGAACTGCTCTCAATTGTTTCGCACTTAATAAATGTAAGCCCTAACACACCCCCACATTTTTTGTGTCTTGTCGGACAGATGCAACACATAATTGGCGCAGACACTTTATAAATACATCTGCAAGCAGTTTGCACATTCTTTTTAGTGCAAAGTCAGACAGAAAACTGTCACAAATGCTTTAGAAAATGTGGGTCACAGTGTGAACACAGCCTAAGGCCAAGTTCACAAGTTGTGCTTAAATTGCATTGTGAAATGCATTACAAGCGCATTTGCAGTGTTTTCTCCCTGAACGTATAAGTGTTTTTCTATGGTAAAAAAAACTCCACTTCTTGCTACTTACAAGATGCAAACATTAAGATTTAAACTCATTTGTGTTTGGTTGGAGCGGATTTTCAGGTGAGCTTAAAATGCATATCTTGTGAACATGGATATAGGGCAGTGGTGGCGAATCTATGGCACGGGTGTCAGAGGTGGCACTCTGAGTTCTCTCTGTGGGCACTTAAGCTCAGCACAGAGTTCACCAGATAGGACTCAAAGGGGCAGATTTACTTACCCGGCCCATTCGCGATCCAGCGGCGCGTTCTCTGCACAGGATTCGAGTCCGGCCGGGACTTATGAAGGTAGTTCCTCCGCCGTCCACCAGGTGGCGCTGCTGCGCTGAAAATCATCTCAACGCGCCGGAATGCACCACCTCGGACCAGGTGAAGGTAAGCGCTTCCTAAGCGACACTTTTTCGGTTTTTAAATGCGGCGGTTTTTCCGAATACGTCGGGTTTTCGTTCGGCCACGCCCCCCGATTTCCGTCGCGCGCATGCCGGCGCCGATGCGCCACAATCCGATCGTGTGCGCCAAAATCCCGGGCAATTCAGGTACAATCGGCGCAAATCGGAAATATTCGGGTAACACGTCGGGAAAACGCGAATCGGGCCCTTAGTAAATGACCCCCAAAGAATCTAACAGCAGTTCCACACAAGTCAACATTTACTAATCTCAGTGCTATTTTAACCCTTTAAGGAAGTATCTCATAGTCTGCCCTCCTGCTTTCAATTGTATCAGTGTCCTTAGGAGGCTGTTATGTTAGGAGAACAGTTCAACAAATAAATAAATTACTGCTTATATTGGCACTTTGTGATAAATGTGTGGGTTTTGGTTTTAGTCTGGGCACTCCGTCTCAAAAAGGTTCGCCATCACTGATATAGGGTCTCCCCCTGAAAATTGGGTGGCAGGGGTTGGAGCCAACAAATGTCAAGGCCCACATGGGATTTAGCAGTCTGAACCTTGCTAGGACATGGGAGCAACTGCTTTATGGAACAGATCAGGGCTTAACAAGGTCATTGGAGCAACCCACTTGTGGGTCCAACCAGTAAAAATAACCTTTTGAATTCCCTGCTTGTGCTGGGGTTGTCCCCAAAAAGTTTGTTTATTTTCTCTGAATTCTGTGTTGTATTGGCATCCGCTCACTATAGTAAATCACTGGTCTCATCACTGACCGATGCTCCTCTCGCTAATAGATCTTATCTTTGTAAAGTACAATAAAACACAAATATGAATAAGTGCTTGGCAGCAAAAATATGTAAACCAAAGTTTTATATAAAATAACACTGTGAAACTTTTCCAAACTTTTTATTGGTCTTCTTTAACTAAACATTTATCAGTTAACCCCATAGTAACTACCAATACAATTTTCTATGGCAGTCACTATAGGACTATAATCCTCACATTTCTTGTTTAACCAAATAAGATTTTCTACTGTGGGCATCAATAGAAGACATCAGGCAACAACTTCCTTATGCTTATTTATATTATATTATATTTATGTTCTTCACAAATTTATTTCCAGATTCATAAAGAGGTCACGTTAACCAGATTATTAACACACTTTCAGATGAAAAACATCAGGAAATAGAGACATACCTTAATTCTATAGCCACTCTGGTACATATAAATGCTCTAAATATGCACCATACATGCATAACACACTAACAGTGTTACCTACCTGTCCAGAAAACAGCGCAACCACAATCACATTTGGCGCAAGCTGTCAGACTGGATAAGTGATGGTGAACTAACCCTCCAATGTCCCTATAGGCTATTGCCCTGCTTACAGCAGGTAAACCACCCTAATAAGGTGAACCCACTATCAGGAACCTGAGAGCCCTGAGAGACCTTGCAAGGTGAGAGGGAAACTTACTTCATCTGGCAGCTGATGAATGGTGAAGCGGACAGATAACAGAAGGTCAGAGACAAACACAGAGAGAGAAACACAGATAACAGATGGACCAGCAAAGTCACAGAGAACAGGGTCAAATCCAAGATGGCAGCGAAGCACAGAATCATATAGCAAGAGAATGATTGGATAAACGTAGCTGATGTCAGATACACAGATTAGCAAAGACATAGAAAAAACAATAAACAAGGAATAGGACTGCAATAACCAGTAACCTCTGATTGAACTGGACACAAAATAAAGGGAGTAATGGACCCCCAGCAACTGAATGGACCGGCCTTCCGTCACTCAAATTAACCATTGCTGGACAGAGTTGAGCTGCAGAAGAACTGGTTGTGGTTCAATAAGTCCCCATACTGCAGCAAGCTTAGCTACAGTTCACACAAACAAAACACAGACAAAAATCAACACCCAAGCTGTATTCTGAGGACAGAAGACTGCGATGCTAAGGTTGTTACGGTTGGTCAGATTGTCTTATTATTACCAGTTATAGCATTCAGAACAAAATACTAGTGTCCACAAAACAAACAACTGTGAACTAACTGGCTGAATGAGGCAAAAAAACCCAAACTATTACAAGACTTCATACGAATCTGATAGGAGTGAAACATGTGTTAAGGGGACTTCTTTTGCCTTAACTTAAAGGGGTATTCCGGGAATATGAACTTCTTATACAAAAACCCATGATGCTATAAATAAATGAATGTAACAAAACCTAATGTCATCAGTCACAAAATGGAGCCTAAATAGTTTGATTTTATGATTCACAAAATTTTACGGCCTCTCTAAAGTTATCATTAAGATGGCTGCCACTGGAAACTACAAGTCCCAAGATCCTTTAGTTCTCAGTAACTCCTCCTCCTCTTATGTTCTGCTCCCAGCGATGATGTAACAGGTTTTCTTGCTCTCTTACCATAGTAATGATGTGTAACTGCCATCACCACAACACTGGCCATACTGGATGCACTGCAGCCAACCAACAACAGCCAAACTAGTGGCGACCACATGACCTGCCCAGACAGGTGCAGGACATGTGATGTGGACATGTGACCAGTGGCCATCTTCTCTGCTGTGTATGCTCTGCAACAGACCGCGCAGAGGAAATTAACGGACTGATTAAACGGCCAGTAGCATTTTAATTCTTCATTACAGTGTAAGTCACCAGCATTTTTCTGCTAAGGGGAGCAAAATTTTAAATAACAACTTATTACATATAAGCTTATATTTTAAGGACCCATTTGTATATGAATTATGCTGATTCCCGGAATACCCCTTTAAGGTATTGTAATATTATCTGTATTTTGGGTGTGACAATACTTCTGCCTGTCAATTTAGGTACTCCTGTATAAAGCTTAGAATTAATTCCTATGTGTTTTGCAGAATGTATGAGCGCACTATAGGGCACATTTACTGAGGCCTTTGCACCAGTTTTCTAGTGGACTTTGCACTTTCTCTCTAGTGCAAACTGCTTGCACAGGTATTTAAGAAGTGTCTTCACCACAAATGTGTCACACACGACCATTTTGTAATGCAGGTGCACTAGGCATCATGCAGTACAAATTAGGAGGCGTACCGGTGTTCAGTCGGCCAGTTCAGGGAGGTCACGGATAAGTCATGAGTTCATGGATAAGTCATGAGTTATTAAAAAAACCTGAAAACCTCTGTAAAATGGATGTGTTGCATATTTTCAATAACTGCACTTGTTAATCTGTGGGGTGAAATTTTGTCTTTATTGATGTGGATGCATGTGTAGAGTACAGTATATTTGAGTATATGGAATGAGTGTGTGTTGAGTTGTGTAAAACTGTGTAGAATCATCATGGTTGGGACAGATTTTGGTGTATATCTCTCAGATCCTCACATACAGCGTACACCCCCAGATGGGTTAATATATCCTTCTCAAATTTGGGACATAATATTTTAAAAAATAGTGAATAGTCCTATTAAAATAAAATTTAATTATACAATTAAATCGTATATAACTGAGTTTTAGTGTTTTGTATTTGGCTGTAGTTATAATTTAAAGGGGTGTTCCCACTTCAGCAAATAAAGGTTATTGTTTGTGTATTGAAAAGTTATACAATTTTACAATATACTTTCTGTATCAATTCCTCACAGATCTCTGCTTGCTGTCATTCTATAGAAAGCTTCTATGTTTACTTCAAGTGGATAAAAATCTGACCATGGTACATAGGTGCATGGTTCACAGCTCTGATTACTGTCTGTTATACTAACTAGCTGTGCACCTGTGTGACCATGGTCAGATTTCTGTCCACTGGAAGTAAACATAGAAGATTCCTTTAGAACGCCAGCAAGCAGAGATCTAGAGAACAGCGAAGAATTGAAACAAAGCAAAATTGCATAACTTTTTATTGTACAAACAAGAACATTAATTTGCCAAAATAGGAATACCCCTTTAAGCTATGTTCACACAACCGTATTGCGTCCAGATCACAGCCCCTATATGCATGTAGAGATATACACAGTATATGGATGTATGTAGAGATATACACAGTATATGGATAGGGAATATATCTGTATTCCCTATCTATATATTGCAGCTATATCTACATCCTATCTATATACTGTACATATCTATATTCACCATCTATATACTCCATATATCATCTATATACTATATATCTTTATGTCCTATCCATATATGACATATAAATAGAATGTGGATTGTGTATATACTGTAGATATATGCACTATATGGTAGGGTGTATATATATGCAGTATAGAGAGAGAGGATTAGAGATATATGCAGTACATGGACAGTGTATATAGATATGTACTATGTGTTCATGTATTCTAGTTATATATTCATTTCCTAAATCCATATACAGTACAAATTTGACACTCTATATATTTATAGGTATATGGTGTAGAGACATATGCAGTATATATGAATATATAGTGTCAAGATATGTACTGTATATGCATTTAGGATATGAATATATAGTTAGAGTATGTATATATACTGCATATACTGTATATATCTCTTCATCCTATGCACATCTAACTATATATTCATATCCCTTATCCATATGTAATACATATTTTGACATACTATAGATGGACACATTTTATTTCTTTCTTTATTAGATTATGGAGCATGTATGTTATGATTAGAGATGAGCGAACATACTCGTCCGAGCTTGATGCTCGTTCGAGCATTAGCGTACTCGAAACTGCTCGTTGCTTGGACGAATACTTCGCCCGCTCGAGAAAATGGCAGCTCCCGCCGTTTTGCTTTTTGGCGGCCAGAAACAGAGCCAATCACAAGCCAGGAGACTCTGCACTCCACCCAGCATGACGTGGTACCCTTACACGTAGATAGCAGTGGTTGGCTGGCCAGATCAGGTGACCCTGGGATAGACTAGCCGCTGCCCGCGCTGCTCGGATCATTCTCTGTCTGGATGCCGCTAGGGAGAGAGCTGCTGCTGGTCAGGGAAAGCGTTAGGCTGTTCAATTAGAATAGTGTTAGGCAGGAGTGATTCAACAAGAACCCAACAGCCCTTCTTAGGGCTACAATAACGTTATACTTTTTTTTTTTTTTATTTGCAGCTAGTACCATATTGTGAGGAATTTGCAGGGGGACTTGCTACCGTTGTGTTTAGCTCTTAGTGACACACATATCCAACTCAAACACCAAAGTGGGACAATTTATTAGGGGTTTGATTTCAATTAGGCACAGTCTGCCATTTACTTTTTATTTTACGTTTATTTTTTTATAACTCAGCGTCATCTCATCTGGCATAGCAGTGTGCTTTCATACTTGGCTAGAAAATAGCCATAGGAGAATCCAAACGGCTTACTTAGGCCTACAATAGCGTTATATATTTTATTTCTGGTTGATCTGCTGGTGGCTGTCCTTGCTGCAGTGCATTTACTACCATATTGTGAGGAATTTGTAGTGAGACTTGCGACCGTTGTGTTTAGCGCTTAGTGACGCACATATCCATCGCAAAGACCGAAGTGGGAAAATTTATTAGGGGTTTGATTTCAATACGGCACAGTCTGCCATTTACTTTTTATTTTACGTTTATTTTTTCATAACTCAGCGTCATCTCATCTGGCATAGCAGTGTGCTTTCATACTTGGCTAGAAAATAGCCATAGGAGAATCCAAACGGCTTACTTAGGCCTACAATAGCGTTATATATATTTTATTTCTGGTTGATCTGCTGGTGGCTGTCCTTGCTGCAGTGCATCTACTACCATATTGTGAGGAATTTGTAGTGAGACTTGCGACCGTTGTGTTTAGCGCTTAGTGACGCACATATCCATCGCAAAGACCGAAGTGGGAAAATTTATTAGGGGTTTGATTTCAATTAGGCACAGTCTGCCAGTTTCTTTTTATTTTACGTTTATTTTTTTAATAACTCAACGTCATCTCATTTGGCATAGCAGTGTGCTTTCATACTTGGCTAGAAAATAGCCATAGGAGAATCCAAACGGCTTACTTACGCCTACAATAGCGTTATATATATTTTATTTCTGGTTGATCTGCTGGTGGCTGTCCTTGCTGTAGTGCATTTACTACCATATTGTGAGGAATTTGTAGTGAGACTTGCGACCGTTGTGTTTAGCGCTTAGTGACGCACATATCCATCGCAAAGACCGAAGTGGGAAAATTTATTAGGGGTTTGATTTCAATTAGGCACAGTCTGCCAGTTTCTTTTTATTTTACGTTTATTTTTTTAATAACTCAGCGTCATCTCATCTGGCATAGCAGTGTGCTTTCATACTTGGCTAGAAAATAGCCATAGGAGAATCCAAACGGCTTACTTAGGCCTACAATAGCGTTATATATATTTTATTTCTGGTTGATCTGCTGGTGGCTGTCCTTGCTGTAGTGCATCTACTACCATATTGTGAGGAATTTGTAGTGAGACTTGCGACCGTTGTGTTTAGCGCTTAGTGACGCACATATCCATCGCAAAGACCGAAGTGGGAAAATTTATTAGGGGTTTGATTTCAATTAGGCACAGTCTGCCATTTACTTTTTATTTTACGTTTATTTTTTCGTAACTCAGCGTCATCTCATCTGGCATAGCAGTGTGCTTTCATACTTGGCTAGAAAATAGCCATAGCAATAGGATAGCATCGTTTGGTTTTAAAAACTAAAAAACACAAAAAAACACAAAAAAAAGTAAAAAAAAAATTAAAGTTATAACTTTCATTTTCAAAATGTTTAACCCGAGGGCTAGGGGTAGAAGACGAGGGCGGGGACGTGGGCGTCCAACTACTGCAGGGGTCAGAGGCCGTGGTCCTGGGCGGGGTGAGACACCACCTGCTGATGAGGGAGCAGGGGAACGCCGCAGAGCTACACTCCCTAGGTTCATGTCTGAAGTTACTGGGACTCGTGGTAGAGCACTGTTGAGGCCAGAACAGTGCGAACAGGTGATGTCGTGGATTGCCGACAATGCTTCGAGCAATTTGTCCACCAGTCAGTCTTCCACGCAGTCCACCCATGTCACCGAAATCGGCACTCCTCCAGCTCCTGCACCTCAGCCTCCTCCCCCCCAGTCTGCCCCCTCCCAGCAAAATTTGCCATTTGAACCGGCATACTCTGAGGAACTGTTTTCTGGACCCTTCCCACAGTCACAAACCACTTGTCCGGTTGCTGATGAGCAATTTTCCGATGCCCAGGTTTTCCACCAGTCGCAGTATGTGGGTGATGATGACCTTCTTGACGTAGTGGAAGAAGTGTGTAAAGAGGTGTCCGACGATGAGGAGACACGGTTGTCAGACAGTGGTGAAGTTTTTGTCAGGGCAGGAAGTCCGAGGGGGGAGCAGACTGAGGGATCGGAGGATGATGAGGTGACAGACCCAAGCTGGGTTGAGAGGCCGGGTGAACACAGGGCTTCTGAGATGGAGGAGAGTCCTCGACCAGAACAGGTTGGAAGAGGCAGTGGTGGGGCCAGACGGAGAGGCAGGGCCAGAGCAGGTGCATCAGCGCCAAATGTGTCACGTAGTGAAGCTCCCGTGGCGAGGGCTCCTGCGGCGAGGGCTAGATTTTCAGAAGTCTGGAGGTACTTTAAGGAAACACCGGATGACCGACGGACTGTGGTGTGCAACCTTTGCCAAACCAGGATCAGCAGGGGTTCCACCACTACTAGCTTAACTACCACCAGTATGCGCAGGCATATGAATGCTAAACACCCCACTCAGTGGCACCAAGCCCGTTCACCTCCGACCGTGCACACCACTGCTCCTTCCCCTGTGTCAGCTGATAGTCAGCCCCCTGCCCAGGACCCTGGCACAAAAACCCCATCGTCGCCTCCACGATCCTCCACAGCATCCACCAGCGTTCAGCTCTCCATACCCCAGACGCTGGAGCGGAAACGCAAATATAGTGCAACCCACCCGCACGCCCAAGCCCTTAATGTCCACATCTCCAGATTGCTTAGCCTGGAGATGCTGCCCTATAGGCTAGTAGAGACCGAGGCCTTTCGCAACCTCATGGCGGCGGCCGCCCCTCGGTATTCGGTCCCCAGCCGCCACTACTTTTCCCGATGTGCCGTCCCAGCCCTGCACCAGCACGTGTCAGACAACATCATCCGTGCCCTGACCAACGCCGTTTCTGACAAGGTCCACCTGACCACGGACACGTGGACGAGTGCTGCCGGGCAGGGCCACTATATATCGCTGACGGCACATTGGGTTAACTTGGTGGAGGCTGGGACCGAGTCTGACCCTGCGGCTGGTCATATACTGCCGACGCCGAAGATTGCGGGGCCTACCTCGGTCCAGGTCTTTCAGGCCTACTATGCCTCCTCCTCCTCCCACCCCTCCTCCACCTCCTCCTCCGAACTACCATCCGTGGGCATGGCGCCATCAGTCGCTAGCTCTAGGCACAGCAGCAGTGCCGTCGCTAAGCGACAGCAGGCGGTGCTCAAACTGCTGAGCCTAGGCGATAAAAGGCACACCGCCCAAGAGCTATTACAGGGCATTCCACATCAAACTTGTTAACTTTGTCGCCACCCTGCTGTGTAATCCACAAAATATACTGGCAAACTTTTATCATTTACCAATATTATTTCAGCGCTTCTTGCGCATCTGTTTACATTCCCCTCACCCGCCATATCCTAAACTTATAAGAACGCTACCACACTTGATCTTATACAAAAGGTTCTTAGAAATGCTGTTTGGGGAGTAGCCTAGAGACAGGGGCTTAGATTGGCGAAAGCTCGCCTGGCAGCGGAGCGCCAGCTCCATCTCAAGATCCAACTAACATAGTTTTAACTGCAGCACCTTTAATCTACTACTAGTTCACTGCCTCCATACATCGTCCCCTTATCAAACGAGCTGTGTCAGGCAGAATTTTCAGGTGTTTCACCAGATACATAGTGGAACGCGGCCCATCTGTCGCCGCCATGCTGGAGACCTGAAGTTGCAATCATAGCAGCGCAATATGGATGCCCCATACTGTTGCTCTTAATCATGGAACCATTTCCGTAAAAACAATTAAAAATATTAATTAATAATATTCCATTATTCCTAGGTGAAACATTCAAACGACCCGGCCTGCTTTGAAAATTATAATTTTTTCAAAGTAAACGCTTCTGGCCCCCAGGCCCATTTTGGGTGGGGAGGAGCCGAGAGACAGGGGCTTGGACAGGCGAAAGCTTGCCTGGCGGTGGACCGCCAGCTCCATCCCAAGATTAGGCAGCCTCAGAGGCATCCATGCATGCTGCCCCTGCTGTTTCCTGTCCATTTTGCCTCCACGATCCTCCACAGCGTCCACCAATGTCTCATTTCAACTCTCTATACCCCAGACGCTGGAGCATGAGAGCATATGCAGCACATCATCCCCTTATCAAACGAGCTGTGTCAGGCAGAATTTTCAGGTGTTTCACCAGATACATAGTGGAACTCGGCCCATCTGTCGCCGCCATGCTGGAGACCTGAAGTTGCAATCATAGCAGCGCAATATGAATGCCCCATACTGTCGCTCTTAATCATGGAAGTTGTATCCATGGCTGCCTCCACATGTCGTCCCCTTATCAAAAGAGCTGTGTCAGGCTCATTTTTCGGGTGTTTCACCAGATACGTTATGGAACTTGGTCACTATGTCGCCACCATGCTGTGTTATCGACTAAATATACCTTCAACCTTTTGTTCACATAGGAAATCATTTCACCTCCTTTGGTGAAACCTGAGTCCATTTAGGGTATGTCGCCATGAGACTCTCTAGCCTGCCACTGCTGCCGCTGCCTCTGCATGCTGTCCCCTATAGTGTCAGGGTCAATTATTGGATGTTTTAGATGCTATCTAGCCTCATTCGGTCACTCTGTCATGGCCATGCTGTTGCCCATAATTTTGGCATAATGGTGCGATTAAGCAGCCTCAGAGGCATCCATGCATGCTGCCCCTGCTGTTTCCTGTCCATTTCCGTGGTGTTTCCATCCTTTTCTGAGGTTCCCAGGTGTTTGGCCAAGCTTCCCTGTGCAGAGCCTTGGTCCCCTTGAAAAACGCTCGAGTCTCCCATTGACTTCAATGGGGCTCGTTATTCGAGACGAGCACTCGAGCATCGGGAAAAGTTCGTCTCGAATAACGAGTACCCGAGCATTTTAGTGCTTGCTCATCTCTAGTTATGATGCATGATATGCTTTGTTTACACTTCTCCTCTTAGGTACAAGTGAAGTATAGTTATTGAACAAAATAAAGATACAGGATATGGATTTTACCTGGTTATATGATACAATGTTACAAACTTTATTTGTTACAATCAGCACAGTGCTGTGTGAGGCAAGTGGAGGTCATGTGACCAGCCCAGCTTCAGAGCGAAAGAGAGTGAGGAAGAGGCAGAGCTGACCCCACGCTGCTGACACAAACATCTGACATCAGCCGCAACCGCCATCTTCCATCCTGTGTCCTCTACTAGTGGAGGGAAGGCACAGGACGGCAGAATTGAAGATAATCAATTACACATTACATTACATGTTAATGACATTTCTAAAGATAGATTATCCTTATTCCTAGAATACCCCTTTAACATTCTGTTGTTTTATATTTAGTCTTGTAATAGTTTCTGTTTTTTGCATTATTCAAAATATAAATGATTTTTATATTTTTTTTAATTATATTGGGCCAATGCTTCTAATGGTTGTGGGTTTAGTATGTTCTTGTATTGAAGGTCCGGTCTATATCCAGTTGTCATATGGAAGTATTTTTTTTAGGTTTATTATTAACAAATTTGAACAGTTAATTCTCCGTTAAATTCTGGACAGTAAAACCGTCAAATTAACAAACAGGAAATGTTATAAGGCATCTTAAAATAACAAAAATATTAAAGCAAAATGTCATTAATAACAACAATTCCATTGAAAAAAGTAAAAACCTACAGTAAAAAAGTTGATTATGAATGCTATTTTATTGAAACAATTATATACCAGTTTGTTTAGTGGCCATGTACTTTATAGTGGAAGCAGAGTTATCCCCCACCTTTCCGTTGGTCAAGAAACAACACCTGGCTTTTGATGTGTTCACTGATCTTTGCATGCTTCTATGCAAACATTCATAACAATAGAAGAGTAAGAACATCTGGCTTAGCATATTATGAATATGCCCAGAGCACACAATATTTTCTAGCCAAAAACACTGTTTAAGAGTTTTCTTGAACTTATTTAACCTTGCTTCCTTCCCACCCTTTCATAAAGCTACAATTTGATTGTACTTTAACTTCACTGGGATGAAGATCAAACTTACTTTTAGCATAATTCTGTTAAGTTATACGGTATAATTATATAGGTATAATGTTTACTAGAAACAAAGTGACAAAATGTATGGTTATCATATAAAATTTCTCAATTATTTAACAGATTTTCCTTCTGCAGGTGTAACAATGGTACTAAGTGAATGCCACTAACTGTCTGGCACTCACAGTGTTATGCCCACCTGACCTTGTTTGAATTCTGCCTCATCTTGGCTAGTATATCGAAGCTAGATTATATGGCTAGATTATATGGAAGCAGAAAACTGAATAATGAGAGCAGCAAGAACTACGGAAACAGGGAAGGTGAAAACTGTCTCTTACTCTAAGGCTAGGCTAGTCTCTGCCTGTGGGTGATGGCCAGCTTGCCCAGACCCAACAACTTGTCTCTCTCTGAACACGGAGACCTTTTCAGATAGTAGGATACTAGGGTCTGGTGTACTAAATTTTGGCTCCCTAATGATTGATTGCAGCAAGAAAAACTTGGCGAACTATCAATCCCATCATGCACACAAAAAACACAACTTAGACTGAATACAGGACGGAGGGGAGGAAAGGAATAGTGGTTAACAACCAGAGCAGGTTCGCAAAACACCCACTATTAAATACACACAGACAACGTGGTACGGACTGGAAAGGGTGAGAGAATACAAGAGAACTCTCCCCAAAGTCAAAGAAACAAGCTACTAGAAAGTATAGATATTACTACAGAGGGATCCAGGGATCAGCTCCATATACAACAATACCTAGCAAATACTGAATGACAAAACCAGCCTTAAATGGAGCCCCACCACTCCTGATAAGATAATACAAATTAACACAACTGAGACCTAAAATCAGCAGCAGGAAACAGCAGCAGCAAGAAAACAGTTATAAAACAATCAGTGATATACAACTAACTAGTAAAGCCAAAGGATGCCAGTTCAAATCCTTATATATCTAAGAACTCTGCTGCCTTTCTCCTGTTGCCTAACACAGGTGTCCTCTGCTTAGGCTGGCCATCAGTTAGAATGACAACACTTAAGAGCAACTGGCCTACTGACTTTCAGCAAACTCTGGATCCTTGCATGTGGTAAAGGGTGAAAAGCAAAGTGGTTGCTGGTGCAATGCCCTTAAGGTTGCCTTTTTCATTTTTCTGCTGCCTGGTGATGCTCGGTCTCGGGCTAATTAACTCCTAGCAGATATTTCATGGTAAATGTGAGTCTAGACACGAGATAAGAAGCAGAAAAAAGCATGATAATTGTAGGAAAAAACATTTTGTCTACAAAGTTTATTATATTTTCTTTTACATAAGTCTAGAGACCATATGAAGAATAAATATACATTCACTATAGAAGATGCACTAAATTTAAAGATATGTTGAAATGTTTTTTGGGTTTTTTGGTAGCACAAGAAAAATTGATGTGGAAGTTTTTGTCAAGGGTAGAGAATGGGGTGCAGACCCTGAACCTACCCACAGCCCCTGGCACCTTCCTAACAAACATCGGAAACCCTATTGGTTAGGGACTTCCCGAGACTGACTGCATGCACAAGATAGAGGACCAACACAGAGGGACAGACAACAGATAACAGACCGGCAAGTAAAGTACTACTGCAAATCCAAGATGGTGGTAATGCACAGAATCGAGTAATGATAAAATAAAAAAGCAGAGGTCAGATACACGGTACAGGCAGTCCCTGGGTTACAAAACAGCTTCAAAAGGTATGTTCTCAAGTTGAATTTGTATGTAAGTCGGAACTATATATTTTTGAATTGTGACCCCCAGACAATATTTTTTGGGTCTCTGTGACGACTGGATTTTAAAGATGTTGGATTGTCATAAGAATCAGGATTAACAATAAAGCTTAATTGCAGATACCTTTGATAACTATTGTAGCATTATTGTAGCCTAAGACTGAAGTACAGTAAATTATCAACATCCAGAGGTCCGTTTGTAACTATCATCTGTAAGGTGGGAGTTCTTGTCAGGGACCGCCTGCATAGCAAAGTAATAGTGAGCACGAATAGGCAAAGGCATCAGGAGACTAGTAAAACAAGCAAAGTGTACTGGAACTGGGTAGTTATATAAAGGAGTTCCTGGATGCCACCCCCAGCAGCTGCTTGGACCGACCATCCATCACTCGTTAAGCATTTGCTGGACAAAGCTGAGCTACAGAGGAATCGTGTGGGTCAATACAATACAGCAGCAACCTTAGTCACAATTCACACACAATCCATATACACGTAACACAGAGGAAAATCAATGCCACATTCTGCGAACAGAAGACGATGATGGCACTGATGTTACAGTTTTCTTAAAAATATCTTTTGATTTTGATGGTTGGCTATTCTCCAAAATAGGGCTAAATGAGAAGGTATTAAGTACTGCTTGAGCATGATGTTACCACACAATGGAATTTTTGTGGATTTTGATGTGGGAAACTTTCCAAAGTTCAGGTAACCAGTAGACCTATTTTGGCATAGGCTGCTGCCGTACTTCCTGTGTATTACCAGTTCTTAATATCTGTGACCCATTTTAAGTAAGGCGTTGCCATTCCTTTAAAATGTAGACAGATGATTATAACCTTTTGTTTAATCCAAAGAGGTGGGATGTTGATGTTTTGGCAAAGAAAAGATTTTCTATTGATATACAGTAGGTTGCTAATATATTTTTGGCAAAAGGTTTGTAAAGGTATCACACACTGTATTGAGCAATTCTTCTTTTGAAGCTTGTAACTAGCTTCCAAGTGTAATAGAAAAATAGGAAACAATATATTGTAAATTAATGACTTTTTGCCCTGTGGTGATAGCAGAGATTGGATTTAAGCCAAAACATTCATTTTGCAGAATCTGTAGCCTGGTAGTGTTGATTTGAGGAGTTTCGGTGAGCTGTTCCTACATGTCGACAAGTATATTTAGCTAGATCTAAAGAAGATGAACAGTGAAAGATGATCTTTCTTAAAATTAACCTTCTCATTTAACTTTGCTTATCCTGAAGCTTTTATGAAAAATTCAGGGGTTGTAACATACAAAAGTAAAAGTGGTACATTTTACGGTATATATGTTTTTTATGGGGTTAGAACTACAGCCTTGCAGCAATTGGGTCTTGGGTTCAAGTCTCATCCAAGTCAACATCTGCAAAGAGTTTGTATGTTCTCTTCACGTTTTTTGTGGGTTTTCTCTGGGTCCTCCGGTTTCCTACCACACTCCAAAACATAGATTGTGGGCCCGTGGGGACAGGGGCGGATTTGGGAAGCTCTGTGCAGCGATGCGTAATCTCTGTGTGCTATATAAATAAAGGAATTATTATTAATTATGAAGGTTACTTTTGTTTCTTTAATTTCTCAAATATTGTATCCGGTCAAGGGAAGAAACAACAAGACATGACAAACATATTTCACTGATTATACTGAGCAACATGCAAGCTAGATTTTGTGCAAAGTCTCAAACCTAAAAACCTAATTAAATAATTTTATTAGCGGGAGCACTCTGCTATGGGCATTTCACTTCATTGCACTTTCGGGGTGATAGGCTGTGGATGGAATTTTCCATCCTATGCAAGTGAATATGGCCGAGTTGTTAATTTTTCCTTTCAAAACTTTAATTGTTAACGGTTTAAAGATCTTTTGAAAAAATGCATTCTAACTATGGGCTTCTCCAAGTTGTCATTTTCATGTATTTATTTATTTAAAGGCACTCTAGTTATAAGAGCAGGTGCTAGCCCTGTACTTCTTTATGTTTCCTCTGTGGGGAACATGTTAGAAAAAGGCAACTAATTGAAAAGTCTACAGGGAAATTAATTCTGCACACAGCTGTGGAATCACTCTTTTTTAGTGTGCCTATATGTCAGCGGAGTAATTCTTCCAGATGTTTTATATTATCTGATGAGACCTTAAAAAATCTCAAGTAACATAACTTAAAATAATGTATATCTTAAAAAATAAAACATCTGAAATACTTATGTTTATCTAATAGAAAGAGCCCATTCATGACCAAAAAAATTCAGAAATTTTTAAAGCCCTTTATTAACTTTAGTAAGCAGCTCCTAGTGCCGATAAAGGGGTATTCTCATCAGGGCACTCACATTCAGTTTCATTAATCTGCCATATATAAACATTTTTTCAATTGGATGTTATTAAAAAAAAATTTCCTGTGTGAAGATAATTTCTCATAAATGTAGTCATGTTGTCCCTTAGACACGAGATTGCTTCCTCGGATACGGCCACCTCTGCTGGAAAGATTGCACAAAAAAACAAATTGTTTTTGTATATGAAATGTCCGGGAGTTACTGCAGGTCCCACAGTCGTCCTGTGGTAATGATTACTGAATCCTGGTGGTCCAGCAGGGCTCAATAGCGCATGTCTTGCCACCGCTGCCAGAGTGTGACGTGGTCGTATCCGAGGAAGCTATCTCGTTTCTAAGGGACAACATGGCTACATTTATAGGAAATTATCTTCACACAGGAACATTTTTTTATTAACATCCAATTGAAGAAATGTTTACATATGGCAAATGAATTTAATTAAATCTAAATGCCCTAATGGGAATACCCCTTTAAGGACGCACGGTATTTTCGCTAATTTCTCGCTCTTCATCTTCAAAAATCCATAACTTTTTCATTTTTCCATGTACTGAGCTGTGTGAGGGCTTATTTTGAGCGTAACAAATTTTACTTTCCCGAGATATTATGTATTATTCCCTGCCGTGTACTGGGAAGCCGGAAAAAAAATTCCAAACGTATGTGCGTCACTTTCTTGTGGGCTCAGTATTTACAACTTTCACTCTTCGCTCCAAATAACACCTCTACTTTATTCTTTGGTTCGGTACGATTGCGATGATACCAAATTTATACAGGTTTTATGGCGTTTTCATATATTTTCAGAAATTAAACGAATGTGTATAAAAAAGAAAAAAAAAAATTCGCCATTTCTGATGCTAATAACTTTTTCATTCTTTGGTGTACAGAGCTGGGGGTGGTGTCATTTTTTGTGAAATGAGCCGACGTTTTCATTGCTACCATTTTGAGGACTGAGCAACATTTTGATTATTTTTTATTACATTTTTTATGTCATATAAAAAGGTGTAAAAGTGGCATTTCGGATATTTGGGCACCATTTCCCATATCGGAGGTCAACGCCGTCAATAACCGTTTTTGTATTTTCATAGATCGGGAATTTTGGCGATACCTAATGTGTCTGTGATTTTTACTGTTTATTATATTTTATATCAGTTTTAGGGAAAGGGGGGTGGTTTGAACTTTTAATATTTTATAAATTTTTCACATTTTTTAAACTTTTTTTTCTGAGTTTTTTTTTTTTTTTACTATTTCTTAGACCATCCAGGGTACATTAACCCTAGAGGGTCTGATCGTTCCTACCATATACTGCAATACAACTGTATCGCAGTATATAGAATTTCTGACACTATACATTACAATGAGCCACAGGCTCGGCAAGCCGCCGGTGCAAGCACTGACCGCGGGTGTTAGCGATGGGTCTTTGCTGCAATATGCAGCAAAGCCCATCTCTGTATGAAGGGGGCTCAGCCGTGAGCCCTCTTAATACACCCTTCACAGCTTTGTGGCGGATATATCCGCCACGGAGCGTGAAGGGGTTAAAAAGGGCATCGGCTGTGGACACTTAATTAAAGGGGGCATTGGCTGTGGACATTTCAGTAAAGGGGGGCCCTGCTGTGGGCATTTCAGTAAAGGGGGGCCCTGCTGTGGGCATGTCAGCAAAGGGGAGACTCTGCATTGGACATTTCTGTAAAGGGGGCACCTGAAGGACATTTCATTAATGAGGTGGGGTTGCTTCTGGACATGTTATTAGAGTAGCGGCTGCATTTCCTACCAGAGGGGCTTATACTCCAGTCAATATCATTTCCCAGTTTTTATTAGTGGTAATATTAGGAGCCTCGGCTTTATACCCAAGTATTTACAGTATGAGGGGTAGATCAGCTGCAGAGCACAGAGGCCGGGGGCAGTATCCATACACTGACTGGGAGATCTGGTCTGGACGGTAGTCGGGGTGGAGGGTTTCATGCAGTTAGGGAATGTGATCGGCTTTCCTATATGGATGAGTTATAAGAGCAGGTAGGAAGTTCATCATTAAATTACTTTTATGAACAGTATAATTTTAATGATATGAAGGATGTAGAGTATTAAGAGTAGCACTTAAGGCCATGGAACACTTAATCCGCCACTGTTCAATATATTACTTTTATACTCTTCTGTAAAAAATGTATATTGCAAAGGTTTTGTAATTTTTTCTATGGGACACCCTTGCATTAAAAACATAAACTAAATTTTCTTGTCACAACTCAGTACCTCAGTATGTATACCTCTCAGAAGCTCAGAGACCAGAGCACAAGTGCTGAAACTGGGTGGCATCTAGAGAGGTCAAAATGGCTTTCTTTCATTCTTCATTCAATCAGAGATAAAAATTAAAGCCAGTAAATGGCTCAACTGCAGGACCGTAACTAGACTGTTAGCAGCCATAGCAGCCTCTACTGGAGCCTCTACTGTGCCCGCAGCGGCAGGGGCCACATCTGATCTGGCATTAAAAAATAGAGGATGAGCACCATTTTATACATATTGTGCTGCACATTGTACAGCATAATATTTTTAGAACATATATGTGATGTATATATGCTGTATAATGTGTGTATATATATATATATATATATATATATATATATATATATATATACATCTATGCCACGAAGAATTGAGGCAATTCTGAAGGCAAAAGGGGGTCCAACCCGTTACTAGCATGGTGTACCTAATAAAGTGGCTGGTGAATGTATATATATATATATATATATATATATATATATATATATATATATATACTGTATATGTGTGTGCATGAGTGAATTGGTATATGGTGTATATTGGTATATAAATGTGTGTGCATATGTGAGTGTAATATATTTATTAAATTATTTGAGAGCGGGGCCCCATTCACAAATCTGCTATGGGGCGCTGCCTCTCCTAGTTATGCCCATGCTCAACTGACACATAAATAATTCCAGTACAAATTGCTTCTGGAGAGGTGATATTAGATTTTTTTCTTTATAAACAAATGTAGCCCCCAACAACTATTTGAAAATCAATAACAGCCCTTTTACAATTTTACAAAATGCATATTTTTTCATTAGTTTCTATTGTTGCATTTTTTTAGTTTTCTAGCATGTTGCTGTAATGATTTTACAATATGTGTATCCACATCCAGCATGTAACAATATGCCATAGGTTTTCAAATGTTTCTCGACTCTGATTTATTGAGTGCTGTAATATTTCAGCATCACATGGGTCAAATGAGCATATCTGTCACTGAAGAGGACAATAACACCTGGTTTGGATGAGGAAATTATCTGTAGCATTTAAACTACACTTCTAAGATTTACTTTTTCCATTATAAAAGAGTCAAGAGGGATTCAAGTCTGTCACTTTCTCCAAAATTTACAGCACAACACCACATTGTGCACAACTGGACTGTTTAAACAGTTTTTAAGAGAAATTACATATTTGCTAGAATATTTCAATACAAATAATTTGCACCATATTATCTCAAAACTTAGTCACTTCAAGTAAAAGGCCCTGAGGCGTAGTGTATATAAATGCTGATGAAGCTATTGCTTTTTAACCCCATAGGCTATTGAACTCCCTATTAGCTTCTGCAAAACTTCGAGCACAATGGCCAATCTATCTTCAAAGTCAGATATGTGTTTATCACTTCATCTCCATACATTTTAAGATCCTGACATAAAAACCCCATGTTCACCTTCGCAGGCGGTAGTGAGAGAAATAGCAACAATATAGGCCAAGGGCATCACAAAGGAAGGCACAAAGGTAGGGATGGGCCCCTCTTTGTTTTTTCAGGGAGGTTAGTATTCCAGGGTGCTATTTCAGTGAGTTTAGTATTCCAGGATGCTATTTCAGTGATGTTAGTATTCCAGGGTGCTATTTCAGGGAGGTTAGTATTCCAGTGTGCTATTTCAGGGAGGTTAGTAATCCAGGGTGCTATTTCAGGGAGGTTAGTATTCCAGGGTGCTATTTCAGAGAGGTTAGTATTCCAGTGTGCTATTTCAGGGAGGTTAGTATTCCAGGGTGCTATTTCAGGGAGGTTAGTATTCCAGGGTGCTATTTCAGGGAGGTTAGTAATCCAGGGTGCTATTTCAGGGAGGTTAGTATTCCAGGGTGCTATTTCAAGGAGGTTAGTATTCCAGGGTGCTATTACAGGTAGGTTAGTAATCCAGGGTGCTATTTCAGTGAGGTTAGTATTCCATGGTGCTATTTCATTGAGGTTAGTAATCCAGGGTGCTATTTCAGGGAGGTTAGGATTCCTTGGTAATCTAAGGGATTCCACGTGTCCCAAACAGACCAAGAGTTATAGAGGTATCACATTTAATGATGGCATCAAATACTCCATAATACACGTGCCCTTCACAGTCAACTGTTCAGATAAAGCAGGCAGTGGTAAATTTTTTCTAATGAGGGTTTTTGGCAGAAGTGCAGACATATAGGAATAATCTGGCAGACTTCTTGTTAATCGCTTGTACTGACATATTAAGCAGGAAAGCTTGGATGGTAGAAAAAGTGCTCACAAGTCAGTAGCCATGCCTCACTCCAAAACGGCGAAATAGCTGTGCAGTCCCAAAATATGATACAGAACATCCAGCCCTGTTCAACAATGCCAACAATCCAAAGCAATGGAAGTGTATATATACAGTACATAGAAAATTTGGATAGCTCTATGAAACTATAATGCCATCTGTTCACAATAAAATACTGAGTGAGCCTACATTGCAGGTTAAGTAAAACGTAGGAAATTATGGCTGCAATTTGTTCCCAAATTTTTGCTTGTCCTGTTTTTATGTACTTATCCTGGTACTATATGTACAAAGCATAGGAGAAGCACAGTGACTCAGTGGTTAGAATTACAGTCTTGCAGTGCTGGAGTCCTGTGTTCAAGTCCCATCCAGGTCAACTCCTGTTTGCATGGATGTTCTCCAGTTTCCTCCCACACTCCAAAACATACTGGTAGGTTGACTAGATTGTGAGTCCCATTGGGGACAGGGACTGATTTGGCAAGCTCTGTATATTATTATTATAAGCTTGGTTTTGGATCTGTAAGTCTGTATGATGCTTGATTCTTGTGCTGTACTTAAGAGCATAACTTGTTGTTTTTGCTGTATTCATGTACCAAGCTTAGTTTTTTATGTACTCAGCCTTGTTTTGGAGTTCTATTTATATATACAACTTGGTTTTAATTATTTATCTATTGTTGAAACTTGTTGTATTTATGTTTAGAACTTTGTACTGGTGCTGTATTTTTTAGGTTCTGGTATTGTCTGTGTTCCAACTCTCATAATTATGCAGTTGCTACAAAATCTTTTGTATTTATAAGGTGTAATACGGGACTGTTTATATTTTTATAAATGAGAGCCTATAGATGTATAACCAAATATTATGTGCAGATAGTTATGAGAAAAATGTTATTCATAGTTTGCAAAATGATCATTTTAAATTCTTGGACATAAGGCTAAAGTCGAAAAATGTAAATTAAATCACTTTTAGATACGTAAAGTTTGATTTGATATTTTATTAATCTAAGGGCAGCTTGAATATTGCAATTGTTAATTAAAGTAGGTATAATTTTCTTTCACATGCCATGTTACACCCAAAAATACTGGGGCTTATTTACTAAGGGTGGTATCGTCCGACAATGCACTTTGGTTGAACTCCGTCGGACAGGTAAGTAAATGTGCCCCACTGCGTATAGAAATAACCTATGCAATAGCTGATGGAGGTGATCATATTTGCCAACATTAGTACAAATTTTCATTTCAAATGTAATTTCTAGTAAAAACATAATTTTTTAAGAATATTCTGAGCTTAAAGTTCCCCACCGCGCGATGCAATGCACAGGAAAAATACAATTTCTTCCCTCAACTTCTTCATTTACACTTAAATCCAAACAGTGCGTAGAAAGAGGAAAAGTAACCCAGTGTTTAATAGACTGGCTTATGAAGTGTGAATCCCAGGTAGAAAATATAATGTATCTGACACCTCTGCTGGTAGACTTGAACATGCTGTAAAGTCTATTTGTCATATTTTATGCACATTAAGTAATTGCAAATCTTGACATTCATCACACTGTACATTATTTACTTTCCTTTCACCCTTGGCATCATTTAAACATATTAGCTTGAGGCTCTCTGATGCTTTTAATAGTGAATGCTCCGTTGTAGATAACCATAGTCCACTTTTAGCTTGGACTTCCTATTAAAATAATCAAACCTTTGAAAGCAAGGAAAAGTGTTACTGCCAAACCTGGCTTTACTTTATAAAAAGGGTTCTGCTTCTTGATTTTCCAAAGAAACATCCGCCTAGATGAACCGTTGTCAGTGAATATGTCTTTGTATGCAGGATACCATTTTATGACCTATGATCACGGTTATTAGTTGTTCCAGTATTTAGACTTAGAGCTTCCATCCCTTCATGAGTAAGGACAACCAACTATAGTGTACGTGTTATGAAAAGAAATTTTATAAGACCAGCATGCATTAGTATTAGAGAGCTATTTAACCTCTTTTTATTTGTGAGTGTGTATTAAAATATATGTAGATACAGAAATTTGAGATGTATCTCTGCTTTCAATCAACTTTGGATGAATCGGTAGGCCTTTGTGGGTACATTAATAATAACCATGTTTAGAATTTTTTATGTGATTTGGAAGTTACATACCAGCAGAGGTGAGAGAGGCTTTGCAGAGCACATCAGGCTAATTTGAATATTTAAAAAAATACCAGAGTGTTATTGTAATAGGACGTCATCATTGCAGCCCTTCCAGATATTCCACAATTAAATGAAACATTATTGAAAAGTGGAAGCCTTTAGGACCAACAGAAACATAGCCACAAAAAAGAAGACCACTTAAAGGGGTATTCCCACGAAGACAAGATTCTTAAATATATGCAGGATAACAAAATATCACATTCTCTAATTCAATGATTTTCAACCTTTTTTGAGCCGCGGCACACTTTTTCTACTTAGAATATCCTGGGGCCCACCACCAACCAAAATATCACAAAATGACACTAAAACAGTCATATTATACATATAGTTAATAATATAGATTCTAAATTTATTTTACTCACTCAGTGTGAAACCTGGGCCTGTTTTGATGAACACAGAAGGGATATCCTCCCTTTCCTGATTAAAAGCCCCTAGCGGCCTCCCTTTCCTGATAAAAAGCCCCTAGCTGCCTCCCTTTACTAATAAAAAGTCCCTAGCGGCCTCCCTTTACCAGTAAAAAGCCCCTAGGGCCTCTCTTTACTAATAAAAAGCCCCTAGCTGCCTCCCTTTACTAATAAAAAGCCCCTAGCTGCCTCCCTTTGCTAATAAAAAGCCCCTAGAGGCCCCCTTTACTAATAAAAAGTCCCTAGCGGCCTCCCTTTCCTGATAAAAAGCCCCTAGAGGCCCCCCTTTACTAATTAAAAGGCCCTAGAGGCCCCCCTTAACTAATAAAAAGCCCCAAGGGCCTCCCTTTACTAATAAAAAAAGACCCTAGCTGCCTTCCCTATTCAAATAATAATCTTATATACTTACCCTCCGGTGATGTCTTCTTCCGCGTACCTTCACTCCTAATGGCGGCTCGGCTCCTCCAGGTTGCACCGCGCCTCTGGTCATGTGACTTACGCGACCTGACGTCAGGTCGCGTCAGTCACGTGACATGGGCCGCGCGATGCAGGAGCTACAGAAGGTGGGCGGATCGCCGACGCGGGACTTTTAAGTATGGAGGCCAAAACATGGGGGCGCCGCAGCACCAAGGGCCGGCTCCAGGTTTCAGTGGGCCCTTGGGCGACAAAACCTCAGTGGGCCCCTTTGCAGTAAACTGGCATAGCGGCATGGATTCATTTTAGCCCAGGCCCCTCTCACCACCCATAGTTTAATTATATGCAGCCCCACATGGATTATATGCATCCCCCTCCTTTTCTCCCAAACATTACATGCAGCCCCCTGCATGCACCCCCATTCAATATATATAGCCCCCTCCTCATGCCCCCATTCATTATATACAGTCCCCTCCTCATAGCCCCTCCCCATTCATTATATGTGGCCCGCTCCTCACGCCCCCCCGTTCATTATATGTGGCCACCTCCTCAAACACCTCCCCCTGTTCATTATATGTGCCCCCCTCCTCACGCCCCCCCCCCCATTCATTATATACAGCTCCTTCTCATCCCCATGGACTAGTAAATGTGACATTTAAAATAAAAGAATAGTACTCACCTCAGACTTCTACTCAGATCCGGAGCTTCCAATTCGTTGTCTTCCTCCTCCTGCCGGCAGCCGCACATCGCTTCACACGCAGCATCCTGCAGCATACCGCGCGCCACTTTACGGTGCTAGCACCCAGCACAGCCAGGCTGCTGGGGATGGGGATTACACCACACGGCAGCGTCTTTCGGCAAGCGGAGCGCCGCTTTGCGGTGCCAGCACCCGGCACGGGCCGGCTGCAGGGGAATGAGAGGGGTGCTGGCGCTGGCCCTGGGGGCACCATAGTTCGGGGATCTTTCCCCGCGGCACACTCAACCATATGTCGCGGCACACTAGTGTGCCACGGCACACAGGTTGAAAATCACTGCTCTAATTCACTGTTATTAACAAAAATACAGCTATTCACAGATATAATTCAAAACTTTCTCTATCAGTTTTGGTTGCCCCAGGATTCGACCGTTTATCTTCTGACTTTAGGGTCAGGAAGACATATTGTTCTCCTGTCTGACGCAGCACTGAGCTGAACTCCTCTCTGCTTTCTGCATCTCGCCCTTACTCATGTATTCCAAGACGTGCTCACGAATACACACACACACTTTCTATAGGGAGACATATAGCAGAGCTGAAAGTGTAAGTTATGGCTGTGAGAGCAGATCTGAGAATGTCATGTGTTATATGCATCTCATCATCTCTGATCTCTCTCATCCCTCTTTTTATGTGTCAGACACTAGTGAATGTTCAGAATGAAAGTGTATATAAACCAGGACCCTGATAATCTCACCACATTGTCAGCACACAGAATCTCATTCTCATTTCATCCTTTGTGAAAAATACATTAATTTATCCAATAAAATGACAATTTCAAAATTGCATGACCATTTTGTTTTAAACCATGTGAAACAGTTAAAGGGTTAACACATTTTGTAAAAGTTGTTTTACGCAGGTTGAAGGGTTTAGTTTCTGTATTGGGATAATTTATGAGGTTTTTTTATTTAGGCCTCTCAAAGTTTCTTGAAATCCAAGCATGTCTAAACTTATTACTTATATTTTTAACTACCACGAAGTAAAATGTGTCACGAGAAAACAATCTCTAGATGACCTGGATATGTTAAAGCATTCCGAAAGTAATAACCACTTACTGTATAGTGACACAGGGCAGATTCATAAGAATGGGTCGTGTCAGGAAGGTACAAAATGGCCATGATGTTAAGGGGTTAAATAAAAAGTAAGGCAGGGTGAAGATTTGTAAATGGAACATATAAAGGGGCAGACATATGAGGCAGACAATCAGGTAGGTTCATACATTGGAAGTTGGAAAATCAGCAAGTTAAAAGACATTAAAGGGCTTATTTGTGCAGACTAAAAACCTGCAACCATTCATTGCAAGCTAGTAATAAGTTGCATGATAATGGAAAGACAGATAGAAAGATTGAGGCAAACACGTTTCTTTTTACTGAATCAGAATGACACTGCAAGTTCTAACTGCAAAATGCTATGTACAAAAATTGTGGTCAATTTTCTTTTCTCTTACATTTTTTGAAAGAAAATCTACCATCAAAATGAGGCGTAATAGAGCCATGCACCGTGACTGTGGTTATATTCTTATATTTGTTATCCATGGCTTCCTTGATATGCTCCTTCCTTCTAAAATCAACCTTCAAAATTATACAAATGAGCCAGAAGAGCTCTGAGGGGTGGGGGGGGGGGTACCAGAGCCATTGCATGCTGCAGCATCCTAGGCTGTTACACTGTGCAAGAGTATGTCTCATCTTTCCCCTGCTCCGTTGGCAGCTCCCCCCTCTGCCTGATGTAATCTCATGACATCAGAAGTTTCAGCACACACTGGGAAGGGGAAATGCTTGTGCTTGGGCCACATTTTCCAAAAACAGTCCAAACTACACTTGTGCAGTTTGCCTGTAAAAATGTGCAGGGTGCGCCAGATTCAGGATTTCTGGCGCATGTTCTTCATGAATCTGGCGCTCCCTGTACTGCTCCAACAGAGTGCACCAACTTTTTTTGGTGCACTTCTATCGTAGGGTGCGTGACACACTTCTGTCAGAATTTGCATGATAAATGTGGCGCATGGTCCGACTGTGCACCAGAATGCAATTTTTTAGTACAGAAATTTGTGTCGCATCGTGTATGACACATATGTGGTGCAGAAACGTCTTAAATACCCGTGCAAGCAGTTTGCACATAAAATAACATGCAAAGCCGACATAAAACTGGTGCAGGGACTTGTAAATGTGGCCCAATGTGCCTGGATTATTTTTCTGTATGTATAGAGATCCATTAATTCTACAGTGCTGTGCAATCAATAAGAGGTTCACATACATTACTTTAAGAACAAAAGCAAAATACAAAAACTACAGAGGTCTTTGCCCCGCATGGGCTCACAGTTTATATGAGAGTGGATGGAGACATGAGATTAGGGAGAAGAGCATGAGTAAGTGCCCTATGGTTTATCATGTTTTATTTGAATGGTAGATTTCCGTTAAATAATTTCTCTGCTAAAGTTATGAATGATTATTCTCACATACATCTCACAAAAATAGTCCATATAAGCCTATGTAAGTCTTGTGTGTGTATTCTGGTGTCTCCTTTTGTTAGGGGAGGATTTATGATATCCTATTTTAATGTGTGTCAACTGTGTGATCCAAATTATTTAAGCATGTGTGCACGGTCGCAAGGAAATTAATCAGACCACTGCTGATGCAAGACTTGCTCATGCTACTATAGCCCTGGGCAAAAATCAGCACTGCGCAAGTTTATTTGGTTTCACAAGTCTATATAGAAAAGCAGGAGTGAAGCAGAAAAGGAGTAGCATACAAAGCATAACATATCAGGCTTCCCAGATGGTCTAGTCTCTTGATTGGAGAGTTTTCCTGCTGTCTCATGCTGGTCACCATAGGGCATTGCTGAAATTCCTCAGCCTCGAAGTTTTAGTTTCTGAGGTGAATAGATTAGTAGACCAGTGACTGTCTGCAAAAAGTCATTACATATAGACAGTTACTTAAACTGTTTAAAGAGGACCTTTCACCACCTCACACATGTGGAGATGAACATACCATCTTGTAGGGGCTGTTAAACAGATTCAGGAGCACTTTGAATCTTCTCTCCAGCCCCCACGGTTGCAGAGATATTATTCCCAATATCTGACCATTATAATCTGTGTTGGAGCTGGAGGCATGTGTTATCCTAATGTTGTCTCATACTATCCAATCAGCAGTAGGCAATGTCAGAGAAGCTAGTATGAACAGTAGTGAGCTGTGATTTTTTTTTTTCTATGTTCATCTAAAGGCTGTGCTCACACACATTCAATATTCTGTTGACATTTCCTTTACATTCTCACAATGTTACTGAATGGTCACTGAAAGAGACTGCCGGCAATGGACAAGGTCCCTGAAAGAGACTGCAGGCAACGTATACGTTCACTGAAAGAGACTGCTGGCGACAGAGACGTACACTGAAAGAGACAGTCTATTCATACATATAAAATATTTTTTGTTAACCCTTTCTATTTTGTTGTAGCTAAGAGAATTTATTTACTATCCTGGGCAACACCAGGAGCTACAGCTAGTTATTCTATATAGTAGAAATGTTGGCTGAGCTCTATGTCTAAGTATGCTTGACTGTCACTTATCATTTGACACAAAGCAAAACACTTAAGAAAGAGAAATCCCAGGCAAGTTATATAATGTCTCAAAAGACTTGAAAACTTTTGGAATTTTAAGCAAAATATGCGACCAGACTCAACCCCTGTATAGATATAGTAAAATTGGCCTCCAATTGCTGGCAGATTTGCCACACATCTGTACACCATTTTAAAGGAAGATTTGGATTTTGTACAAAATATTTATATATTTTGCTTTTATGGTTGAAACAAAAGATGTTTTTGAAAAGCTATTAAACAGAGGATACAGGTTTCCAGTGCTTCCCTGTTTTTACTTGACCAGAGGTTATATTTACTAAGAAAGCTAACATTTATACAGATTATACACTTTGTAACAGCCCAAAGCCAAAAATCACATAGCTTAAATGACTACTTTCCATCAAGTCCCTAATTTTTTGACCTATTGCTATTTATATAAGAACAGGATCTTTTCAGCAATAGTTTGCAGCACAGAAAAAGGAAACCATGGCAAAATTTGCAAACAGAGGTTGGATGAAAGGAAAATGCTCAAATATAAATGAAAATGTTGAACCTTTGAAAATATGTCTGGAATTATTTGAACTGGATGGTTTCCAGTGCAAAGGAACGCAACAAACTCTTCTGAGAGTTGCTTTTATTGGAGAATACAGACCATTTCTGTATTGTACCATATATAGCATACAGGCATCTGTCTTATCATTACAAATATTCATATAATTCAACAGAAGATTAATATTTCATCAGTGGGTTCTATTTTATTGGCAAAAATATACATAGTGTGACAGAGTGTCTGAAGACGTGGTTGATAAGGTGTTTTTGTAAAACCTACTAGGGACCTGTGTTGCTGGAATGGGGAAGTGAAGGTGGGCCCCATTCCCACCGGACAGTCTGGGTTTTGGGCTGTCCATATTATCAGCCTATAACTTTGCTGGGGTATACAACTGTGAGTTTGCTGCTGTGTGTTGTATGGGAGACTGTGCATAGGCCAGACGGCCAAGGACTTTATTTTGTTTATATTTTGCTGCCTTTTATTTTTATTAAAAATAAAACTGGTAGAGCCAGTTTCTGTGTCTTGAAAAAGTGCCTGTCTACCCCAAGGAGACGATTACCTGAGTATAAGGTCAGATTCTTGCCTTTTTGCTGCCTGAGGCAAAAACTGAAATGCCGTCCCCCCAACTTCCAAAAAATCCTAGCCCTTATCTCCTCGTATTTTCTGACTGCTGAATTTACAGACACATCTTTATCTCCTTCCCAGCGTGCGCCAATGATCATGTCTGTAGCCACCCACTTTGCCTCGTGGAGCGGAGTGGTTTCACATCCCCACGGTTCACTGTACAACCGAGCATCTTACTGATCAGCACTTGCTCCTTTTTGGTTTGTAAAAAAGTGTTTTTTTTGGTTAGTTTTTGCACACACACAAAATCCATCTTGTGTGTACGCTACGACAACCAAGCGCTGATCAGAAAGGGAGGGTGCCCAATTTCTTTATTTTTCCTCATTCTCCCCCTCCTCTTCCTCCTCTTTCTCCGGTGATGAGGGGCCCTCAAGAAGGTGTCCCAGGACCACCACTGAAAATGATCCCCAGCCCACGAGTGATTCTTCATAGACCCCACCCCCTGAAAATTATGTTCCCTGAGTTGTGGGAAGCTTAGGAATTCATTTTGAGACTGATGGTCTCACTGAAATAGATTTTTTCAAATTCTTTTTCTCAGAGGACCTCATAAATCTCATGGTGTCACAGACAAATTTTTATGCCTAAAAATTTTTTGCACAAAACCCCACATCATGATTTTCTAGGTGGACCTCTGTAGATGCATTAGAGATGATGAAGTTTTGGGGTGTTGTTCTGCACATGAGCATTGTTAAAAAAGCAGAGGTTAGACAGTATTGGAGTACTAATGTTTTCTACATTATTCCAATGTACCTTAATGGCCCCGCTTTGAGGCAATCCTCAAATTTTTGCATTACAATGATAATGTGCAATGCCCACCTCAAAGCAACCCATCCATATAAAATTAGGCCAATCCTCGACCATTTTAGCACAAAGTTTGTCAAGGCATACACCCCTTAACAAAATGTACAAGCTGTGAGAGAGTACCACAGGGTACACCCAAAGGTTTAGGGTTTATGAGAATTAGCCCTCTAGAATGCCCCCCTGTCCTATGAGTTACTGGGAAGCTTGTGTGGGATCTGGTGCACCCACTTCTGGATAAAGGTTACCACCTCTAGATCGATAACTTTTATACCAGCAGTCCACTTTGCCAATCCCTAATATTCAGTGGTACTGTAGCGTGTGGCAACGTACGCTAAAACCAGAGAGGCCTTCCGGGATCCCTGGTTCATCCAGACTCCTGCACCCTCACCCCTGTACAAGGTACCACCACCACCACAAGCCAAACTGCATCCTGGCTTAAAATAAATACATGGGTGAGGTTGATCTGTCAGATCAAGTGCTGAAGCTATACACTGCCCTATGGAAAACGAGGATATGGTATAAAAAGCTGGTTGTGTACATTGTATAGATGGCACTGTACAACTATTATGTGCTGTTACAATGTGCTGAGTTGGTGAGTTGTCCCCTGTTTTGTGCCAGGTGCCCCAGACTGCATCTAAATGAACGACTCAGAAAAGATGCAGAGTCTGTTCCAAAAGGGGGCTTAGGAAGGACATTATACACCATTGTGAGACCTGACCTGACAAACCTGGCCTCTGCATGAAGGAGTGCTTCAGGATATACCATACAACTCCTGAGTGATAAAATATTAATACAATTTCCAAAATTATTTGCAATTTCCATCTTGGGCATCCCTTGCACATTATATTTGGAAAACCACCTGTATGATCAAAATGCACACTACACCACATATTACAACTTGCTATACTATTCAAGTGGTGTAATTTCCAAAATTGGGGTCACTCTTTAGGTTCTACTCAGTTTTGTATCACTAGGGCTCTCCAAATGCACCCTGACCCATGTAAAAGATTTCTGTCAAAATTGGCTTCTAAAAGACAAACATCTCTCTTTCCCTTCTGAGCCCTTTTATCTGCACACGTGGGGCAATTCTACTTCATGGAGAAATATTTTTACACATTTTGGGGGGTTGTTTCATCTTTTGTCACTTGTGGCTTAGAATAATTTGGGGTAAAAGTGGGGTCTGATTGGATCTTTTATTACACCTTGCTAAATTCTACAAGGGGTATACTTTCAGAAAATGGTGTCACTTGTTGGGGTTCCCCTCTGTTTTGTACCGCTGGGGCTCTCCAATAGCACCCTGAGACATGTAAAGTATTTCAGCGATATTTGTCCTCCAAAAACTGAACAGCGCTATTTCCGCTCCAAGTCCCCCCCTGTGCCTGTACAGAAGTGTAAAATGACACATGGGTATTGGCATACTCAGGAGGAATTACACCAAACATGTTGAGATGCATTTTCTTTTTTAACCCCTTGTGAAGGCACCAAATTTAGTGTTCAATGAATATATTGTTAAAAAAATACATTTCCGTTATTCACTTTAATTTATTTTTCACACTCTCAAAGGGTTAACAAACTTTCCAAAAGTTGTTTTGAATATTTTGAGCGGTGCAGTTTATCATTTGTGAGTGGGGTTCTATCACAAAGGCCTTAAAAAGTGACTTCTAACTAATTTGGTCCCTCCAAAAATAGGTTTTGACGATTTATGTGAAAATCTGTAAAATCGCACCTAACGTTATAAGCCTCCTAATATCCTAAAAAATAGAAAAGGATGTCTTAAAAATGATGCCAAGTTAAAGCAGACTTATGGAAAATGTTAGTTATCAAGTTATTTTGGTGATATGACTAACTTTCCAAAAAGTGAAAAAATTTTTTTCAAAATTTTCACCAAATTTCCATTTTTTAAAATAAATAAATACTAAACATATTACTTAAATTTCTCTACTAACATGAAGTACAGTGTGTCACAAAAAAAAATCTCAAAATCACCAAGACGGGTTAAAGTGTTCCAAAGTTATTACCACATAAACACTGACACATTTTTCTTTAAAAAGGGCCGTGTCAGGAAGGTGCAAAATGGCCGAGTTGTTAAGGGGTTAAAGTGCATCTAAAACCTGAATAAAGTATGCTGATAACATTACTAACAATGTCCCCACACAGCACCATGGATCACTTATACACTGTGACTGACACTATACACGCTGACTCTGTCTCACACAATAGTCAGTGATGACATGCATGACATCTAGTACCTCACAGTATACGATCTGCTCCATCAGGAAGAGCACTTCATTATAACTGGCTTCTTACTAGCTTCTCCTAGCTGCTCATGGCTTCTTACTGCTAAGTTCTTTGTCCAGCTTCTGGCACGACTCCTGAATGGAGCTGGTGTCAGAAGCTGCGGGTATCAGCTACATATTACAGCTGACACCCCCCCTGTAACACCCACGATCGGAGATATGAAAACAAATGAGCTTTTCTCTATATTCGTTTTTCTTCAGTAAAATTATGTTTAAAAAACTATATAAATGAGGTATCACCGTAATTGTGGTAATCTATAGAATAAAGTTAATGTATTACATTTATGGTATAGAGAATGTCTCCTAAAAATGCAAAAAAATAGGAAATCAGAATTGACAATTTTGGTTTTCTCCATACATTCAACAGTTAATAAAATCTCACCAATAAGCTAAAGACTCACTAATATAAAGTATTTGTAAAGCGGATCCAATCTTGCTAAAAATTAGCCCTTGTATGTCCAAATTTACCCCCCAAAATAAAGATTTTACACCCTTTAAAAAGTGACTATACAAATCTGCTCCGAATGGCTCTGCTTTTCTTCAATGCCATGGCGTGTGTCCATACAGCAGGTTACCACCACACATGGTGTATTGGTATACTTGGGAGAGATTGGGTATCAAACTTTGAGGAGCGTTTTGGTATTTTATCCACTGAGAATGTGTAAATTTTGTGAAAAATACATTCATTTAGACAAAAAAAATTAAAATGTCAAAATTGCATCCGATTTTGTTTTAACCACTGTTAAACTATTCAAGGTTAAGAAAGTTCATAAAAGTTCTTTTTGTACATTGAGTGGTATAAGATATATAAAGGGGTAATGTTTGGATTTTTACTATAATTAGGCCTTTTGAGTTTTTTCATTAAAATGCAAAAAATCGCACCAAAAGTTCTGAGCCTCATAACATCACAGAAAAAAACATATCAATGTAAAGCAGACATTCAGTAAAAGTTATTTTGCTGTTATGACTACACTCACCGGCCACTTTATTAGGTACACCTGTCCAACTGCTCGTTAACACTTAATTTCTAATCAGCCAATCACATGGCGGTAACTCAGTGCATTTAGGCATGTAGACATGGTCAAGACAATCTCCTGCAGTTCAAACCGAGCATCAGTATGGGGAAGAAAGGTGATTTGAGTGCCTTTGAACGTGGTATGGTTGTTGGTGCCAGAAGGGCTGGTCTGAGTATTTCAGAAACTGCTGATCTACTGGGATTTTCACGCACAACCATCTCTAGGGTTTACAGAGAATGGTCCGAAAAAGAAAAAACATCCAGTGAGCGGCAGTTCTGTGGGAGGAAATGCCTTGTTGATGCCAGAGGTCAGAGGAGAATGGGCAGACTGGTTCGAGCTGATAGAAAGGCAACAGTGACTCAAATCGCCAACCGTTACAACCAAGGTAGGCAGAAGAGCATCTCTGAACGCACAGTATGTCAAACTTTGAGGCAGATTGGCTACAGCAGCAGAAGACCACACCGGGTGCCACTCCTTTCAGCTAAGAACAGGAAACTGAGGCTACAATTTGCACAAGCTCATCGAAATTGGACAGTAGAAGATTGGAAAAACGTTTCCTGGTCTGATGAGTCTCGATTTCTGCTGCAACATTCGGATGGTAGGGTCAGCATTTGGCATCAACAACATGAAAGCATGGATCCATCCTGCCTTATATAAACGGTTCAGGCTGGTGGTGGTGGTGTCATGGTGTGGGGAATATTTTCTTGGCAATCTTTGGGCCCCTTAGTACCAATTGAGCATCGTTTCAACGCCACAGCCTACCTGAGTATTGTTGCTGACCATGTCCATCCCTTTATGACCACAATGTACCCAACATCTGATGGCTACTTTCAGCAGGATAATGCGCCATGTCATAAAGCTGGAATCATCTCAGACTGGTTTCTTGAACATGACAATGAGTTCACTGTACTCAAATGGCCTCCACAGTCACCAGATCTCAATCCAATAGAGCATCTTTGGGATGTGGTGGAACGGGAGATTCGCATCATGGATGTGCAGCCGACAAATCTGTGGCAACTGTGTGATGCCATCATGTCATTATGGACCACAATCTCTGAGGAATGCTTCTAGCACCTTGTTGAATCTATGCCACGAAGAATTGAGGCAGTTCTGAAGGCAAAAGGGGGTCCAACCCATTACTAGCATGGTGTACCTAATAAAGTGGCTGGTGAGTGTATGTTATGACTTTGTGTCAAAAAATAGAAAATTTAGAGTTTCCAAAATTGAAATTTTTTCCAAAATTATTAAACTAACATGAAGTACAATGAGGCAGATTTCCTTCCCCGGTCCATTCACGATCCAGCGGCGCGTTCTCTGCGGTGGATTCGGGTCCGGCCGGGATTCACTAAGGTAGTTCCTCCGACGTCCACCAGGTGGCGCTGCTGCGCTGAAATTCCCCGAGGCCCGCCGGAATGCACTCGAGTTCACCGGCCTACTCCTGGTGAAGGTAAGTGCGAGTCCCACGCCCTCCGATTTCTGTCGCGTACATGCCAGCGCCAATGCGCCATAATCCGATCGTGTGCGCCAAAATCCCGGGGCAATACAGGGAAAATCCGTGCAAATCGGAAATATTCGGGTAACACGTTGGGAAAACGCGAATCAGGCCCTTAGTAAATGACCCCCAATGTGTCACAAGAACACAACCTCAAAATCACCTGGATATGTTAAAGCGTTCCAAAATTATACCCACTTTTAGTGACGCAGGGCAGATTTGAAAAAATGGACCGTGTCAGGAAGGAGAAAAATGGCTTCAGCGGCAGGGGGTTAAAAAGTACCCCAATATATAAATATATGTATTATATACTATTTTCCCCCTTAATAAATTATTATAGAGTATACCCACTAAATTCATATATAGCCCCCCTCTGATTTACAATATTACAATTTATCAATAAATTAATAAATAGTAGCATCCTAATAAATGTATATATGTATGTATATACACCAAATAAACTTGTATACAGCCGCAATTAAATATAGCATCTCAAGTTTAATTATATACAGCCACCCTTGTAATTAAAATCTGGGCGATCCAGACAGAACCCCCATTTTAATTATATACAGTATCCCATAACAACCCCCCAGTTTTAATGTATACAGTACACCGTAACAGATCCCCAGTTTGCATATATGTAGTATACCATTACGGCCCTCTCCATAAATGCCCCTCTTCTTATTTAAGATCTGCTTCCATATACAACACCCCCCTGATTTAAGTCATATACAGTAACTTAATCAGACCAATCCAAAGTTCAATTAATATCCACTCCAGTGCCCTGCATTTATCCCGCCTCATGGCAGATGTGGCCCTGGCCATAACGTTACCCAGGATTGAATAAGAAATCTTTTATAAAAACCACAACATGCACAACCCAGCCATTTCCTAAGCCACTTCTGGGAAATATACAATTATGTTTTCCACGGTGAGACAAGAAAAACAATCCGTCTTTTTGCTACTTTGAAAGGCACCCCACTTAAAAGCAAGCATGACTTTCGAGAAGCCTAAAGACATATTCTGGGATCAAACCAAACAAGCATATCTATTACAAATGGAACAGATTCCCAACTGTAGACAGCACAATTTCTACTTACTTGAGTCCCTTCAGTACAGTGTAGGGAATAATTATAATGATCTTTATTTATATAGGACCATCATATTTATACTTTACAAATCATAGGGGACACATACAAATATAATATTACATTACAGAGTACAAACAATCATATGGAACAATAGTGAAGGTCCTACTCGCAATAGTTTACAGTCTATGAGGACTATGAGGATGAGGGGTGACACAAGAGGTTAAAGAGCTTGTATAGTGGACCAGCCATCAACCGCCATCTTATATACAAAGTCCAAAGTCAATGGGACTGCAGAGAAGCCTGAAGCTTGTTAAATATCTGATGTTCTCTGGATAACAGATGGGAGAAGGACATAGGATGGATTAGTAAAGAGAGAGTTGAAATTTTCTGCAGTTAGCGAATGTTAAAGGCTTGCCTAAAGAGATTGGTTTTAAGAGCATGTTGGAAACTTTGAAGGGTGAGTATTGTTCTGATAGTTTGGGGAAGGACATTCCAGAGAATCGGTGCAGCTAGTGAGAAGTCCTGGAGATGTGACTGAGAGGTTCGTATTGAGGTACAGATTAATAAAACATCTTTGCCAGATCGAAGAGCACGGGTTGGGCAATAGGCTGAGATAAGAGAAGAGAGGTAGGTAGGTAGCTGCAGCATTATGCAGAGCTTTGTGGATGATATTTTAAACTGTATACACAAGGAGACACACAGATGCACAGACAGTAGGCATCCGTGTAGTGTTTGGTCTGAAAGACGAGCCTAACTACTACATTAAGAATAGATTGTAGAGGAGAGAGTTTAGTGAGTGAAATGATGAATACCAATCAGAACCCTATTCCTGTATAAATCCTATCACCAAAACAACAACAATAGTACCAATAGTGGTATATAGGACCAAAATCAACCCATAGTCACAGACCAAAACTGCTATTGGGAATAAAATCAATCTTTATTAAATATAAGTTACAGCAATCAAGACAAATATTATTAAAAAACTACATTAAAAATTCCACAAAACACAAAAGGGTGTGATGGTGGTCCAAGGCAAATCAATATACATACATCCCCAATGTAATGACCTAATATGCAAGACCAAGTTTGTACAAATATATTACCCACCCGGGCGTGACATAATGCAAAACTGCAGGAAGAAGCGATGGCGAAACGTGCATCAGGGTGCTGTGGTGGTGGTCAAATTTCTCTCCTGCAGTTTTGCATTATGTCACGCTCGGGTGGGTAATATGAATTTGTACAAACTTGGTCTTGCATATTAGGTCATTACATTGGTGATGTATATATATTGATTTACCTTGGACCACCACCACATCCTTTTGTGTTTTGTGGAATTTTTAATGTAGTTTTTTAATAATATTTGTCTTGATTAGTAGGGAGTTACAGTAGTCTAGTCAAGAGGGAATCAGCGCAACAATTAGCATTTTAGAAGTTTCAATTGTAAGAGATGGACGAATTCTGGAGATGTTTCTGAGATGCATGCGGCAAGAGTGAGCAAGCTATTGAATATACGGTGAAAAGGAGAGGTCAGAGACCAGCACAACCCCAAGACAGCGGGCCTGCTGCCTCGGTGCTATAGTGATCCCACAGACCGAGATGGAGAGGTCAGGGTTTGGTCATTTAGTAGATAGAGCAGTTCCAGTAGAGTGCATAGTACAGAAACCAGATTGAGGAGGTAGTTATCTGAGAGATAAAGGTTTAGTTAAGAATAGACCAGGCATTCCAGCAGTTTGAAGATGAAAGGGAGATTAAAGATTGATCGGTAGTTGGTAGCACTGATGGGGACAGGGCCGGATTAAGGGTGGTGGGGGCCCCTGGGCGCAAACTGGTGGAGGTCCTTCCAATAATGTTTTTGGAGGTATATAGCCTTCCAGCCCCCTGTAGTATATAATTAAACCTTAGAGAGACATATGAGTGCTATCCGGTTCATAAAATTCTCATTGCAACGTTTTACTAAAATATCTATCACACAGGCCCCCTGAGGAAGCGGCAATGCGAAACGCACGTGGGGGTACCGGCGCCCACGCAACACAGAATATGGGTAAGCTAACTTTGTCATTCCATCTACTGCAGGAAAGGCACATAGCACTTTAATTACATGTTATACGCTAATGCTGGGTTGGATTACCATTGACTATTGCACTGGCACTTTATAAGTATCTCTCTGATAACCTATTTGTGGTTATCCACCCTGATAGATATTATACACCATATTCTTTGTGATGTGTGGACGCTCTAGTAGAACTCCCGAGGACAACTTACCTTTGATTGTATTTCATAATTATATAGTCATACTGTTGGTTTTAAAAATGTTAATGATCAAATAAAAGAAAATTTTAATTTTAGTAAAACGGTGCAATGAGAATTTTATGAACCGGATAGCACTCATATGTCTCTCTAAGGTTTCATTAAGTTATAAATAGAGTGGGTTTGTGTAAACTTATAGACAAATGTCATGGTTTAATTTTGTGCTAACTTCTTGGTTTGGCCCTGTAGTATATACCCTGCCAGCCCCCTGTAGTATGTAGCCTGCCAGACCCCTGTAGTATATAGCCTGCCAGACCCCTGTAGTATACAGCCACCAGCCCCCTGTAGACTTTAGCCGCCAGTGCCCTGCAGAAAATGGCGATCTCGAAGATCTCCCCCAGCAAAGGCAGCTGTGTCTCAATGCCACAGCTGTCATCCTAGACCCCTATGTGCATTGCGGGCGGCCACGGGCCGCTGCGCATGGCACACAGAGCTGAGTTGCTGACTGTTGGAAACTGGTGGGGGCCCCTTAAAAAGTGAAATTGGTGGGGGCTCCGGGGCTCGAGCCCCATGAGCCCCTCCTTTAATCCGGCCCTGGATGGGGAAAGAATAGGGAACAACACCAGAGAAGAGAGAGAGGTTGAAGATTTTAGTAAAGGGAGAAGTTACTGCTCAAGAGAGGGACTGTACAAGATGTGGGGGGATGGGGTAACTGATGCAGGCAGTGGGGCGAGAAGAGGAAAAAAGTCTGGACACATTTCTTCCCTGTGAACTGGTTTGGCTGAATGAGAGTCTATTGACTAGGGTCAGTAAGTAAGAGTTCTCTTTATGGAGACTTTACCTATTTTAGCAAAGACTCTATAAGAATGGCTTCATCAGTAGAGATGAGCGAACATACTCGTCCGAGCTTGATGCTCGATCGAGCATTAGCGTACTCGTAACTGCTCGTTGCTCGGACGAGTATTTCGCCCGCTCGAGAAAATGGCAGCTCCCGCCGTTTTGCTTTTTGGCGGCCAGAAACAGAGCCAATCACAAGCCAGGAGACTCTGCACTCCACCCAGCATGACGTGGTACCCTTACACGTAGATAGCAGTGGTTGGCTGGCCAGATCAGGTGACCCTGGGATAGACTAGCCGCTGCCCGCGCTGCTCGGATCATTCTCTGTCTGGATGCCGCTAGGGAGAGAGCTGCTGCTGCTCAGGGAAAGCGTTAGGGTGTTCTATTAGCTTACTGTTAGGCAGGAGTGATTCTTAAAGAACCCAACAGCCCTTCTTAGGGCTACAATAACGTTATAATTTTTTTTTTTTATTATTTGCAGCTAGTACCATATTGTGAGGAATTAGCAGGGGGACTTGCTACCGTTGTGTTTAGCTCTTAGTGACACACATATCCACCTCAAACACCAAAGTGGGAAAATTTATTAGGGGTTTGAGTAGAATTAGGCACAGTCTGCCAGTTTCTTTTTATTTTACGTTTATTTTTTTCATAACTCAGCGTCATCTCATCTGGCATAGTAGTGTGCTGTAATACTTGGCTAGAAAATAGCCATAGGAGAATACAAACGTCTTAATTACGCCTACAGTAGCGTTATATATATTTGATTTCTGGTTGATCTGCTGGTGGCTGTACTTGCTGCAGTGCATCTACTATCAAATTGGGAGCAATTTGGAGTCAGACTTGCGACCACTGTGTTTTAGTGACGCACATATCCATCGCAAAGACCGAAGTGGGAAAATTTATTAGGGCCCGGGGTTGTATTTCAATTAGGCACAGTCTGCCAGTTTCTTTTTATTTTACGTTTATTTTTTTCATAACTCAGCGTCATCTCATCTGGCATAGTAGTGTGCTGTAATACTTGGCTAGAAAATAGCCATAGGAGAATACAAACGTCTTAATTACGCCTACAGTAGCGTTATATATATTTGATTTCTGGTTGATCTGCTGGTGGCTGTACTTGCTGCAGTGCATCTACTATCAAATTGGGAGCAATTTGGAGTCAGACTTGCGACCACTGTGTTTTAGTGACGCACATATCCATCGCAAAGACCGAAGTGGGAAAATTTATTAGGGCCCGGGGTTGTATTTCAACTAGGCACAGTCTGCCATTTCCTTTTTTATTTTACGTTTATTTTTTTCATAACTCAGCGTCATCTCATCTGGCATAGTAGTGTGCTGTAATACTTGGCTAGAAAATAGCCATAGGAGAATACAAACGTCTTAATTACGCCTACAGTAGCGTTATATATATTTGATTTCTGGTTGATCTGCTGGTGGCTGTACTTGCTGCAGTGCATCTACTATCAAATTGGGAGCAATTTGGAGTCAGACTTGCGACCACTGTGTTTTAGTGACGCACATATCCATCGCAAAGACCGAAGTGGGAAAATTTATTAGGGCCCGGGGTTGTATTTCAACTAGGCACAGTCTGCCATTTCCTTTTTTATTTTACGTTTATTTTTTTCATAACTCAGCGTCATCTCATCTGGCATAGTAGTGTGCTGTAATACTTGGCTAGAAAATAGCCATAGCAATAGGATAGCATCGTTTGGTTTTAAAAACTAAAAAACACAAAAAAAAAAAAAAAAAAAAAAAGTTAAAAAAAAAATACAAGTTATAACTCTCATTTTCAAAATGTTTAACCCGAGGGCTAGGGGTAGAGGACGAGGGCGGGGACGTGGGCGTCCAACTACTGCAGGGGTCAGAGGCCGTGGTCCTGGGCGGGGTGAGACACCACCTGCTTATGAGGGAGCAGGGGAACGCCGCAGAGCTACACTCCCTAGGTTCATGTCTGAAGTTACTGGGACTCGTGGTAGAGCACTGTTGAGGCCAGAACAGTGCGAACAGGTGATGTCGTGGATTGCCGACAATGCTTCGAGCAATTTGTCCACCAGTCAGTCTTCCACGCAGTCCACCCATGTCACCGAAATCGGCACTCCTCCAGCTCCTGCACCTCAACCTCCTCCCCCCCAGTCTGCCCCCTCCCAGCAAAATTTGCCATTTGAACCGGCATACTCTGAGGAACTGTTTTCTGGACCCTTCCCACAGTCACAAACCACTTGTCCGGTTGCTGATGAGCAATTTTCTGATGCCCAGGTTTTCCACCAGTCGCAGTCTGTGGGTGATGATGACCTTGTTGACGTAGTGGAAGAAGTGTGTAAAGAGGTGTCCGACGATGAGGAGACACGGTTGTCAGACAGTGGGGAAGTTGTTGTCAGGGCAGGAAGTCCGAGGGGGGAGCAGACTTTTGGATCGGAGGATGATGAGGTGACAGACCCAAGCTGGGTTGAGAGGCCGGGTGAACACAGTGCTTCTGAGACGGAGGAGAGTCCTCGACCAGAACAGGTTGGAAGAGGCAGTGGTGGGGCCAGACGGAGAGGCAGGGCCAGAGCTGGTGCATCAGCGCCAAATGTGTCAACTAGTGAAGCTCCCGTGGCGAGGGCTCCTGCGGCGAGGGCTAGATTTTCAGAAGTCTGGAGGTTCTTTAAGGAAACACCGGATGACCGACGGACTGTGGTGTGCCACATTTGCCAAACCAGGATCAGCAGGGGTTCCACCACTACTAGCTTAACTACCACCAGTATGCGCAGGCATATGAATGCTAAACACCCCACTCAGTGGCAACAAGCGCGTTCACCTCCGGCCGTGCACACCACTGCTCCTTCCCCTGTGTCAGCTGATAGTCAGCCCCCTGCCCAGGACCCTGCCACAAAAACCCCATCGTCACCTCCACGATCCTCCACAGCATCCACCAGCGTTCAGCTCTCCATACCCCAGACGCTGGAGCGGAAACGCAAATATAGTGCAACCCACCCGCACGCCCAAGCCCTTAATGTGCACATTTCCAGATTGCTAAGCCTGGAGATGCTGCCCTATAGGCTAGTAGAGACCGAGGCCTTTCGCAGCCTCATGGCGGCGGCCGCCCCTCGGTATTCGGTCCCCAGCCGCCACTACTTTTCCCGATGTGCCGTCCCAGCCCTGCACCAGCACGTGTCAGACAACATAATCCGTGCCCTGACCAACGCCGTTTCTGACAAGGTCCACCTGACCACGGACACGTGGACGAGTGCTGCCGGGCAGGGCCACTATATATCTCTGACGGCACATTGGGTTAACTTGGTGGAGGCTGGGACCGAGTGTGACCCTGCGGCTGGTCATTTACTGCCGACGCCGAGGATTGCGGGGCCTACCTCGGTCCAGGTGTTTGAGGCCTACTATGCCTCCTCCTCCTCCCACCCCTCCTCCACCTCCTCCTCCGAACGACCATCCGTGGGCATGGCGCCATCAGTCGGTAGCTCTAGGCACAGCAGCAGTGCCGTCGCTAAGCGACAGCAGGCGGTGCTCAAACTGCTGAGCCTAGGCGATAAAAGGCACACCGCCCAAGAACTATTACAGGGCATCACGGCGCAGACTGATCTGTGGCTGGCACCGCTGAACCTGAAGCCAGGCATGGTTGTGTGTGACAACGGCCGTAACCTGGTGGCGGCTCTGCAACTCGGCAGACTGACACATGTGCCATGCCTGGCCCATGTGTTAAATCTGATAGTTCAGCGTTTCCTCAAGACATACCCCAATCTGTCTGATTTGCTCACGAAGGTGCGCCGCATCTGTGCGCATTTCAGGAAGTCCAGCACAGATGCTGCCACTCTCAGGGCAGCGCAGCGCCGCCTCCAACTGCCCGCTCACCGACTGTTGTGCGACGTGCCCACGAGGTGGAATTCAACACTGACCATGTTATCCAGAGTTTACCAGCAGCGCCGAGCGATTGTAGACTGCCAGATGTCAACTTCCACCAGAACTGGTAGTCAGGTCAGTCAGCTTCCTCAAGTCTACAATGAGGAGTGGACGTGGATGTCTGATATCTGTCAGGTGCTGAGTAACTTTGAGGAGTCAACACAGATGGTCAGTGGCGATGCCGCCATCATCAGCCTCACCATCCCGCTGCTTGGCCTGTTGAAAAACTCTCTGGTCAGCATGAAGTCGGAAGCTTTGCGCTCCTCACAAGAGACAGGGGAAGAAGATTCCCTTGTTGATAGCCAAAGCACCCTTAGGTCTGTTTCTCAGCGCATATCGGAGGAGGTGGAGGTGGAGGAGGATGAGGAGGAAGAGGAGGAGAATGTTGGCGAGACACAAGAGGGGACCATTGTTGAGTCCTACACTGTTGAGCGTGTATGGGCAGAAGAAGAGGAGTTGGAGGAGTTGGAGGAGGAGGAAATGGACAGTCAGGCCAGTGAGGGGAGTGAATTCTTACGCGTTGGTACTCTGGCGCATATGGCAGATTTCATGCTAGGCTGCCTATCCCGTGACCCTCGCGTTCAAAGAATTTATTCCAGCACCGATTACTGGGTGTTCACTCTCCTGGACCCACGGTACAAGCAAAATCTTTCCACTCTCATCCCTGGAGAGGAAAGGAGTGTGAGAATGCATGAATACCAGCAGGCCCTGGTGCACAAGCTGAAACAGTATTTCCCTTCTGACAGCGCTAGCGGCAGAGTGCGTAGTTCTGCGGGACAAGTAGCGAGGGAGAGTAGGCGAGCAGGCAGCTTGTCCAGCACTGGCAAGGGTACGCTTTACAAGGCTTTTGCCAGCTTTATGTCACCCCAGCAAGACACTGTCACCTGTCCCCAGTCTCGGCAGAGTAGGGCTGATCTTTACAGAAAGATGGTGAGGGAGTACGTAGCTGACCATACCATCGTCCTAAATGATCACACAGCTCCCTACAACTACTGGGTTTCAAAGCTGGACATGTGGCACGAACTGGCGCTCTACGCCTTGGAGGTTCTTGCCTGCCCTGCCGCTAGCGTCTTGTCAGAGCGGGTTTTCAGTGCAGCTGGTGGCATCATCACCGATAAGCGTACACGCCTGTCGACTGACAGCGCTGACAGGCTGACGCTTATCAAGATGAATAAAGCATGGATTTCTCCTAATTTCAAATCTCCAGCAGGTGAAGGAAGCTCAACCTGAATAATTTATCCACTCCTCCTCCTCCTCATTTTCCTCCTTCTCCTCCTCTTTCTACAGTAAAGCAGAGGAAACTGGCTGTTTTTTGACAGGGCCCACTGGCTCTAGGTATAGTACTTTATGCATTTAATTTTTCTGGAGGGCCACCGACACGGTCCTCTGTTTTAAACAATTTTTGGGAGTGCCACATACAGGCACTCAATCTATTCCATTTTTCTGGAGGGCCACCTACCTGCTCCTCTGGTTTGAAAAATTTTTTGGACTGCCACATACAGGCACTCAATCTATTCCATTTTTCTGGAGGGCCTCCACACGTTGTCTCCATTGCTACCTCCAAAAGTCGTCCATATAGCTGCCTCCATACATCGTCCCTTTATCAAACGAGGTTTGTCAGGCCGAAATTTGGGTTGTTTTCATGGATTCCACATCAAAGTTGTTAACTTTGTCGCCACCCTGCTGTGTTATCCACAAAATACACTGGCAAACTTTTACCATTTACGGATATTATTTCAGCGCTTCTTGCGCATCTGTTTACATTCCCCTCACCCGCCATATCCTAAACTTATAAGAACGCTACTACACTTGATCTTATACAAAAGGTTCTTAGAAGTGCTGTTTGGGGAGTAGCCTAGAGACAGGGGCTTGGATTGGCGAAAGCTCGCCTAGCAGCGGAGCGCCAGCTCCATGCGCATCATGCGCTTCTTGCGCATCTGTTTACATTCCCCTCACCCGCCATATCCTAAACTTATAAGAACGCTACTACACTTGATCTTATACAAAAGGTTCTTAGAAGTGCTGTTTGGGGAGTAGCCTAGAGACAGGGGCTTGGATTGGCGAAAGCTCGCCTAGCAGCGGAGCGCCAGCTCCATGCGCATCATGCGCTTCTTGCGCATCTGTTTACATTCCCCTCACCCGCCATATCCTAAACTTATAAGAACGCTACTACACTTGATCTTATACAAAAGGTTCTTAGAAGTGCTGTTTGGGGAGTAGCCTAGAGACAGGGGCTTGGATTGGCGAAAGCTCGCCTAGCAGCGGAGCGCCAGCTCCATGCGCATCATGCGCTTCTTGCGCATCTGTTTACATTCCCCTCACCCGCCATATCCCAAACTTATAAGAACGCTACTACACTTAACTTGGTGCAGGCTGGGACCGAGTCTGACCCTGGGGCTGGTCATATACTGCCGACGCAGAGGATTGCGGGGCCTACCTCGGTCCAGGTCTCAAAGGCCTACTATACCTCCAAATCCTCCCACCCCTCCTCCACCTCCTCCTCCTCCGAATTACCATCCGTGGGCATGGCGCCATCAGTCGGTAGCTCTAGGCACAGCAGCAGTGCCGTTGCTAAGCGACAGCAGGCGGTGCTCAAACTGCTGAGCCTAGGTGATAAAAGGCACACCGCCCAAGAGCTATTGCAGGGCATTCCACATCAAACTTGTTAACTTTGTCGCCACCCTGCTGTGTAAGCCACAAAATATACTGGAAAACTTTTTTCATTTACGGATATTATTTCAGCGCTTCTTGCGCAGATGTTTACATTCCCCTCACCCGCCATATCCCAAACTTATAAGAACGCTACTACACTTGATCTTATCCGAAAGGTTCTTAGAAGTGCTGTTTGGGGAGTAGCCTAGAGACAGGGGCTTGGATTGGCGAAAGCTCGCCTGGCAGCGGAGCGCCAGCTCCATGCCAAGAACCAACTAACATAGTTTTAACTGCAGTACCTTTAATCTACTACTAGTTCACTGCCTCCATACATCGTCCCCTTATCAAACGAGCTGTGTCAGGCAGAATTTTGGATTGTTTTCATGGCTTCCATGTTAACTTTGTCGCCACCCTGCTGTGTAATCCACAAAATATACTGGCAAACTTTTATCATGTACCAATATTATTTGAGCGCTTCTTGCTCACCTTCTTTGGTTCCTCTCTGCTACCCATTGGTTTGAAGCCTGAGTCCATTTAGGGTATGTCGCCATGCCACTCTCTAGCCTTCCGCTGCTGCCGCTGCCTCTGCATGCCGTCCCCTATAGTGTCAGGGTCAATTATTGGATGTTTTAGATGCTATCTAGCTTCATTCTGTCACTCTGTCATGGCCATGCTGTTGCCCATAATTTTGGCATAATGGTGCGATTAAGCAGCCTCAGAGGCATCCATGCATGCTGCCCCTGCTGTTTCCTGTCCATTTCCGTGGTGTTTCCATCCTTTTCTGAGGTTCCCAGGTGTTTGGCCAAGCTTCCCTGTGCAGAGCCTTGGTCCCCTTGAAAAATGCTCGAGTCTCCCATTGACTTCAATGGGGCTCGTTACTCGAAACGAGCACTCGAGCATCGGGAAAAGTTCGTCTCGAATAACGAGTACCCGAGCATTTTAGTGCTCGCTCATCTCTATTCATCAGCCATGATGAAGAGTATTTTTACTTGAAACGCGTAGCTGTTTGTGGATACCACTATGTATCCAATTTTATATGATGATTCAATAAAGAAGCAAGAATTTTTTTCATTAAAAAAGTGCTGGATCGTTTGAATCTTTTTCATTGTCTGCAAAAACCTGCAACCAGAGGGTGTATCCTTTTGCACTTTCAAGAGGACGGGGAGGATCACCAAATGCTCACAGGTGTAAGGATTTCCTTCAAAACACACTTGCCGGATGGACTTTTCTTTTGTATACTGCCAGGACTGCTGTACTGTAAAGCATTTTGTTTAAAGTTGTAATAGAATAGGTCATGAATAGATTGCCAACTGTTTCCGACACACACCATTATAGTTTGGTGCAGCGGGAAGGTACTTGCAGATGCTTGGTGTAGCCTCATTCGCAGCAGGTGTCAGCTCCAAATGTCAGTTCACATCCTGCTGTAACACCCACGATCAAAGTTATCTCCCCTCTTATACACCCTTACACAAATCTTAACCCATTACAAGCTGCGGTCAAGCCCCAGATTTTTTTAAGCGTCTTGCAGCACATCTCCATACTGTATAGGCAGTCCGCGGGTTACGTACAAATTAGGGTCTGTAGATTTGTTCTTAAGTTGAATTTGTATGAAAGTGTATATTTTATAATTGTAACCCCGGCCAAATTTTTTTTGGTCTCTGTGACAATTGGATTTTAAAAATGTTGGATTGTCATAAGAACCAGGATTAACAATAAAGCTTCATTACAAACACCTGTGATAACTGTTATAACTGATTATTGTAGCCTAGGGCTAAAGTACAATAAATTACCAACATCCAGAGGTCCGTTTGTAACTAGGGGTCGTATGTAAGTCAGGTGTTCTTAAGTAGGGGACTGCCTGTACTCTGTACGCACAGTCACTTACAGTATCGTATCCGCTGGATAACAACTAGGTCCCACACTGTTCTGCTAAATAATATATACTTATATATACTGCATCTCCTGCAGTGGGAATTTTACTTCCACTACAAAATGGACTATGCCCCTGAATAATGCCCTCAAATACTATGTCCCTAAATAAAAGATAGATGTGCCTATTATTTGATATAGTTCCCATGATGAAATATAGTAGCAAAAACTTATAAACAATGTGTGCTGCATGAAGTTGTGAAATCATAGTAGGTATCCTAGAACAGTAATTATAATAACTGTAAAAATAATAATAATAGGTTTATCAAGCGTTTAAGATATCAGCATGAGATTTTTTACATGACCATTTCATTGCTTTCAATTTTAATTATGTATTTCCAAATACACTTCAATATCCAGGAAATCCAGAATGAAACACTTAGCATTCAGAGACATTTCCACACACCACGGAAGTCTGTTTAACTTTAGAGAGATGCAAATTGAAAATGCCAGGAAAGAACAGTGTCTGCAGGAGACTGCATTCATGTACAGAATGTTAAAGTGATGCACACGAAAGGAATATTTAGCATGGACAAATATTTTATCTCCTGTCTTCCAGCAGGAATGGGTAGTACAAGGTGTTCTTGGAATCTTCTTCAGTCTGGAAAAACAAAACATCCTCAATGATTGATCATTTTCTCTATGGTGTGAATTGGATACAAACATGAATCTCATCACCAGACCATCCAACCCTAAACTATTAAAAGTCAACACTTTACTAAAAACAACTGCCAACAGAGAAAACATCCTCAACTCTTTCATTTTTGTCTTTGCAAGGCCAAACATGCTATCATTGGACTTGGTTCAATCTTGCTTTAATTCATTAAACAAGTGAAACAAAATCACCATTTATAGTACATCCTTGACAGCTGGCAGATTTTATATGTTTGTACTGCTCCTGCCAATAAAAAGTTTTCATTCATCTCTGTCACGGATCCTTGATGTACTCGAAGTGTCAGACATGTTCGGATGTACTTGTAACAATCACACATAACGTCTTGAGGCATGCATGGATTCTGCTAATGCACTCCTATAATGGAGATCACATGATTACCGCTTTACAATGCACCATAAAGATAGATAAAAGCTCAACCATACAGGCTTCATAAACATACAGCATGTCTAAAGTCTTTTGTGCATATGGTATTTGTTTTAGGATGTTCTGAATCAGTACATCCGTAAATGCTGTATAGGCAATGAAGTAAATACACTTTGTGCTTAGAGTTCTCATATATTGAAGGACAACTGATTAAATGACTGGATAAAACTCTTTTATTAGAAAACAATGTCAAACTTGTCTAGCTGAAAAGTTTTAGATTTGAATTTTATTTGTTTGGGTTTTATATAAGGTATGTTTAATTTCCTGTGTCTGAGAAATAATGTCCAATAATGGAGTCATACTTTTTACAGATAGAACATGGCATTGTTATGGTAAATGTACCCTGACATATTTGGACTGGAATCAGTCTTCTGCATGAAAATCTTCTTGAGACGTCTCTAATTAATGTACTTCATTTTTAAAATGAGAGGCAGAGACAGGCACCTATAGACATCTCATACATCTCAGGACCACTATAAGGCCCTTTTCATACGTGGAACCTAAGCGTGGCATACCGAGGACGGTGGAAGGGGAGGGGTGAGTGCTTTTCACCCCCTTCCATCGGGAATCGTGGAGCCGTGCTTTACATTTTATCTCTCTTTTCCGGTGTCGAATAGTCGGTGTAGTATAGTGACAGACGTATGTGCTCACCGCACCATGCTGTGCACAATGCACTTCTATGGTGGCCTTACACTAGCTGCCATTTCATATACAGGGGTTTGGAAGGGGCCTACTCTGGATGGTAACCATTGATTAACCCCATTGAATGTGGCTAAATTGTGTGCATATTCTACTAGGTTTTTTTTTAAATTGCTCCATAACCTCAAATTTTTCTCTAAAACATTAAAGTAACATTAAAGGGGTTTTGCGGTCACAAACATGGCTCTTAATAAACTTTTTCATCAATAACCAAAGCACACCCTAATTTAATGTTATTAAAAATTCACAACCATTTTAGACATAATAAAATCATTTATCACGCTTGCCACCCCCCAATCTCCTTGTTAACGACTGGGAGTCTTACATTCTGGTGCTATGGATTCAGACAATTTCTGCACTCCGTGGGACAGGGGTCCATTTGCAGTGAGGGGCGGCCATCTTTATCCATCTGTCCAGTGCCGTGTGGATTATGAGGTAAAAAACGATTTTAAAAATAACTATCCACAAACATTTAGCCCAAAAATATGGTGTATATAAACTTCCAGAGGCTGGAATTATTATTTTGAACTTATAGTGGGCGTACAACCCCTTTAAGGATAGAATGACAGTACATGGTAGCCTGTGAAGCATGGTTGTCAGGAATTGTCCCTTGTGTTCAGTATAACTAGAATTTAGCAATGTTTGGGACTAGATGTTGCGAAGAGAGTTAAAGGGATATTCTTATGTTTAATATTTCACAGATTCACAGGATATATCATACCCTACATCTGAAACACTCACCTATCTCAAGATGACCTCTTTCCCATGGCAGGGCTGAACTGAGTAGGGCATATTTATCAAGCTGTCTGAAAGTCATACTAGGCGCCGGCTGGGAGAGAGCAATGGCGGAAGAAAGCAGAAGAAAGAAGAGCGGCGCGGAAGCCTGAAGACAAGCGGCGCGGAAGCCTGAAGACAAGCGGCGCAGACATCGGGGGAGCAATGCTGCACATCGGGGCCACCGGAGGGTGAGTATATAAGTTTGTTTTTTAATGCTGGGGGCAAGCTGTATGCCACTGGGGGCAGGCTGTATACTACTGGGGGCCAACTGTATATTACTGGGGGCAAGCTGTATATTACTGGGGGCAAGCTGTATACTACTGGGGGCAGGCTGTATACTACTGGGGGCAAGCTGTATACTACTGGGGGCAAGCTGTATACTACTGGGGGCAGGCTGTATACTACTGTAGGCAGGCTGTATACTACTAAGGGCAGGCTGTATACTACTGGGGGCAAGCTGTATACTACTGGGTGCAGGCTGGGCTGGCTGTATACTAGGGGGGGGGGGGTCTGTGACCAATGCATTTCCCACCCTCGGCTTATACTCGAGTCAATAGTTTTTCCCAGTTTTTGGTGGTAAAATTAGGGGTCTCGGGTTACACTCGGGTCGGCTTATACTCGAGTATATACGGTATATATTTGCAGATATATAACATTACAGTTAGTTATTCAACTAACTCTGCTCTGCCTAGTCAAATTGTACATTTTCTCCAAAAATCACTCTGACTACTACTTTTCCTGGACCGAATTCTATGTATTTCTTGAATACTCAATTGGCAAACAAAATGTTGTAGCAGTATAAATGTCTGTTTGCCTGGAAAAGTATTTTATTGTTTTTTTTGTCTGTTATATTCTTCCATTTAACACAAAATATTATTCAATGTAATGTTGGGTTTTCTACCTCACACCTAAAAGCACTAATTGATTGTTGGTGGCATAGTGAAAACAGAGGTTTACAACACAGCAAGGCTTCTATTACAACAGATACATGGAAACTCCAGATTTATACACAAGTACTGTGTCTGTGTGGAGTAATCACGTCTCTTAGGCCCCTTCCACACTTGAGTATTTCACGCGCGTGTTCTGCTCGTGTTTTTGACGTGCAGAACTTGCATTGCACTCTGACCCATTGTAATCAATGGGCTTTTTCAGAATAGCATTTTTTTTCATGCACACACGCGCATTTTTTTAACGCGCATTTTTAACTCGGCATGCTCTACTTTTGCAAGTCACGCGTGTGAAAAACGCACCATACAACTCTATGGAGACTTATCAAAAACGCATTGCACTCTGAGGCACATGAAAGTGCAATGCAAGTGCAATGCGTTTCTCACGCATCAATTGCCATAGAAAAGAGTTGCAAAAGAGTCCTGAGTTGCATTGAAATTGCATTGAAAATGCGCATGAAAAACTGAGACACTGAACAAACTCTGACTGAAAACTGATTGAACTCTGATGCAAAATGTCAGTTTTTCACTGACCAAACCCTGATCGCACCCTGTTCAAACTCTGACGTGATCTGCAACGCAAGTGTGGAAGGGGTCTTACTGTCTCTTCTAGGTCTCCTGTCAGAATTTTCTTATAATTGCATAAATCACATATATCAAACAGCTCAGTGTATATCCATATTTGACATAGAGCTCTCAGTAAAGATAAAATAAATGAGCTTCTCTCTGGATACTGGTCATGTACCAAAAAAAAAAAAAAAAATTTATTTTTCCCTTCAACTGAATACTCAAAATAACACTGTAGCCCCATGCAGACAGTGCATCAATAAATAATGCCCTTAGGAAGTGCCCCATAAAAAGTAACAATTTTAATGCTTACATCTGCAGTCAGTTTAGTAAAGTGTTAAGTAAATTTTCATTTTTATTACAAAAATAGAAGAATTCTTATCTGCCTTCAACAAATACAGGAAGACTCAACTTTTTACCTTAGATAGGGAAAATGACTTGCAAAGCTCATGTGGATATTGGAGGTCATTAATCAGAGTCTTATTATACTTGCGACTTTGCATATTTGCGCTAAAATTTGTGACTTTTCCGCTCGCCTACAGTATTACTTTTGATTCCAGATGTGAACGTATAAATTTCCCCCCTGAACAGGCGTAGAGAAAAGTTTTAAAGGGGTTGCAAAAGAATTTGCAACTTTTATGAGACTAAAGATTATATGACCGGATCACGTGACTGGTGATCACGTGACTGTATCACGTGATCGGAAGTTCCGCCGGCATGTGAGGGCAGCTCGTGTGGTAATTACAGAACGCAGCTGGCACCACAGACGGACATGTGTGTGATAGGATCCCCGATTGGTGAGTGATCCACAGGGGGATGTACTAAGGAGAGTATATATTATCCGTCAGTTGATGGGGACAGTTATCCCTACACCATCAGATAGGGATCAACGCCTGGGGCTCCACACCAGGGACCCAGTAGATGACCCTACACTTGGGTTTATCAGACTATTTACTACACCCCAAGGGATGCTCCTCTACATTGGAGACCCCATGTTTTATTGATTCCACCGCAATCCCTCTGAAGAACCTACAGCAGGAAGAAACGCGTCAGGGAAGGGGAATGCAGGGTGTTTTTTTTTTTTGTTTTTTTTTTCTAAACTAGGGCAAGTTATTGGGACTGCCCTTGTCAGGGCGGGAGCTAATCACACCTGGGACAGTTGTAGCCTTGTTACAGTTCGTGACGTTTTTGGTTCTAACATATACAGGTATGTCCTTTACCATCTTAATGCTCCCGTCAATACACGTACTTTGGAAACAGCACAGCTGACCACTGGACACAACTACAGACCATTACCAGTTGTGGTAAGAACCATCTTTTATTTCCTCTTTGCAAGGTATTTTTTGGATGGTATGGTGCATGGCACCGTGATTTGCAGGTACGTGGTATCCCCATTGTTTGATCCACAACCGTTGGGGGTTGTGGTGATCAGTATAGTCGCCTAGGTCGGCGTCTATAGTACGGATTGTTGTTGTTGTTTTTAGAATTCACAACCTGTGACCTTTGTATATTTTAAGGTATATCTAATAAAAATATAAGTTTTAGTTCACAGCCATGCTGATAAATATTGCAAAAAAACAACAGTATCAGCTGCCTTAATGTATATCACCCTCAAAGGCAAGTCCATAATCAAAAAAAGACAGGAACAAAAGTCCTGGCAATAGATAAATTATCCCCATTGTTTTACAATTTGTATATATATTTTGTTGGTATGATTAGATTTTGCATTTTGTCATTAGAAATCAGATAACTATTACAATTCTGAATGTTATATACCGTATTAGTTATCAAAAAACTCTGTGCCAATAATGTGATTTTTATCTTATAGCTGCTATTATCCACCTTTGTATAATAGTTAAGCCTTCTTACTCAAGCTTACAATCAAGAAAAAAACATCTACTTACCTGGTCACTCCTGGGCAAATTTACTTACCCGGTCACTGGAGTTCACTGAAAGTGCACTGTCCATCTGTAATGCTGCATCCGGCGATTCCCTAAGATTGTGCGTCTGAAATCATGAATCTGTCGCTTCCCCGCTCAGGTCCGACAGAGTTCATTATCTTTTTTGTGGTGCTCCTTTAACATAGGGAGTGCAACATAATTTAAAAGTTAGATACGGCGCTCGGCCCGAATCAGTCGGACTGTCCGACAGCTCACCCCCTAATATGTGTCACATGGAGGCCAGCGCAGCTGCGCCACAAAAGGGTCACGTGCGCCACAATCCCAGCGCATACACTTCTTAAATACCCGTGCAAGCCGTTTTCGCCATGAAGAAGGTGCACAGTCCCACAAAAGTGCAGCGCGACCCTTAGTAAATGAGCCCCATAGCTTCATGAAATATACTTTGTCCGCTTTGTGACATTAAAAAAATATGTATTTAAGGTTGAACTTTTTCTCAGAACTATCCACTCTACAAAGAACTAATTGAACCTTGGATGCCTCAACTGCCTTCAGTAAAAAAAAAATTCATGAAGCTATTAATATCCACACGTATTTTGAGATGAAAACAACTTTCAAGAGGGAACATGGAGTTTTCACTAAATAATTGAATAAAAGGTCATACCTGAAGCCTTATACCCTGAGACAAGAAAGTTTGTATAAGACAATGCACTCATCCTATAGCCTACAAGAAAAAAACTAAATGAAACTAATTTCAAATACATTAAATACATAAAATAAGTCATTTTAAAATTTCACATGACAAATAACTTCCCCTTCTGCAGTTGACTAAAATGGATTCAGCTTTTAGAAGGTTAAAAAATGATCCTAGCAATATGAGAGGCACAATATGTGGTAAAGAGCAAAGTGACTTCAGCTTAACCCTTAGGCCCGTTCCACACTTGCGAATGTGATGCAATTGCAACACCCTCGCCGATGCAATGGCGAAGGAGTGCTTGCGAATAAGCCCCACAGCATGTCATCACGTCACACAGGGGACATTGCAGTGGTTAATCTTGCCTGGCAAGGCAGAAGTTAATCTGTGTATGATGTAAGAGTCTAGTATCCAATGATCTGTGTTACATCCTGTCTCTGTGAGCTGAGAGGTAATTGGAGGAGCAGCCACCACCTGACCAAGGGGAGATGATAAAACCCCTGGCCAAGAATATTCTAGAGAGCAGTTAGCTGAGCAGTAGCTCAGAAGCAGACTGGAGTCTCTCCAGTACAGACTCTTCGGAGTCTGTACAGCTAGCACACCAGACCAGAGCAGGAAGAGCCTAGCCCCTGCCTGAAGTGGAGCTAATAGCTAGGTAGTGAGGAAAGGGGTATCATCCTACCTTCAAGGGTGATACCTGAAGATATCCAGGATCAAGCTGAAGCATCCTATTAGGACACAGCTGCCTCCCAGCCTGCCATTGCATCCAGGCTGGTGATCTACATCCTGTGGCTCCCTCCAAATACCTCTCCAGTACTCCACCATCTTGTTAAAGGCACGTTGCTGATGTTCCTGTCGGTTCCAATAAAGAACTGTAAGTGTTTCTGTTCAACCTCTGCCTCCGTCTGGTCCCTGCTACTACAACTACCTTCATCACCGGCACCCTGTCCACTACACAGAGACTCATACTCTAGAGACACTAAAGGGTTGCCCCAGGGAGATCCGCTATAGCCGCCTCTCCCTCATCATTTCTTGCCAACACCACCCTGCTGGAGACCTGCCAGGCTGTAGGACAGCCCTCCGGTTCCCCATACCAAGCACCGTGACAATAGCGTGCCTAGGCCGCAACCGCCAGCCACTCAGGTACTGCGGGCCCCGGCTGACTCCAGGCCCCGAGAAAAGGCTAGGCCCCGGTGGGGGATGTTGCACAATGAACTCGCATCACACTCGCAACGCATGCTGCCGGGAACGCAAGGCCCGAACGCTGCACCGCGGGAGTAAACTGACATGCTGAGTTCACTCCCGTGATGCAGCATTTGGGCCGTGCGTTCCCGGCAGCATGCGTTGCGAGTGTGATGCAAGTTCATCGCATCACACTCACAAGTGTGGAACGTACATTATTGGATTCAGACTTTTTCAGTTTTTCTGTTTCCAATTTTCACTGTCCACCTTCCAAAAGCCATAACTTTTTATTTTTCCGTGTGCAGAGATGAATGAAATGTGTAACAAATGGTACTTTCTAATTGTGGTCTAATGGACTGGGAAACAGGAAAAAAAAATTAAAATGTGGTTAAATTGACAAAAAAACACATTTGCTTCTTATTTTTGTAGCCTATGTTTTTACGGCGCTTCAAATGACACACCACCTTTATAGTACGGGTAAGTATGATCACTGAGATACCAAACTTATAAAGGATTTATTAAACTTTATAACTAGAGATGAGCGAACATGCTCGTCCGAGCTTGATGCTCGGTCGAGCATTAGGGTACTCGAAACTGCTCGTTGCTCGGACGAATACTTCGCCCGCTCGAGAAAATGGCAGCTCCCGCCGTTTTGCTTTTTGGCGGCCAGAAACAGAGCCAATCACAAGCCAGGAGACTCTGCACTCCACCCAGCATGACGTGGTACCCTTACACGTCGATAGCAGTGGTTGGCTGGCCAGATCAGGTGACCCTGGGATAGACTAGCCGCTGCCCGCGCTGCTCGGATCATTCTGTGTCTGGATGCCGCTAGGGAGAGAGCTGCTGCTGGTCAGGGAAAGCGTTAGGGTGTTCTATTAGCTTACTGTTAGGCAGGAGTGATTCTCAAAGAACCCAACAGCCCTTCTTAGGGCTACAATAACGTTCTACTTTTTTTATTTTAATTTGCATCTAGTACCATTTTGTGAGGAATTAGCAGGGGGACTTGCTACCGTTGTGTTTAGCTCTTAGTGGCACACATATCCATAGCAAAGACCGAAGTGGGAAAATTTAGTAGGGGTTGGATTTCAATTAGGCACTAACTCAGTGTCATCTCATCTGGCATAGTAGTGTGCTTTGATACTTGGCTAGAAAATAGCCATAGGAGAATACAAAGAGCTTACTTACGCCTACAGTAGCGTTCTATATATTTGATTTCTGGTTGATCTGCTGGTGGCTGTACTTTCTGCAGTGCATGTACTAGCCAATTCTGAGCAATTTGTAGTGAGACTTGCGACCGCTGTGTTCTGCGCTTAGTGACGCACATATCCATAGCAAAGACCGAAGTGGGAAAATTTAGTAGGGGTTGGATTTCAATTAGGCACTAACTCAGTGTCATCTCATCTGGCATAGTAGTGTGCTTTGATACTTGGCTAGAAAATAGCCATAGGAGAATACAAAGAGCTTACTTACGCCTACAGTAGCGTTCTATATACAGGCGGTCCCCTACTTAAGGACACCCGACTTACAGACAACCCATAGTTACAGACGGACCCCTCTGCCCACTGTGACCTCTGGTGAAGCTCTCTGGATGCTTTACTATAGTCCCAGACTGCAATGATCAGCTGTAAGATATCTGTAATGAAGCTTTATTGATAATTCTTGGTCCAATTACACCAAAAATTTTGAAACTCCAATTGTCACTGGGGCAAAAGAAAAAAAATTGTCTAGAACTTCCATTATAAAATATACAGTTTCGACTTACATACAAATTCAACTTAAGAACAAACCTCCAGACCCTATCTTGTATGTAACCCGGGGACTGCCTGTATTTGATTTCTGGTTGATCTGCTGGTGGCTGTACTTTCTGCAGTGCATGTACTAGCCAATTCTGAGCAATTTGTAGTGAGACTTGCGACCGCTGTGTTCTGCGCTTAGTGACGCACATATCCATAGCAAAGACCGAAGTGGGAAAATTTAGTAGGGGTTGGATTTCAATTAGGCACTAACTCAGTGTCATCTCATCTGGCATAGTAGTGTGCTTTGATACTTGGCTAGAAAATAGCCATAGGAGAATACAAAGAGCTTACTTACGCCTACAGTAGCGTTCTATATATTTGATTTCTGGTTGATCTGCTGGTGGCTGTACTTTCTGCAGTGCATGTACTAGCCAATTCTGAGCAATTTGTAGTGAGACTTGCGACCGCTGTGTTCTGCGCTTAGTGACGCACATATCCATAGCAAAGACCGAAGTGGGAAAATTTAGTAGGGGTTGGATTTCAATTAGGCACTAACTCAGTGTCATCTCATCTGGCATAGTAGTGTGCTTTGATACTTGGCTAGAAAATAGCCATAGGAGAATACAAAGAGCTTACTTACGCCTACAGTAGCGTTCTATATATTTGATTTCTGGTTGATCTGCTGGTGGCTGTACTTTCTGCAGTGCATGTACTAGCCAATTCTGAGCAATTTGTAGTGAGACTTGCGACCGCTGTGTTCTGCGCTTAGTGACGCACATATCCATAGCAAAGACCGAAGTGGGAAAATTTAGTAGGGGTTGGATTTCAATTAGGCACTAACTCAGTGTCATCTCATCTGGCATAGTAGTGTGCTTTGATACTTGGCTAGAAAATAGCCATAGGAGAATACAAAGAGCTTACTTACGCCTACAGTAGCGTTCTATATATTTGATTTCTGGTTGATCTGCTGGTGGCTGTACTTTCTGCAGTGCATGTACTAGCCAATTCTGAGCAATTTGTAGTGAGACTTGCGACCGCTGTGTTCTGCGCTTAGTGACGCACATATCCATAGCAAAGACCGAAGTGGGAAAATTTAGTAGGGGTTGGATTTCAATTAGGCACTAACTCAGTGTCATCTCATCTGGCATAGTAGTGTGCTTTGATACTTGGCTAGAAAATAGCCATAGGAGAATACAAAGAGCTTACTTACGCCTACAGTAGCGTTCTATATATTTGATTTCTGGTTGATCTGCTGGTGGCTGTACTTTCTGCAGTGCATGTACTAGCCAATTCTGAGCAATTTGTAGTGAGACTTGCGACCGCTGTGTTCTGCGCTTAGTGACGCACATATCCATAGCAAAGACCGAAGTGGGAAAATTTAGTAGGGGTTGGATTTCAATTAGGCACTAACTCAGTGTCATCTCATCTGGCATAGTAGTGTGCTTTGATACTTGGCTAGAAAATAGCCATAGGAGAATACAAAGAGCTTACTTACGCCTACAGTAGCGTTCTATATATTTGATTTCTGGTTGATCTGCTGGTGGCTGTACTTTCTGCAGTGCATGTACTAGCCAATTCTGAGCAATTTGTAGTGAGACTTGCGACCGCTGTGTTCTGCGCTTAGTGACGCACATATCCATAGCAAAGACCGAAGTGGGAAAATTTAGTAGGGGTTGGATTTCAATTAGGCACTAACTCAGTGTCATCTCATCTGGCATAGTAGTGTGCTTTGATACTTGGCTAGAAAATAGCCATAGGAGAATACAAAGAGCTTACTTACGCCTACAGTAGCGTTCTATATATTTGATTTCTGGTTGATCTGCTGGTGGCTGTACTTTCTGCAGTGCATGTACTAGCCAATTCTGAGCAATTTGTAGTGAGACTTGCGACCGCTGTGTTCTGCGCTTAGTGACGCACATATCCATAGCAAAGACCGAAGTGGGAAAATTTAGTAGGGGTTGGATTTCAATTAGGCACTAACTCAGTGTCATCTCATCTGGCATAGTAGTGTGCTTTGATACTTGGCTAGAAAATAGCCATAGGAGAATACAAAGAGCTTACTTACGCCTACAGTAGCGTTCTATATATTTGATTTCTGGTTGATCTGCTGGTGGCTGTACTTTCTGCAGTGCATGTACTAGCCAATTCTGAGCAATTTGTAGTGAGACTTGCGACCGCTGTGTTCTGCGCTTAGTGACGCACATATCCATAGCAAAGACCGAAGTGGGAAAATTTAGTAGGGGTTGGATTTCAATTAGGCACTAACTCAGTGTCATCTCATCTGGCATAGTAGTGTGCTTTGATACTTGGCTAGAAAATAGCCATAGCAATAGGATAGCATTGTTTGGTTTTAAAAACTCAAAAAAAAACAAAAAACACAAAAAAAAACAAAAAACACAAAAAAAAACAAAAAACACAAAAAAAAACAAAAAAAAGTTAAAAAAAAAATAAAGTTATAACTCTCATTTTAAAAATGTTTAACCCGAGGGCTAGGGGTAGAGGACGAGGGCGGGGACGTGGGCGTCCAACTACTGCAGGGGTCAGAGGCCGTGGTCCTGGGCGGGGTGAGACACCACCTGCTGATGAGGGAGCAGGGGAACGCCGCAGAGCTACACTCCCTAGGTTCATGTCTGAAGTTACTGGGACTCGTGGTAGAGCACTGTTGAGGCCAGAACAGTGCGAACAGGTGATGTCGTGGATTGCTGACAATGCTTCGAGCAATTTGTCCACCACCAGTCAGTCTTCCACGCAGTCCACCCATGTCACCGAAATCGCCACTCCTCCAGCTCCTGCACCTCAGCCTCCTCCCCCCCAGTCTGCCCCCTCCCAGGAAAATTTGGCATTTGAACCGGCATACTCTGAGGAACTGTTTTCTGGACCCTTCCCACAGTCACAAACCACTTGTCCGGTTGCTGCTGAGCAATTTTCCGATGCCCAGGTTTTCCACCAGTCACAGTCTGTGGGTGATGATGACCTTCTTGACGTAGTGGAAGTGTGTAAAGAGGTGTCCGACGATGAGGAGACACGGTTGTCAGACAGTGGGGAAGTTGTTGTCAGGGCAGGAAGTCCGAGGGGGGAGCAGACTGAGGGATCGGAGGATGATGAGGTGACAGACCCAAGCTGGGTTGAGAGGCCGGGTGAACACAGTGCTTCTGAGACGGAGGAGAGTCCTGGACCAGAACAGGTTGGAAGAGGCAGTGGTGGGGCCAGACGGAGAGGCAGGGCCAGAGCTGGTGCATCAGCGCCAAATGTGTCAACTAGTGAAGCTCCCGTGGCGAGGGCTCTTGCGGCGAGGGCTAGATCTTCAGAAGTCTGGAGGTTCTTTAAGGAAACACCGGATGACCGACGGACTGTGGTGTGCAACATTTGCCAAACCAGGCTCAGCAGGGGTTCCACCACTACTAGCTTAACTACCACCAGTATGCGCAGGCATATGAATGCTAAACACCCCACTCAGTGGCAACAAGCCCGTTCACCTCCGGCCGTGCACACCACTGCTCCTTCCCCTGTGTCAGCTGCTAGTCAGCCCCCTGCCCAGGACCCTGCCACAAAAACCCCATCGTCGCCTCCACGATCCTCCACAGCATCCACCAGCGTTCAGCTCTCCATACCCCAGACGCTGGAGCGGAAACGCAAATATAGTGCAACCCACCCGCACGCCCAAGCCCTTAATGTGCACATCTCCAGATTGCTTAGCCTGGAGATGCTGCCCTATAGGCTAGTAGAGACCGAGGCCTTTCGCAACCTCATGGCGGCGGCCGCCCCTCGGTATTCGGTCCCCAGCCGCCACTACTTTTCCCGATGTGCCGTCCCAGCCCTGCACCAGCACGTGTCAGACAACATCATCCGTGCCCTGACCAACGCCGTTTCTGACAAGGTCCACCTGACCACGGACACGTGGACGAGTGCTGCCGGGCAGGGCCACTATATATCGCTGACGGCACATTGGGTTAACTTGGTGGAGGCTGCGACCGAGTCTGACCCTGGGGCTGCTCATATACTGCCGACGCCGAGGATTGCGGGGCCTACCTCGGTCCAGGTGTTTCAGGCCTACTATGCCTCCTCCTCCTCCCACCCCTCCTCCACCTCCTCCTCCGAACTACCATCCGTGGGCATGGCGCCATCAGTCGGTAGCTCTAGGCACAGCAGCAGTGCCGTCGCTAAGCGACAGCAGGCGGTGCTGAAACTGCTGAGCCTAGGCGATAAAAGGCACACCGCCCAAGAGCTATTACAGGGCATTCCACATCAAAGTTGTTAACTTTGTCGCCACCCTGCTGTGTAATCCACAAAATATACTTGCAAACTTTTACCATTTAGGGATATTATTTCAGCGCTTCTTGCGCATCTGTTTACATTCCCCTCACCCGCCATATCCTAAACTTATAAGAACGCTACTACACTTGATCTTATACAAAAGGTTCTTAGAAGTGCTGTTTGGGGAGTAGCCTAGAGACAGGGGCTTGGATTGGCGAAAGCTCGCCTGGCTGCAGAGCGCCAGCTCCATCCCAAGATCCAACTAACATAGTTGCAGCACCTTTAACCCCTTAACGCTCTGCGCCGTAGCTCTACGGCGCAGAGGTATAAGGGATGTATGAAGAGGGCTCACGGGCTGAGTCCTCTTCATACAGAGGTGGGGGTTTTTGCATTTTGCACAAAACCCCCACCGCTAATAACCGCGGTCGGTGCTTGCACCGATCGCGGCTATTAACCCTCTAAACGCCGCCCGCAAAGTCGCGGGCGGCGTTTAAAAGACGGCGGCGCGTGGGCGCCGCCATCTTTTTTTCGATCGCCACGCCCCCGAACGTCATCGGGGGGCGGCGATCGGTTACCTTGGTAGCCTCGGGTCTTCTCTTGACACGAGGCTACATGGTTTATGCAGGTTCGTTACAATGAGCCAGTGGCTCATTGTAATGTAAGACCTGCAAAAACGCCATATATTGCAATACTGTAGTATTGCAGTATATGGTAGGAGCGATCTGATCATCTAGGGTTAATGTACCCTAGATGTTCTAAAAAATAGTGAAAAAAAAAAGAAAAAAAAAAGTTTAAAAAATAAAAAAAATTAATAAAATATTAAAAGTTCAAATCACCCCCCTTTCCCTAGAACGGATATAAAACATAACAAACAGTAAAAATCACAGACATATTAGGTATCGCCGCGTCCCAAAATGCCCGATCTATCAAAATATAAAAACGGTTACGGCCGGCGGTGACCTCCGAGGCGGGAAATGGCGCCCAAATGTCCGAAATGCGACTTTTACACCTTTTTACATAACATAAAAAATGAAATAAAAAATGATCAAAATGTCGCACAGACCTCAAAATGGTAGCAATGAAAACGTCGCCTCATTTCGCAAAAAATGACTCCTCACACATTTCCGTGCGCCAAAGTATGAAAAAGTTATTAGCGTCAGAAGATGGCAAAAAATTTTTTTTCTTTTTTGTACACATTCGTTTAATTTTTGAAAATGTATTAAAACACAATAAAACCTATATAAATTTGGTATCACCGCGATCGCACCGAACCAAAGAATAAAGTAGGCGTGTTATTTGGAGCGAAGAGTGAAAGTCGTAAAAACTGAGCCCACAAGAACGTGACGCACGTGCAGTTTTTTTTCAATTTTTCCACATTTGGAATTTTTTTTCAGCTTCGCAGTACACGGCATGTTAAAATAAATAACATTACGGGAAAGTAAAATTTGTTACGCACAAAATAAGCCCTCACACAGGTCTGTACACGTAAAAATGAAAAAGTTATGGATTTTTGAAGTTGGAGAGCGAGAAATGAGCCGGAAAACCCTCCGTCCTTAAGGGGTTAATCTACTACTAGTTCACTGCCTCCATAATAATAATAATAATAATCTTTATTTATATAGCGTCATCATATTCTGTAGCGCTTTACAAATCATAGGAAACAAATACAAATGTAATGTAACAGAGCACAACATTTGTATGGAACAACAGGAGTGAGGTCCCTGCTCGCCAGAGCTTACGGTTTATGAAGATGATGGGGTAACACGAGGTAAAAGAATATTTAATGGTCAAGCCATTCTTCTTAGGGAATAGAAAAAAATATAATAAATGGAATTGCTGTCGCTTGAACCACTCAGCCGTCATCTTATATACCAGGTCCAGGGTGAATGGGACTGCAGAGAAGTCTGGTGCCTGTTGGTTGCTGGATAACAGATGGGAGGACGACACAGGACGGGTTAGTAGAAGAGTTAAAACTTCATGCAGTTAATGAGTGTTATAGGCTTGCCTAAAGAAATGGGTTTTAAGAGCACGTTTGAAACTTTGGAGGTTAGGTATTAGTCTGATAGTCCGGGGCAGAGCATTCCATAGAATTGGTGCAGCTCTAGAGAAGTCTTGGAGACGCGAGTGGGAGGTCCGCACTAGGGTAGAGGTTAATCTAAGATCACTGGCGGATCTAAGAGCACGGGTTGGGCGATAGACTGAGATAAGAGAGGAGAGGTAGGGGGGTGCAGCATTATACAGAGCTTTATGGATGAGGGTTATTATTATTTTAAACTGTATTCGAAAGGAGACTGGCAGCCAGTGCAGCGACTGGCATGAACTGTAAGCATACATGGTCCCCTTATCAAACGAGCTGTGTCAGGCAGAATTTTGGGTTGTTTTCATGGCTTCCATGTTAACTTTGTCGCCACCCTGCTGTGTAATCCACAAAATATACTGGCAAACTTTTATCATGTACCGATATTATTTGAGCGCTTCTTGCTCACCTCCTTTGGTTCCTCTCTGACACCCATTGGTTTGAAGCCTGAGTCCAATTAGGGTATGTCGCCATGCCACTCTCTAGCCTGCTGCCGCTGCCTCTGCATGCCGTCCCCTATAGTGTCAGGGTCAATTATTGGATGTTTTAGATGCTATCTAGCTTCATTCTGTCACTCTGTCATGGCCATGCTGTTGCCCATAATTTTGGCATAATGGTGCGATTAGGCAGCCTCAGAGGCATCCATGCATGCTGCCCCTGCTGTTTCCTGTCCATTTCCGTGGTGTTTCCATCCTTTTCTGAGGTTCCCAGGTGTTTGGCCAAGCTTCCCTGTGCAGAGCCTTGGTCCCCTTGAAAAATGCTCGAGTCTCCCATTGACTTCAATGGGGTTCGTTATTCGAGACGAGCACTCGAGCATCGGGAAAAGTTCGTCTCGAATAACGAGTACCCGAGCATTTTAGTGTTCGCTCATCTCTATTTATAACGTTTTTCAAACATTTCCTATACAATGAATAATATATTTTACTGTATTGCATACAAGTATTACTTTTGCCTTTGTAGAGCTGCTCTACTTCAGTTACATTCAGAACTTGAGTCTCTTACTTGTCAAGTTGCTCTGTTTTGGATGTGTTGAGAAATTTTATGACTTCCTCATTTTGTTTTGATGATAATCTCAGGTTTGTGATGTTTTGTAACCATACATAGTCCTAACAGTTATGCAAAAACATATTAAACAGAAAAAACATTCAGATCACCATGGTAGTTGCAGGTTCTATGTGTGAACAACTATGCTCAGTGTAGAAACGTGATCCGGATTAAAAAAATAAAAATAACAAATTTATGGAATTTTGAAGGCGGGGAGTGAAAAATGGAAACATAAAAACAAAAAAGGGCCAGGTTGTTAAGGGGCTAAAATCTGAATAATATTGACTGCATATTAGGGGCTCTAGCGTTCAAATATTTCAAACTTTGACTTTGCCGTTTCTCATCACCCCAGCTCCTATGTTTTCATATATAGCTTTCTGGTTTCCATGGCCTTTTTTGGGAAAGTGGGAAATAATCTATTATAATAACTAATATAACAGGGTTGCGTTGCACACCTTTGTTGGACTGTGCACCTTTTTCGGGGGTAAAATAACTTGCACATATGTATTTAATAAGTGTGTGCGCTGGGATTGTGGCGCAAGCGACCCTTTTTGTGGCACTGCTGCGCTGGCTTCCATGCAACACAAATTAGGGGGCATGCCGTCGGATGGTCCGACTGATTTGGACCAAGCGCCGTATTTTCCTTTTAAATTGTGTCGCAAGCCCTATGTTTAATATGCTCCACAAAAAAGATTGTGAAGTCTGTCAGCCCTGAGCGGGGAAGCGACACATGCATGATTTCAGGCGCACAATCTTAGTGCACGCAGCATTACAGACGGACAATGCACTTTCAGTGACCTCCGGTGACCGGGTAAGTAAATGTGCCTCAATATATTAGCACATCTTTCCACATTTATATCCATGCAACAGAAATGTGCTCCATATCACATATCATCATTCAATACACAGGACATTCAATACAACAGTACTAAAATTAATAAATCCCAGGAAATAGACAGGTAAGACCCTGCGATATTGACAAGAATTTGTGTCATCTATCCTAAAGGCTAAACGGATGCCAAAACATACGATCACAATTGAAATCTGTTCACATAGAAGAACATGAAAAAGCCTATGCAGGGGTGTCACAAGCTAAATGGAAAACATAATCTCTGTATTGTGCTACTTACTACAGGTTGTGCTGACAGGACTTTGTGAGAGAATAGGACCATGACCTGATCAAACAGTTGTGTTGCTGAATGCACAGCCAGAGAATTAAAATGAAGAATAACAGTGCAAGCAGCTGGAAAAGAGGCGATTTAGGATTTAAGAAAGGATGTAAAGACAGTACTCACTACTGCTGCGGAACAATGCATATAAATGCAACAAGTTCAAAAAGTTAACCGAACCCTGACCCAGGACACAATAGATTGAATCATGGAAGTATTTGCATGCTATATGCCTTTTAGCTCTACTCAGTTTACAAAGAAATAATTTGGCAGAATTCACAGTTAATTAATAGGTTAATCAGTGGAATTATCTATCTGCTTATCAGGGATTTTCATGAGTGAATATTGGTCCAGGTAAAAAATAAATGTAGTCTCATTAAAATCTTTTAATTGGGGCAGTGCATCTCTCTTAATGTGAGTCTACTTTCCTTATAAGAAGTTACTTTATTCCCTCTACTGTTTTGTAAACTTGCTACTAGAGATGAGCGAGCACTAATATGCTCGGGTACTCGTTATTCGAGACAAACTTTTCCCGACGCATTTTTCAAGGGGACCAAGGCTCTGCACAGGGAAGCTTGGCCAAACACCTGGGAACCTCAGAAAAGGATGGAAACACCACGGAAATGGACAGGAAACAGCAGGGGCAGCATGCATGGATGCCTCTGAGGCTGCTTAATCGCACCATTATGCCAAAATTATGGGCAACAGCATGGCCATGACAGAGTGACCGAATGAGGCTAGATAGCATCTAAAACATGCAATAATTGACCCAGACACTATAGGGGACGGCATGCAGAGGCAGCGGCAGCAGTGGCAGGCTAGAGAGTCTCATGGCGACATACCCTAAATGGACTCAGGTTTCACCAAAGTAGGTGAAATGATTTCCTATGTGAACAAAAGGTTGACGGTATATTTAGTCGATAACACAGCATGGTGGCGACATAGTGACCAAGTTCCATAACTTATCTGGTGAAACACCCTAAAAATTAGCCTGACACAGCTCTTTTGATAAGGGGACAACATGTGGAGGCAGCCATGGAGACGACTTCCATGATTAAGAGCGACAGTATGGGGCATTCATATTGCGCTGCTATGATTGCAACTTCAGGTCTCCAGCATGGCGGCGACAGATGGGCCGAGTTCCACTATGTATCTGGTGAAACACCTGAAAATTCTGCCTGAAACAGCTCGTTTGATAAGGGGATGATGTGCTGCATATCCTCTCGTGCTCCAGCGTCTGGTGTATAGAGAGTTGAAATGAGACATTGGTGGACGCTGTGGAGGATCGTGGAGGCAAAATGGACAGGAAACAGCAGGGGCAGCATGCATGGATGCCTCTGAGGCTGCCTAATCTTGGGATGGAGCTGGCGGTCCACTGCCAGGCGAGATTTCGCCTGTCCAAGCCCCTGTCTCTCAGCTCCTCCCCACCCAAAATGGGCCTGGGGGCCAGAAGCGTTTACTTTGAAAAAATTATAATTTTCAAAGCAGGCCGGGTCGTTTGAATATTTCACCTAGGAATAATGGAATAGCATAGTGGTTCTATTTTTAATTGTTTTTACGGAAATGGTTCCATGATTAAGAGCGACAGTATGGAGCATCCATATTGCGCTGCTATGATTGCAACTTCAGGTCTCCAGCATGGCGGCGACAGATGGGCCGCATTCCACTATGTATCTGGTGAAACACCTGAAAATTCTGCCTGACACAGCTCGTTTGATAAGGGGACGATGTATGGAGGCAGTGAACTAGTAGTAGATTAAAGGTGCTGCAGTTAAAACTATGTTAGTTGGATCTTGAGATGGAGCTGGCGCTCCGCTGCAAGGCGAGCTTTCGCCAATCCAAGCCCCTGTCTCTAGGCTACTCCCCAAACAGCACTTCTAAAAACCTTTTGTATAAGATCAAGTGTAGTAGCGTTCTTATAAGTTTAGGATATGGCGGGTGAGGGGAATGTAAACAGATGCGCAAGAAGCGCTGAAATAATATTGGTAAATGATAAAAGTTTGCCAGTATATTTTGTGGATTACACAGCAGGGTGGCGACAAAGTTAACACTTTTGATGTGGAATCCATGAAAACAACCCAAAATTCTGCCTGACACAGTTCGTTTGATAAGGAGACCATGTATGGAGGCAGCTATATGGACGACTTTTGGAGGCAGCTATGGCGATGACGTGTGGAGGTAGCAATGGAGACAACGTGTGGAGCCAGCTAAGAAGACGACATGTGGAGGCTGCTATGGAGACAATTTAATTTGGATAGTGCCTGTATGTGGCAGTCCAAAAAAGTTTTCAAACCAGAGGAGCAGGTAGGTGGTCCTCCAGAAAAATTAAATAAATTGAGTGCCTGTATGTGGCAGTCCAAAAAAGTTTTCAAACCAGAGGAGCAGGTAGGTGGTCCTCCAGAAAAATTAAATAGATTTAGTGCCTGTATGTGGCACTCCCAAAAATTGCTTAAAACAGAGGACCGGGTAGGTGGCCCTCCAGAAAAATTAAATACATAGAGTACTATAGCTAGAGCCAGTTGGCCCTGGCAAAAAATAGCCAGTTTCCTATGCTTTAGTGTACAAAGAGGAGGAGAAGGAGGACAATGAGTGCATAAATTATTCAGGTTGAGCTTCTTTCACCTGTTGGAGAATGAAAATCCGGAGAAATCCAGGCTTTATTCATCTTGATAAGCGTCAGCCTGTCAGCGCTGTCAGTCGACAGGCGTGTACGCTTATCGGTGATGATGCCACCAGCTGCACTGAAAACCCGCTCGGACAACACGCTAGCGGCAGGGCAGGCAAGAACCTCCAAGGCGTACAGCGCCAGTTCGTGCCACATGTCCAGCTTTGAAACCCAGTAGTTGTAGGGAGCTGTGTGATCATTTAGGACGATGGTATGGTCAGCTATGTACTCCCTCACCATCTTTCTGTAAAGATCAGCCCTACTCTGCCGAGACTGGGGCCAGGTGACAGGTGACATAAAACTGGCAAAGGCCTTGTAAAGCGTACCCCTGCCAGTGCTGGACAAGCTGCCTGCTCGCAAACTCTCCCTCGCTACTTGTCTCGCATAAGTACGCCCTCTGCCGCTAGCGCTGTCAGAAGGGAAATACTGTTTCAGCTTGTGCACCAGGGCCTGCTGGTATTCATGCATTCTCACACTCCTTTCCTCTCCAGGGATGAGAGTGGAAAGATTTTGCTTGTACCGTGGGTCCAGGAGAGTGAATACCCAGTAATCGGTGCTGGAATAAATTCTTTGAACGCGAGGGTCACGGGATAGGCAGCCTAGCATGAAATCTGCCATATGCGCCAGAGTCCCAACGCGCAAAAATTCACTCCCCTCACTGGCCTGACTGCCCATTTCCTCCTCCTCCAACTCCTCTTCTTCTGCCCATACACGCTGAACAGTGAAGGACTGAACAATGGTCCCCTCTTCTGTCTCGCCAACATTCTCCTCCTCTTCCTCCTCATCCTCCTCCACCTCCTCCGATATGCGCTGAGAAACAGACCTAAGGGTGCTTTGGCTATCAACAAGGGAATCTTCTTCCCCCGTCTCTTGTGACGAGCGCAAAGCTTCTGACTTCATGCTGACCAGAGAGTTTTTCAACAGGCCAAGCAGCGGGATGGTGAGGCTGATGATGGCGGCATCGCCACTGACCATCTGTGTTGACTCCTCAAAGTTACTCAGCACCTGACAGATATCAGACATCCACGTCCACTCCTCATTGTAGACTTGAGGAAGCTGACTGACCTGACTACCAGTTCTGGTGGAAGTTGACATCTGGCAGTCTACAATCGCTCTGCGCTGCTGGTAAACTCTGGATAACATGGTTAATGTTGAATTCCACCTCGTGGGCACGTCGCACAACAGTCGGTGAGCGGGCAGTTGGAGGCGGCGCTGCGCTGCCCTGAGAATGGCAGCATCTGTGCTGGACTTCCTGAAATGCGCACAGATGTGGCTCACCTTCGTGAGCAAATCAGACAGATTGGGGTATGTCTTGAGGAAACGCTGAACTATGAGATTTAACACATGGGCAAGGCATGACACATGTGTCAGTCTGCCGAGTTGCAGAGCCGCCACCACGTTACGGCCGTTGTCACACACAACCATGCCTGGCTTCAGGTTCAGTGGTACCAGCCACAGATCAGTCTGCGCCGTGATGCCCTGTAATAGCTCTTGGGTGGTGTGCCTTTTATCGCCTAGGCTCAGCAGTTTGAGCACCGCCTGCTGTCGCTTAGCGATGGCACTGCTGCTGTGCCTAGAGCTACCGACTGATGGCGCCATGCCCACGGATGGTAATTCGGAGGAGGAGGAGGAGGGGTGGGAGGAGGAGGAGGCATAGTAGGCCTTTGAGACCTGTACTGAGGTAGGCCCCGCAATCCTCGGCGTCGGCAGTATATGAGCAGCCCCGGGGTCAGACTCGGTCCCAGCCTCCACCAAGTTAACCCAATGTGCCGTCAGCGATATATAGTGGCCCTGCCCGGTAGCACTCGTCCACGTGTCCGTGGTCAGGTGGACCTTGTCAGAAACGGCGTTGGTCAGGGCACGGATGATGTTCTCTGACACGTGCTTGTGCAGGGCTGGGACGGCACATCGGGAAAAGTAGTGGCGGCTGGGGACCGAATACCGAAGGGCGGCCGCCGCCATGAGGTTTCGAAAGGCCTCGGTCTCTACCAGCCTATAGGGCAGCATGTCCAGGCTAAGCAACTTGGAGATGTGGACTTTGAGGGCTTGGGCGTGTGGGTGGGTTGCGCTATACTTCCTTTTGCGCTCCAGCGTCTGGGGTATGGAGAGCTGAACGCTGGTGGATGCTGTGGAGGATCGTGGAGGCGACGATGGGGTTTTCGCACGGGAGGTGTTTGGGCCGTGGTCCTGGGCAGGGGGCTGACTAGCAGATGACACAGGGGAAGGAGCAGTGGTGTGCCCGGCCGGAGGTGAACGGGCTTGGTGCCATTGAGTGGGGTGTTTAGCATTCATATGCCTGCGCATACTGGTGGTAGTTAAGCTAGTAGTGGTGGAACCCCTGCTGATCCTGGTTTGGCAAAGGTTGCACACCACAGTCCGTCGGTCATCCGGTGTTTCTTTAAAGAACCTCCAGACTTCTGAAAATCTAGCCCTCGCCACGGGAGCTTGACTACGGGCAACATTTGGCGCTGATGCACCAGCTCTGGCCCTGCCTCTCCGTCTGGCCCCACCACTGCCTCTTCCAACCTGTTCTGCTATAGGACTCGCCTCCGTCTCAGAAGCACTGTGTTCACCCGGCCTATCAACCCAGCTTGGGTCTGTCACCTCATCATCCTCCGATCCCTCATTCTGCTCCCCCCTTGGACTTCCTGTCCTGACAACAACTTCACCACTGTCTGACAACCGTGTCTCCTCATCGTCCGACACCTCTTTACACACTTCTTCCACTACGTCAATAATGTCATCATCACCCACAGACTGCGACTGGTGGAAACCTGGGCATCGGAAAATTGCTCAGCAGCAACCGGACAAGTGGTTTGTGACTGTGGGAAGGGTCCAGAAAACAGTTCCTCATAGTATGCCGGTTCGAATGCCAAATTTTGCTGGGAGGGGGCAGACTGGGGGGAAGGAGGCTGAGGTGGAGGAGCCGGAGGAGTGCTGATTTCGGTGACATGGGTGGACTGCGTGGAAGACTGACTGGTGGACAAATGGCTAGAAGCATTGTCCGCAATCCACAACATCACCTCTTCGCACTGTTCTGGCCTCAACAGTGCTCTACCACGAGTCCCAGTAACTTGAGACATGATGAACCTAGGGAGTGTACCTCTGCGGCGTTCCCCTGCTCCCCCATCAGCAGGTGGTGTCTCACCCCGCCCAGGACCACGGCCTCTGACCCCTGCAGTAGTTGGACGCCCACGTCCACGCCCACGTCCACGCCCTCGTCCTCTACCCCTAGCCCTCGGGTTAAACATTTTCCAAATTAAAGTTTAAACTTTTAATTTTTTTTTTTTTTGTGTTTATTTTTTTTTTTTTTTTTAACAAAACGATGCTATCCTATTGCTATGGCTAGTTTCTAACCTACACTGACAGCACACAACTGGATTTTGTGCTTTGCAAGAAGAGTTTGAGCTATAAAATGAAATAAAGGTAAAAAAAAAAAAAAAAATCAGCAGACTCTGCCTAATTCTAATCAAACCCCTAATAAATTGTCCCACTTCGGTGTTTGAGGTGGATATGCGTGTCACTAAGAGCTAAACACAACGGTCGCAGGTCTCCCAGCAAATTCCTCACAATATGGTACTAGCTGCACTACTAGTGCCAGCAAGCCCAGCCACAAGCAAATAAAAAAAAAATGTATAACGTTATTGTAGCCCTAAGAAGGGCTGTTGGGTTCTTGTAGAATCACTCCTGCCTAACACTATTCTAATAGAACACCCTAACGCTTTCCCTGACCAGCAGCAGCTCTCTCCCTAGCGGCATCCAGACAGAGAATGATCCGAGCAGCGCGTGCAGGGGCTAGTCTATTCCAGGGTCACCTGATCTGGCCAGCCAACCACTGCTATCGACGTGTAAGGGTACCACGTCATGCTGGGTGGAGTGCAGAGTCTCCTGGCTTGTGATTGGCTCTGTTTCTGGCCGCCAAAAAGCAAAATGGCGGGAGATGCATCAAGCTCGGACAAGTATGTTCGCTCATCTCTACTTGCTACCAATCACAAAAAGGGGAACTTCCCAAAGTTTTGCTAATTTGTTAAATTCTACTTTTGGTGACCCACAGTTAATCAATTTATTTGAAGTCCCATTGCACGATCAGTTAAAGGAAACCTACCATTTGATTTTATGCCTTATGGACCAAACAGACCTTGAGAATGCTGTAGCTACACTGATGCAGAACTATATCTTGTTTAGTCCCTGAATTGAGTGGTTTTGCTGAAAAAAACAATTATACTGTCATACACACATACAATTAGGCTGTCATACATAAAAACATTACACGTGGAGCTTCCTGAACAGTCCAGACAGGACTAATCAACCTGAGCTGGCTGACTCATAGACTGCAGCTGGGGGATGGTGGAGCAATTAATTACTTCTGCCTGTCAGGCACAACACAGTGATTACATCATTCTTTGGAGCAGTGCATAACTAATGTGAGAGGAAAAACGCCAAGCCAGGCAAAGGAGCAGCAGAGCCTCAATATCCTGAATTTTATAATTGTTTTTTCAGCAAAACCACTTAGCTATGGGATTAAACAAGATATATTTCTGCATCCCTGTAGCTACAGCATTCTCAACATATGTTTGGTTCATAATGCATGAAATCAAATGGTAGATTTTCTTTAAACTAGCTATACATATAGATATTAGCCAATGACTGAATGCTAGTTCAGGCTGCTTAGATACCTTAAGAAACAAAAGATCAGGGGTTTTGGAATCTAACAGACCCTTTATCTTTATCTCTCTTGACGTCCTTCAGAAGATAACTGGGATAATACCAAACATGATAAATGGTTTACCTGTTCTCCTTGGTGGCTTTGGCAAACATTAGTCTAATGTGTTTTGACAACCCAAAAATGATAAATTTTATAATCTGTAAAATATGTCTGTACAGCACCTTAAATAGTCATTAACTTTTTTAAAACAAACATTGTATAGATCATTAGTACATATAATACATACTTTGACTTTTACCACCCTCTGCTTTTCCCTCTGCTGAATTCAGTCTTGTTAACAAGATGGGCAGAAGCTCACTGGATGTTAGATTACATAGAAGCTCTTTGGAGGAGGGAGAGGAAACAGCGAGTCACGGCAGCTCAGTCTCTAACAGCTATTTCTGCAAATTTTGGTAAAAGACTAGGAATGTAAAAGAAAAGTAAAAACAGAACAGCTGACAACAGAAATCATTTCAATTTGTTTTTTACTATGACTTTTTATTATCTACCTATTTATATATCTGTGATTTCTTCATCTGTCCGCAGAATTTGGCCTTGGTTGCGTTAATTTTCTCTTTTTGTTTTTACTTGAGATTCGTAGTGTGAACTGTGCTTTATGTTGCTGGCTGTGTTAATTGTACCACACTCAGTTTCTCTGGAGCTCCGCTCTGGTCCAGCAATGGTTAACTTGCTGTGGTGGACAGACCTCTGCTTCAGTCATCTGGGCCTGACGCTCTCTGGCTACATATACATGTATGTATCTGTCTCACAGCTCGTTCATTGCTGGTTATATTTCCTGGTGAGCTATACATTGTGTTACTCTTCCTATATTTCAGTTTTTAAAATCTTGGCCTACATTTTGTGACTATGTATTTGTACTCCGACTTTGTGCTGTATTTGCTATCTCCTTTGTGACCTGGACCTTTGACTTTGCTTTTGTTTTATTTGTTTGTAAGTCTTGTTTTGTGTCCTCACTTTGGCGTAGAGTAAGGCCCCTTCCACACTAGCGTTGCATTACACGTCAGGGTGCAATGCGTGAAAAACTGACGTTTTTGGCTGCGTTTTTGTTCCATTTTTCCTTGGAGTCATTAGCGTTTTTGCGTTTTTTAAGTCAATGGGACTTTTTCAAAGGGACCATGGTTTGGGAATAAAATGTTTTATTTAATTGAAAAAGAATGTCTTCAGATAAGTTAGCAGATGTATGCAAACATCTACAATCTTTTCTTCACTGTTCCGCGCGCGTATATTATCTCCCATGCTATTTTGTTCGCACCGTTCCGCGCGTATCTCCCGACAAGTAAGCAGATGTGCCGAACATCTGTAATCTATTCTTCACTGTGTTCTTTACTGTGTTTTTCACTTAAATGATCCTGTGTTCACTGTTTTAATTCTATTCTTCACTGTTCTTAACTGTGTTTTTTTAATTAAATGCTCAATCTCGAGCAGGGGAATTATTCATGTCACCTAGCAACCCATCCATTTAACACGCATTGCACTCGCATTGCACTTGCAATGCTTGCGAGTGCAATGCATTTTTGATGCGTCTCCATAGACTTGAATGGGGCGGGAAAAACGCGCATGAAACGCAAAAGTAGAGCATGCTGCGATTTTTACGTGCGTCAAAGCAAACGCAAGCACGCGCGTGAAAAACAACACAAATGAGGAAAGACCCATTGGAAACAATGGGACAGAGTGCAATGCAAGTTCTGCCCGTTAAAAGCACGCGCAGAACTCGCGCGTGAAAAACGCTAGTGTGGAATGGGCCTAAGAATGACGAACAGTTACTCACTGCTGGTTAGTGTGGACCCAGTAAATAGGCAGGGACAGTTTGGGCGGGGGCTCAGATTTAGGGCTACTAGTCCTGTTTGTTGTCTCCATTACAATATCTTTCTAAAGTATCTATCTTCTACCTTTCATCCAAACCTTTTGCCCAAAGACATGACAGAACATAACATTTACTAGACTAGAAAGGTTAGCTCCTATTTCCAATTTCAGCTCTAGTGATGTTGACGGAAAATGTTTTTCCAGAAATTAGTTTTAATGCCATGTTCAATTGGCACCCAGAAGTCTTGGTAAGTTTCTTGGAGCCCCCACACATGCTTCTGTGTTCAGCACTACTATAACACCTACTCAACAGTGAGCACAATAATCATTTGGTATTAAATGCTGGCACTGGCATCAGGAGGTTTCAGTCAGCCATCCTCTTTTCACTGCCAAGGCAATCAAATTAATTCCGTTAACAGCTTGCCAACACATCCAGCTCGTACATTGGCCCATATTAGACAAGAAACCTAGACATTCATTTGTAAAAATATTGCTCCTCATTTCGGCTGTTTATCCAAGTAGAGACTGACTGCTGTCATCATCGTATTCCACACAGTGTCTCCAATGAGACAACACTTCCTATTGGTAGACGTCAGTGTCTGCACCGCCAGTTACATTTTTTTTCTTTTACAGACATCTGAAACCACAAAAAAAAAAACCAGCGTAATCTCACTGCAGCCCAATAGCGTAATTCATGTGTATTCTTTCAAAACAGATCTGTTCATATGGCAATCAAGAAAAGTGGGTCAAATGTCTAAAGCTCCTCTCAAAGCATCCACCACAAACTGTAATTGAAGTTCATGAAATACTTTTCATCCCTAAACATTCACAGGAAGCAATCGGCCACAAATATTTCCTGTCAGGAAGTTGAGGAAAATTAGGTTTGATTAAATTTCAGAGCTCACAGTACACCCTCAGTCATGTTAGTATGGGAGAAAATGAAAACTACTTGTGGTGAAGCCAGTAAAAGTTATCATGAGAGTAAATATAACTTTTTCCACTTATGTCAGTGTTTGAGTAGTTTGATGTAGAATTGCTGCTCCTCCCCATTATATGGAACCTGTCAGAAGTTGCACATGTTACAAAATGTGAAATAAACATTCCATAATGTAAAAACATTCCACAAGGTGTAATGTTAAATAAACAGGCAGTAACACAAACACTGACTTATTTTTGTTTTAGTTTCCTATATCAATGTGCTCAATATATAAAAGATATTTTACAGGTTTCTTTTAGGTTTGTTCCGATTTCTTTTTTGGAAAGAAAAATAATAATTTGCTAACTTCTTTCCATCCAATGCTGTAAATGTAGTGCACTGGGAACATGAGATCACCCCTCAGTGGAGTCAATAAGGCAGCTTCATTTATTTATTGGGAAAGGAGGGGGTTTCTTAATTAATGGCAATTGAGGGTAGATGAAAACTGCAATTTTCACCATTCCCCTGTTTTTGTTGCCAGCAGTCAATCTTGAGAATAATGAACCAGTGTAATGTTTAACCCCTTAAGGACGCAGGGTTTTTTCGCTCATTTCTTGGTCTCAACCTTCAAAAATGCATAACTTTTTCATGAGGGCTTATTTTGTGCTCAACAAATTTTACTTCTCCGTCACATTATTTAATATTCCATGCCATGTATTGGGAAGCTGGAAAAAAATTCTAAATGTGAAAAATTTGGAAAAAAAACATGTTTGCGTCATGCTCTTGTGGGCTCAGATTTTATTTTTTACTTTCACTGTACTCCTACGTCTACTTTATTCTTTGGTTCAGTACGATCGCGGTGATACAAAATTTATACAGGTTTTATTGTTTTTTTATACATGTTCAAAAATTAAATGAATGTGTACAAAACAGAAGAAAAAAATCATCCATCTGACGCTAATAACTTTTTCATACTATGGTGCACAGAGCTGTGTTAGGTGTAATTTTTTGCTAAATGACCCGATGTTTTCATTGGTACCATTTTGAGAACTGTGCGACATTTTGGTCCCTTTTTATTCCATTTTTTACGTGAAGTAAAATAGTGTAAAAGTCACGTTTCAGACATTTGGGCACCAATTTCCCTTATGGGAGTCACCACTGGCAATAACCGTTTTTATATTTTGATAGATCAGGCATTTTGCGACGCGGTGATATCTATTGTGTCTGTGACTTTTACTGTTTATTACGTTTTATGTCAGTTTTAGGGAAAGAGGGGTGATTTGAACTTTTAGGTTTTTAACATTTTTTAATTATTTTTAAAACTTTTTTAAAACTTTTTTTTTACTGTTTTTAGACCCTCTACATGGCCAAAAGTTTTGAGAATTATACAAATGTAAGTTTTTACAAAGTCTACTGAATCAGGTTTTAAAATGGCAATTTGCATTACTCCAGAATGTTATAAAGAGCGATCGGCTTAATCAATTAATTGCAAAGTCAATATTTGCCTAGAAAATAAACTTTCTCCACCAAAACACATTTCAACTTCATTGCAAGACTGCCTTAACATTGTTTCAGTGATTGCTCCATTAACACAGGTGTGGGTGTCGATGAGGACAGGGCTGGAGATCAATCCATCATGATTAAGTAAGAATCACACCACTGGACACTTTAAAATGAGGCTGGTGCTTGGCATCATTGTTTCTCTTCTGTTAACCATGGTTATCTCTAAAGAAACACGTGCAGTCATCATTGCACTGCACAAAATTGGCCTAACAGGGAAGAGTATCGCAGCTAGAAAGATTGCACCTCAGTCAATAATCTATCGCATCATCAAGGAATTCAAGGAAGAATGGACTGCTATCAGTCAGGATTTGGTCCAGAAGGTGATTGAGAGCTGCCAGGGAGAATTTCAGAGGTCCTGAAGAAGAAGGGTCAACACTGCAAATATTGACTTGCTGCATTAACTCATTCTAACTGTCAATAAAAGCTTTTGTTACTCATAATATGATTGCACTTATATTTCTGTATGTGATAAAAACATCTGACAAACACACATAAAAACCAAAGGGCAACAGATCATGTGAAAATGTAATATTTATGTCATTCTCAAAACTTTTGGCCATGACTGTAGGGTACATTAACCCTAGATGGTCTGATCATTCCTACCATATAGTGCAATACTAATGTATTGCAGTATATGGCATTTCTGCACAGTATATGTTACAATGAGCCACTTTTGTGTTTAGTTATGAAAAAAAACTAAATTTGGCAAAAATGTTGAAAAATTCTTTATTTTCAACGTTCTAAATCTCTACTTTTGATGCAGGTAGTCATAGCACCCAAATAAATTCATAACTTACATTTCCAAAATGTCTGCTTTATGTTGGCATGGTTTTTTAAGATTCCACATATTTTACTAGAATGTTATGAGGCTCAGAATTTAGGTATCATTTTTCACAAATAAATCACCAAAACCTGTATTTAGATGGACCTGCTAAATAATGCCTAAATAATGGCGATACTCGTAAATTATCCCATTACGGAAACTACACCCCTCAACGTATGAAATACCACTTTTAAGAAGTTTGTTAACCCTTTAGGTGTTTTATAGGGGTTAAAACAAAATGGAGGTGCAGTCTACAAATTGTAATATTTTTTCACAATGCACTCATTTTGGGTAGAAAATTAAACATTTACAATGGATAAAATAAAAAAAGGCTCCACAAAGTTTGATACCCAATTTCTCCCGAGTACACCGATACCCCATGTGTGGTGGTGACCTGCTGTATGGGCACACAGACGGGCATAGAAGGGAAAGAGGAGCCATGCAGATCAGATTTGCTATGTCACATTGTACAGGCTATAATTTTTTTCTTTTTTTAATGTGCACCTATAGGGTCTAATTTATTTTGCCACATGAAATGCACTTTTCTGGAACATAATTTTTGGGAATCTATAGATAATTGGTGAGATTTTATTAACTCTTTTTTGGTGGAGGAAATGAAAATCATCAATTTTTGGGAAAATTTTTATGTGTTTTTTTTGGGCCGTTAACCATACCATAAAAATAGTATACTATTTTTATTCTATGGGTCGCAACGATTACGAAAATACCTCATTTATATAGATTTTTTATTTTTTCCCCATTTTTACTTAATAAGAAATAATTTAGCAAAAATGTTGTTAATTTTAGCATCACAGTCTTTCATATGCATAATTTTTTTTTGTGAGAAGGATTGTTCTTTTTAGTGGTCTTATTTTAGAGTGCATAACATTTTTAAATCGCTTTTTAGAGCATTTTTTATAGGGTATTAATTAAAAATTATCTTTTTTGGGGCGTTTTTTTGTTTTTTTTTACGGAATTCACTTTGATGATCTAATAATGATTCTGTTTTATTATGCAGATTGATACGGACGTAGCGATACCAAATATGTGGGGGTTTTGTGTATTTTATTCAATTGTACTGAATAAAAACTAATTTGGAGAAAATCTTGCTCATTTTAGCATCAATTCATATTTCATATGCATAACTTTTTTATTTTTCGGATGACAAATCTGGTTAGGGGCTTATTTTATGCAAGAAGAGTTGTTCTTTTTAGTGGTCTCATTTTTGTGAAACATTTTTTATCACTTTTTAGAGCATTTTTTAAAAGATATTAATTAAAAATTATCTTTTTTCTGAACATTTTATGCATTGTTTTACTTCGGTGTTTACCGTGCAGGTCCAGTAATGATTCTGCTTTATTATACAGATTGTTATGGACGCGGCAATACCAAATATGTTGTTTTTTTTGTTTTTTATACTTTATTAAGTGTTTTTATGGGAAAGTGACATTTTAGGGGCTTATATTTTTATGTATTTTTTTTAAAATTTATTATAATGTGTAGTGTTTAGTGTTTTTAAATTTTTTTTTACTATTCCATACTTGAACTTGAACCAGCGATGCTCTGATCGCTGGTTCAAGTTCAATACACTGCTCTACAATACTTTTTCATTGTAGAGCAGTGCTGATAGGGAGCCCATAAGAGCTCTATCCCAGATGAGTTTCAAGATTGACTCCAACAGTGTTTGTTTTTCCCAGCCAACCCTCCCATCTCAGCATATAAGCATGTCTGACTGGTTCTGGATAAATTTTTGTCACAAGTAGGGCCTATAGGTCTGAGATGAGCCCTTTTGAGGTGGATTGAGATTAGGGCTTTGTGATGATGACTCCAAAACATTGACTTTGTTATCCTTAAGCCACTTTGTAACCAATTTGGCAGAATTCCTTGAGTCATTTGTGCCCAAGTCATTTGTGCCCTATAACTCCTGGCTGATGTCCTGAGATGTTGTTCCAGTATTGCCATATAATGTTCTTTCCTCATGATGCCATTTTTTTTTGTGAAGTGCACCAGTGCACCCCACAACATGATGTTGCTACCCTTGTCTTTGATAGTAGGGATGATGTTTTCAGTCTTGTAAGCTTCTCCCTTTTTCCTCCAAACATAATAATAGTATTATGGCCAAACTGTTTAATTTTAGTTTCAGCAGACAACAGGACATGTCTCCAAAAATTAAAGTCTTTGTTCCTATGTGCATTTGAAAACATTAATCTGACATTCTTATGTTTCTTTTGGAGTAATGTCCGACTGCTTCCCCCAGATAAATTCCCTGCCTCTTCCTGTGCTCCCTGCCGGAACTTTGTGCCGTGTGCCTCAGAGAAAGCTTTCTCCAGATGTCCCTTGCACTTTTTGTGATTTCCCGTTGTGACCTCGGCTCCATTCCTGACTTTGCTCTTTTGCTGCCAACCCTGACCTTCTGGTACGTCCCTGACTCTGATCCTGTGCTGCCTGTTGTGCCTTCCTGCCTGACCACAACTCTGTGCCTACCTTCTGATTCTGTACCTTGCCTTGGCCACTACCGCGGAACAAGTTGCGTCTGTGGAGCGATCAGGTGGTACCACGCTGTAGCAAGTCCAACCCAATTTGTGGCGGGATCTGGTTAAAACCGGTTACTACTTAGACTCCTTTCCCAAGTGTTGGCTTACGTCGTGGTCCAGTAAGTCCACTACCTCTGGTTCCTGACAAGCATTATCATATTTCACAGCCTTTGCAAATTAACAAAAATAAGAATACAAAGTAATAGGTCAGATGAAACCACAGGAATGAGGGCCTGCTCACAAGAGTTTATAATCCACTCTTTTAGTGTTCTGATATCTCTTATTAGATTTTAAGTAACAACATTGATTTTGTGTAATTTATGTAAAGAGGAATCATGTTCAAACATTATTTGTGTCAGAAAAGCATTAACAATGAAAATAAAGGAGTGGTGCGGTCAACTCTGAATGAATGGATTAACATGTTGAAGGTACAGTTAATCTACAATCTACTTTTCCCATCTCATGCACTTTTATGCTAAGAATATGTGGTTTATTGTAGCCCTTCAATGTACTTTTTAGTCTGTATTAACATGTAGGGCAGTTCCAGTACCATTAAAGTGTACCTTGTTACAGGTAAAATTAAGAGGCAAGTAAATTATATAACATAGTTGTAAATCCACCACTTATATATTTTACTTTATGACCCGTTCAGGGTAATTAATAAAAATCATGGGGCTCCATCCATAGCAAAAGGCTATGTTGTACCTACCATTACCAGTATATAGTGACAGACAAAAAATACTTAATAAAAATGTCAGAAATTACTGATCTCTTATGTCTCACAACTTGGCACGGTTATTTGCTGCAAACATCTCAGCCTATGGTAACTTACCTATCATTGAACACTTGTTATCTATGTAAGAGTAAATATCTGGATATGCATGGCCTGTAACTCTCAATGTTTTTTTTTTTAGTTATTTTGTTATCCAAGTTTTAATTCCACTATATAAGTGAACCTATGACTTGTATATGCTATACTACTCTACAGGGTGGGTATCCCGTGTCTGGGTTTAGCTATCCCTAGACAGTGTATGATTGTTATTTTATGCTGAAAAAATTTCAATAAAAAGTTGATGTTAAAAATGTATATAGCAATTTTACCAATAATATAAACCATTCTTACAAAACAAACAACCCACCGCAAAGGATAATATTGCTAATAATGCAGATGCACAAGACCACTACTTACATCACCACTACATAATGACTGATTAACAACAGCATACTGCTTCTGTATACTACTGCCACATAAAGGCAATTACCACTACATAGTGGGGCTCATTTGCTAAGGGTTGCACTGCTCACTTTCGTCAGACTGTTCACTTTTTTATGGGATTACACGGCTTGCACAGGTATTTAAGAAGTGTCTGCGCTAGGATTTTGGCGCACACTATCTTTTGTGGCGCAGCTGCATTGGCTTCCATGCGACACAATTGAGGGGGTGTGCCATCGGACTGTCTGACTGATTTGGACTGAGCGCAGGATTTAATTTTGTGGTGAAATTGTGTGGCAAGCCCAAGCAATTACATGCACCACTAAAAAGATGTTGAACTTAGCGGGGAAGTGACACATGCAGGATATCGGGCGCACAATCTTAGTGAAACACCCCCAGACAAAGGCTCATTTGAGCCGAAACGCGCGTCGGGGCTGGAGCCACCCAGGGCACAGACACCAATCCAATCTACAATATGGGTAAGAAAGCATTCTCTGTTTTATTTAGGCTGTCCACACTGATGCACTTTATACAATGAAGCAGTGCTCGCTTCAGTTGGTACACTTTATACTGCAATGTAAGTGTGGTTTAAAGGAAACCTACCACTTGTAGTGGCAGGTTTCTGATGGAAATACCGGGCACCAGCCCAGGGTGAGCTGGTGCCGGTATCGCGGTTTAAAACACTTTTTAAACTTTATAGCCGGCGCAGGCAGGTACGCGCTCGGCGCTTACCGTGCGCGCGGCTACATAGGAAGTGAATGAGAGCCGCGCGCATGGTAAGCGCCGAGCGCGTACCTGCCTGCGCCGGCTATAAAGTTTAAAAAGTGTTTTAAACCGCGATACCGCGGTTTAAAACACTAACGAAAAAAAATAAAATCCGGCACCAGCTCACCCTGAGCTGGTGCACGGTATTTCCATCAGAAACCTGCCACTACAAGTGGTAGGTTTCCTTTAAGCCCTTACTAAAGTAATATTCATTGGTTTGGTCTCTGCAATGCCCTAAGGGTTGATTCCTTTGTCCGCGCATCAATACCCGGTGGCTGCACATTTTTTATACTTTGTCTACTAACACTGTCTTTGTATGTTTAACCAATAAAGATTCTTTCACATTATCTTTCTTATGTGTTTTATGCTTTGGTTTGTTCACCCTGTGTGGACACAATGGGGCACATTTACTAAGGGTCCGCAGCCGCGAATCCGTCGGGTTTTTCCCGAATATTTCCGTTTTGCGCTGTATTTCACGGGATTGTGGCGCACGCGATCGATTTTTGGCGCAATCGCGCCGACTTTCGCGCGACAGAAATCGGGGGGCGTGGCCACCGGACAACCCGAAGGATTCGGAAAAAACGCGGAATTTAAAAAGCCATTTGTGTCGCAAGATCAAGCACTCACATACACCAGAAAAAAGCAGGTGAACTTCGGCGGACCTCGGCGCAGCAGCAAAACATGGTGAATATCGGCGCACGGACCTTAGTGAATCCTGGCAGAACCCGAATCAGCGTCGGAGAACCGGCCGCTGGATCGCGACTGGACCGGGTAAGTATATGTGCCCCAATAAGGTTTTTATGATTTATCTTGAACCATAGCAGCTTTGGTGTCTACATTTAGGAGGCCACATCGAGTCCAAAGCCACCCATAGGTGGGATGTGTTCACACGGTATGCCTCAGTAAGCAGTTTCATTATTAGTATTAATCTTAGTGAATCGCAGCACAGCGGCCCTCTTATCACCTTAACGCTCTGCGCCGTAGCTCTACGGCGCAGAGGTATAAGGGATGTATGAAGAGGGCTCACAGGCTGAGTCCTCTTCATACAAAGGTGGGGGTTTTTGCATTTTGCAGAAAACCCCCACCGCTAATAACCGCGGTCAGTGCTTGCACCGATCGCGGCTACTAACCCTCTCAACGCCGCCGCCGGCGTTTAAAAGACCCGAACGTCATCGGGGGGCGGCGATCGGTTACCATGGTAGCCTCGGGTCTTCTTTTGACACGAGGCTACATGGCTTATGCAGGTTCGTTACAATGAGCCAGTGGCTCATTGTAATTTATGACCTGCAAAAATGCCATATATTGCAATACAGAAGTATTGCAGTATATGGTAGGAGCGATCTAACCATCTAGGGTTAATGTACCTTAGATGGTCTAAAAAATAGTGAAAAAAAAAAAGAAAAAAATAGACAGTAAAAATCACAAACATATTAGGTATCGCCACGTCCCAAAATGCCCGATCTATCAAAATATAAAAACGGTTACGGGCGGCGGTGACCTCCGAGGCGGGAAATGGCGCCCAAATTAAATAAAAAATGATCAAAATGTCGCACAGACCTCAAAATGGTAGCATTGAAAACGTCGCACCATTTCACAAAAAATGATCCCTCACACATCTCCGTGCGCCAAAGTATGAAAAAGTTATTAGCGTCAGTAGATGGCAAAAAAAATTTTTTCTTTTTTGTACACATTCGTTTAATTTTTGAAAATGTATTAAAACACAATAAAACCTATATAAATTTAGTATCACCGCGATCGCACCGAACCAAAGAATAAAGAAGGCATGTTATTTGGAGCGAAGAGTGAAAGTTGTAAAAACTGAGCCCACAAGAACGTGACCACGTGCAGTTTTTTTTAAATTTTTCCACATTTGGAATTTTTTTCAGCTTCGTAGTACACAGCATGTTAAAATAAATAACATTACGGGAAAGTAAAATTTGTTATGCACAAAATAAGCCCTCACACAGGTCTGTACACGGAAAAATGAAAAAGTTATAGATTTTTAAAGTTGGAGAGCGAGAAATGAGCCGAAAAACCCTGCGTCCTTAAGGGGTTAAGTAAATGTGCCCCCGTGACTGCATAATTCCACCACACTGAGAAAAAAAATCTATACACAAAATGAAAACAAATAAAAACAATCAACATATACTGTTACAGTATAATTATAACTGATGATTTACAGTTGACCTTTATGTCAATTCTTCCCACACAATGGGGCTCATTTACTAAGGGTTTCCCGACAATTTCCGTTTTGCGCTGCATGGCTTGCATGCAACAGAAATGGGGGGGGGGCAGGCCGTCACACAACCCAACGGATTCGGACAACGCGCAAGATGTAACATTTAGAATTGTGTCGCAAGACACGCATTTACAAGCACCGGAAAGAAGAAGGTGAACTCCGGCAGATCTCGGCAGGGAAGCGACGGATGGAGGACACACAATCTTCATGAATCGTGCCGGACTTCATCCTCGTCGGACATTCCGAATCAGGGATCGCGACTGGACTAGGTAAGTAAATTTGCCCCAATATGTTAGGCTCTGTAGCCTAATACAGTACCTACATTGGAAGCCCACCACCTGTGAGTAACAACAAGCACAGCCTCCTGATCTTACTGCAGGCTGTAGATCACCTTTTTCAATATCTAAATTCCTGCCTTCATGCTTCCCTTATTTTTCTTTTCAACTGTCCAGATGCAAACAATGCAAGATATCCAAAAAAGGTTTGTTGGAACAGCACTGCCAGAATGAATTCAGACTTCCAGATGACATCCCAATATATTTATTCATAATTAAAAGGCTGTATAATAAGGTGTTTGGGACAATAAGCCCATTGTCAAAATTTACAACAACAAAATGTAGTTTATTACACCAATTCCTGTCTACTGCTGTACTTACATTTTTTGTTAAATAATGCTGTCTCTTTATCTTATTCTTAGGCTCGTGCATTAATCATTCACCCTAAATTTTGAACTCTTCCCTCAACATACCTACCTGCATCTGTGCATGATCATCATATGGGTTCTGAATCATGGACTGAATCATGACACCAGGGTTGAGATTATCAGGGTACAGGGTTTATCTACACTTTTATGTAGCATCTGAACAGTCTACTTGCATCTGACACATAAAAAAGAGAGATGAGACAAATCAGTGATGAGAAATGATGAGATCCATGAGATGGATATAAAACACAATGACACACTTCAACTTTGCTATATCTCAGCTATAACACACACAGGGTGTCTCCCTCCCTTGGATGAAGACCTTATCTTATCTGTAGCTTGTAGAGTAAGTCTGTGGACAATACTGCTTGCCAGCAGGAATTGTCTGTGTGAGGTCTTCTTGTAATGCAGGGGGGAGGTGCTGGATGCAGACAGTCCACTTCAGTGTGCAGACAGGAGAAGCTATTTATGAGAGTAATCTGCCATATCAGATGATTTATGGTCAGATTCTGGGGCAACAGAGTATATTTAAGAATATTGTCTTCATGGCAATACCCCTTTAAGCAAATGTATTTGTAGCACAATGTAATAAGCTAATATTGATTCTTATCCATCATTAGCCATATGTGTCTCTCCTTACAACAAACTATTTGACCCCCATATAAAGCAGGTTGTATATTTCCCTGACTATCTACTATCTGTCAATAGTCTATATAGACGTACATTACAAATCGAGCAGTTCTTTCTACTTCTAGGTAAAAACTAAGACATGCATTATATCCCCCCCCCCCATTTATATTTTAACTATACCAGATATGGGAAACTAGTTTTACACTCCCATATGTAACACATAGCACTGCACAAATCCATAGGCAAAATCATCTCTTTTCTCTGATGTTCAAAGTCTGAGCCTAAATCCATCAGTGATATAGTCAGCCATTAAAAACATAGCGCATATATAACAAGGCATGTGAACACCAATGTAACCTTGTACTCCACTGGATGTCATTTCCATGGTGTATACTGGAAATACACATCTCATACAAATAATATGTTTCCACTCCAAGTTATACTTGCCCCTTAAGAATGTTAGAACTTTTATAAATCACTTTCTTATCATACTTCCTCCTGCCAATTGTGTGTTTTATGAGTGCACTGAGTCATAGATAAAAACATTATGTTCTTGTCAAGACTCCAAATATGATCTCTGTCTCCTTTTAAGAATATAGCAAATAACTTAGTTATTTTACTAAGATATTCATTGTTTGCAAAGGGGATGCATTGCATTAACTGATTAACTGATAATTAAGAAATAATTACTTTGCAAGAGCTAGCACTTCTGCAGGTTACCTCCCTTGAATTATGAATTTAACTCATAAATGCGAGAGTAGAGGTTTGGGATTGTCATTACTAACAAGTTACTAAGAAAAGAGAGGAAGAGACAGCAATGCATGAGAAAAAAATCATTGAGAATCGAAACATTGCGAATTTTATGCAAATTTTCTGCCTTTTATGTGAATAAAGCCTTAATTCTTTGGAATCCTCTGTGTGCTGTGGCCTCCTCCATCGATAACAAGTTACTAAGTTACTTGGCATTACTAACTCTGTTTTTCACTCCCCACCATCAAAAATCTATAACTTTTCTTTTTACACGTGAAGAGCTGTGTGACGGCTTGTTTTCTGTGTAACAAATTGCGCTACATAGTGAGGGCATTTAATATTCCATGTTATGTACTGGGAAGTGGGAAAAAAATTCCAATTGCAGTGAAATTGGTGAAAAAACACATTTGGGCCTTTTTGTTGTGGGCCTGGATTTTACTGCTTTCACTGTGCGCCCCAAATGATACTTTATTCTTTGGGTCGGTGTGATCACAGGGATAACAAATTTGTACAGGTTTTATAATGTTTTCATACATTTACAAAAATTAAAACATGTTAAAATTTTTTTTTTTTTTGCCAACTTGTGGCGCAATAAATTTTTCATACTTTGGTGAATGGAGCTGTGGGTGGTGTAATTTTTTGCAACTTTTGATGATGTTTTCAATGCTTTTAATTTTAGGACTGTACAACCTTCAAATCACTTTTTATTGAATTTTTTATATTTTTCAAAATGGCAAAAAAGTGTCATTTTCGACTTTGGACGCTATTTTCAGTTACGAGGTTTAACACAGCAAAAGAAACATTATATTTTGATAGATCAGGCATTTCCTAAATTAATACCTAAAGTGTTTATGATTTAAAATTTTTACCTATATTTTTATGTTTTTTTAATATAATTTTTTTAAACTGTTTTTATTTTTATTTTGACTATTTTTCAGACCCCCTAGGGTACTTTAGCCCTAGGTTGTCTGATTGATCCAGTATGGCAGTATATGGGGATTTTCCTTCTCATTCATTACAATGTACGAATCTTTGGAAGACCCGAGCCTGTCATGGCAACCAATTGCCGCTTCCGATGACATCACGGGGAACGACCATCTTCACCAAGATTGGGGATTTTCACCAAGAGGGTAGCAAACATGTGGCGATGTACAGGATAGCATACGTGATCAGTGCTAGCACTGATCGCAGGTGTTACCGGTAAGTGTTTGCTGCAATATGCAGCAAAGACTTAGCGGCTATGGAGAGGGCTCAGCCCGTGAGCCATGCACACTTAGCCAACCTGTGACATGCTATAACATTAATAACATTGCTAGAGTGGTAAAAGATCCATAGCACAGGGACCAATGCATATGTATCGTACTCACAGTAATGGCCACTCCTGAACATAACCCCCTCACATTTGGTTATGCCAATAACAACTTTACTGAGGGTATATACAGCTACAGAAATCCCAACTTGTTACATGCAGTGGCTGCAGGTGACGCATCCTCCTTCTTCTCTATCAGGCCCAGCTTCGCCACATCTTATGTTCCTCATTGTCTCTAAATCTTGATTCAGTGACAGTGTTAATCTGCTGCTGCCCAAACAGTTACCCCCATTAATGTGCCCCACACAGCCCCTAGGAATTTTCCCCACACAGTTACCCTCTAGTAATGTGCCCACACAGTTACCCCCAGTAATGTGCCCACACAGTTACTCCCAATAATGTGCCCCACACAGTTACTCCCAATAATGTGCCCCACACAGTTACTCCCAGTAACGTGCCCCACACAGTTACTCCCAGTAATGTGCCCCACACAGTTCCCTCTAGTAATGTGCCCACACAGTTACCCCCAGTAATGTGCCCCACACAGTTACTCCCAGTAAGGTGCCCCACACAGTTACTCCCAGTAATGTGCCCCACAAGGTTCCCTCTAGTAATGTGCCCACACAGTTACCCCCAGTAATGTGCCCCATACAGTTACCCCCAATAATGTTCCCCACACAGTTACTCCCAGTAACGTGCCCCACACAGTTACTCCCAGTAATGTGCCCCACACAGTTCCCTCTAGTAATGTGCCCACACAGTTACCCCCAGTAATGTGCCCCACACAGTTACTCCCAGTAAGGTGCCCCACACAGTTACTCCCAGTAATGTGCCCCACATAGTTCCCTCTAGTAATGTGCCCACACAGTTACCCCCAGTAATGTGCCCCATACAGTTACCCCCAATAATGTGCCCCACACAGTTACTCCCAGTAATGTGCCCCACATAGTTACCAAGAGTAATGTGCCCCAAACAGTTACTCCCAGTAATGTGCCCCACACAGTTACTGCCAGTAATGTGCCCTACAGAGTTACTCCCAGTAATGTGCCCCCACAGTTACCCAGCAATGTGCCCACAGAGTTACTCCAAGTAATGTGTCCCACATCATTACCCCCAGTAATGTGCCCCACACAGCCTCCAGGAATGTGCCCCACACTGTGTCCCCTTAGTAATGTGACCCACACAGTAACTCCCAGTAATGTGTCCCCACAGTTACCCCAGCAATGTGCCCACACAGTTACTCCAAGTAATGTGCCCCACATAGTTTCCCCCCATGCTCTTCCCCTTTCCCTAGCTCCTATCATGTTTCACCTCACTGGTGAGGTAGTGCAGCTCTGTGCACTGCGTTCCCCTGCAGGTCATGTGATCATGACATCATCACAGCCTCCGGGTAGTAATTTTTTCCTGGAGACTAAAGGACCTGTAGGGGAGAGCAGTAATGCACACTTTCTCATCACCATCTACATCCTGAGGACACAGATAGTGATAAGAGAGGGTATGAATTTCCAAAAGATCCAGGGCACAGGCCCGGGAATTTTGATCTAGCGATGCCCCTGATTACCACAGTGAAGGATATATGTAAACTGTATAAGACATGTGACATGTGTCCATAGTCCACTGTATGATATCCATTACCAATACCTGTTAAACTGAGACTTTGAGATGCTTCAGTAACATAGTGAGGAGTCTGAATCTACTCATCAGTCGGTGTATTAGCGGTGTGAGCTTGCAGCAATCACTTTGGGGATCTTGTAGAAAAAAGTGGCTAGTTTCCATGGATTTTCTTTTGCTACAATTTGTGGCAAAATCACTTTCCCATTAAAATCAATGGACACCAAGTCTTAAAGCACCATGCCCTACATTCTGATCAGCATCTAGGGGAGAATATAGGTGATGTCAGAAAGCCTGACAGCGGATTTGGGCCAGGTATTTGACCCAGATTTTTCCTCAGTTTAAATAGTCTCATGTTTTTGTTCACTGACTTGTACAGTATGAGCGGGATCTGCCATAAAGCAGAACTCCTATATGGGTTCTAAGCAGCTTGTTGCAAAACATGGTTATACAGCAGTTTTAGAAAATCCATGGAAGTTGATATTTTGTTTGTCTTCACATTCCACTCAGGAAACACTGTTTTTTATGACCATAAAAGATAGGGTGCACTCCCATGTCCCCCTGCTCATACAGCTCACACCACAAGATCCCTTTCCACCTCAAATATCCTGCTCCCCCTTTTCCATAGCAGCCAACACCACTATGTACCCTTTTCACATAGCCCAAACTCCTATGTTCTTCTCATCTTTACACAGCCAGCACCCTAGTGTCCCACTCCTCCACCCATTGCCAGCCCCCTTGTGTCCCCTCCTAACACAGCCATCACCCTTGTATCCTGCTCCTCCTCATACTGCCAGCACCCTTGTGTCCCCTCTTCCCACAGCCAGGGCCCTCATATCCCACTCCTCCTCCCACAGCCAACACTATAATGTCCACCTTCTCCTACAACCTTGTGTCTTGCTCCTTCTCCCACAATCAGATCCCTCAGATTCCCTTCCTCTCACATTGAACACCACCATGCTACTCTTCGAATTGATAAGCTGCCCTCATTATCTAAATTGCTCAATAAATTTTTTTTTAGGAAAAGAGAAATAAAGGACACGACACACAGTTAAATATGGTTAAGTATTTCTTTCAACATTTATTACTTAATAAATGTTGATCCAGAAGAAGGCAAAAACCCCTAGGGCAGTGGTGGAGGACCTATGGCACGGGTGCCAGAGGTGGCACTCAGAGCACTTTCTATGGGCATTCAGGCCATCACCTCAGGACATAGTTCACCAAACACTTCCTGCAGTCCCAGAAAATTAAGAGATGCTGCTCTCAGTGCTAGCTGACACTTCGTTGGCTGCTTGGAACTGCAGGAAAAGTGAGAAGGTTTTGACAGAACTGCATTATCTTTGGAGATCCTACTGCTGGACCCACCATTCTTCCTTTACAGAGAAACCCTGGAAAGAAGCTACAATAATAATCTGAATTTGCCCTCCTTCTTTTAACTGGTGGCCTCAGACCGCCAATACAATTGAAAGATGTGAAAGAACAGGTAGCAGTAAGTTACTGCTGAAAATTTCATTTTGGCACTCCACGGTAAATAAATGGATTTCGGTTGTAGTTTGGGCACTCGGTCTCTAAAAGGTTCACCATCACTGCCCTAGGGGAAAAAAAAAGGGGAAAAATTCCTTCTTGACCCCAGGAAAAGGTAATCGGTCCTAAGACCCTGGATCACATGTGCTTATTCCTACTTAGTGTGTACTAATTTTAATGTAGAGTAATTTAGTGTTAATTTAGTGTTGAATTTTTATAATTTTATTGATTGTTTAAAGTAATACTGCACTATAATTAGTGTTGAGGTTAAACCTATCCTAAGTATTATTAATCATTTATTATGTGTATCTATTTATTATTTCATTACTACTTATATTTCACATGTAATTTTACTCTATGCATAATATTGATCCCCATTCCTAAAAATGTTATTCAATTGAGTGTTATTCTAAGTACATGTGTTATTTAATTTATCAATGTTTATATTAGTGCTGCACTATTTCTAATGTAATTTCAGTATAAATTTAATCTTGATCCTATCCCTAAAGGTGTTGAACCAGAAGAAGGAAAAAAAAACTCTGGACACATTCAGCCAATTCATTTCACAGGGTAAAAATTCTTTCTTGACCACAGGAAAAGGCGATCAGTCCGAAGACCCTGGATCAAAACTGGTAAGTTATCACGGTTATTAAATTTAATGTGTTCAACATGTTCATCATTACAGTATTTTATTTAGTTTGGCTAAACATATTCCAAGTATTATTAATAATATTTGACGTGTATATGTTTATTATTCTAATATAATATTTTGAATGTAATTTAATTGTAAATTTAATCTAGCTCCCTATCCCTAAAGCTGTTGCTCCAGAAGAAGGCAAAAAAAAACTCTTGACACATTCAGCCAATTCATGTCACAGGGGAAAAATTCCTTCTTGACCCAGGGAAAAGGCGATCAGTCCTAAGACCCTGGATCAAAGCTGCTGATTCCTATCTACTGTGTACTCGTTGCTATAAGAATTAATCTGGGTTTTGCTATTATCCTATCAATACTAAATATGTGTAATTATTACTATTATCACTATATTGTTTTACAATTACTATTATTTGAAGTCTATGTGTTTTGTGTGGTGATCTTACCATCCAGTGGGGCATGGTCCACAGTTCGGTTGGAGGAGGAGGGTCCAGAGGATATTCTTCTTCATCCTGAGGCTGCTGCCGATGTAGTGGACGATGGAAGACTGGTGCATCTGATGGCTTATGACTGAAGACTTCACAATTCTCTTCTTCCTCCTCATCTTCTTTATCCTCTTTGTCTTCTGTCTTCTCTTCAATACAGTCCTCTTCTCAGTTTCTTGTGAGCTCCTTTGCTATTCCTTGGGCTTCTCAGTAGACTTCTTGTCTTTCCTCTCATCTTCCTGCACCTTCTCATCCAAGGAGATCATGTCCACATCTTGTTCCTCCACCTTCTACTCATGGCAAAGCTGGTTCAGCATAACTGGGGCAGGTTCTTCAGCATCCCATGGCCAAGGCAGATATTTCTTCTGAGCCTCCCGGTTAGTATGCATGAGGCAATCCATATTGTAGAGAGGTGATGGGAGGAATCTCGTGGCATAGAGTAGCTGAAGGTCTCTCTCCTTCTGGGTGCTGGGATAAGCTGAAAAATTAAAATAGAAAATACAATTAGTTATAAAATATCCAAATCTAAAACTAAGTGCTAAGTGATATTACAAAAATTCTAAATTTCTAAATTAGTGATATTACAAAGACATTTCTGTGTTAAATTGTATAGTGTATTTTTAGATGACAGTAAAAATTTACCTGAGAAAACACCAGGTCAAAACACGCAATCCGAGCTGCGGTAGAATTCCTTAAGAAAATAGAAACCAGTAAGTGTCCACTTATCTCTCATCAGGAATAGACCATATGACAATATGACAATGAAGTCACTTACCTGTGCTTTCCTGTAGATGCAGGAAACTTCTGAATCCATTGCAAAAGCTGAAACCCAGAAAGAGACTTAGTCGCTGATAAGTAAATACACATCCAGATGTCAGACCACCACTAGGGGGTGAACTGGAGCATAGTCCAATATGTTGTGTCAGTTACGTGTCCAAACAGTTAGGGCTTATGTACAGTATCAATATAGTAAACCTATCACTGTTAGTACCCAATCCGGGTTTAGCTATTAATTTCTAAAATTCATAGTAAAAATGAAAGCTGAGCAGTTATTGGTTGCTAAAAGCAGCAAAGTTTTAACCTGGTGCAGAGAATTTGGAGCTCTGTTTCAGAAAAAAACTGCTTGTCACAAGGAGGTATTAAGAAAAGCCTCTGCACCTAGAAGATGACCTGATTGATCACCAGGGGTAACAAAGATAGTTTTACTGTGATCAATAATGCCCAATAATCAACAAGTTCCCCCTTGTGGTGCAGAAGGCTATGTCACCAACACCACTGCAGAAGATTTGGAGCTATGTATCAGAAAGAACTGCTTGCTTTAAGTAAAACGTATCCTATTTAGCATAATAACCAATGACAGCTTAGCTTTCAAATTTGAAACTACTTCGAGAAAATGAAAGTTTGCAGGTTTTTCAAAATAGCACTTGCACGGAAATGTTCTGTGTCCGTCTACTCAACCGGCTGCCATGCCAGAAAACTGACATACAAGCAGTGATAAATCTCCCCCAAAGTATTTAACTCATTGAAGAAGACTAGCAACCAATCAGAGATCATCTTTCATTTTCTCAACTGCAAAAATGAAAGCTGAGCAGTGATGGTTGCTGGGGTAACAATAACAAACAAAAGTTTTGATAAAGGAGACCTCATTATAATCATAATTTCAAATATCACATTTATTACAAATCATATTATAATTATTATGCTTTTTTTCAAATTCACATATAAACCATTTACAGTAAGCAAAAAAACATATTAATTACACATTTAATACAATTTTATTGCATTTTACATCTATAACTATAAACAGTTTTTAGGAACTGTATTTATATGTGTTATAGTCCTCAAATCTCAGCCATTATCAAAAACCCTAATATTCTGTCCTACCCCATCACCCTACAAATAATGTCAGAAGCCTGTATCAGATAACCAATGCTGGCTGCAGAGTCTCCCTTAAAATGTCAGTATCCTGATCCAGCCCCTAGGGGGCGCTCACTATTCCCATGTATACACCCAGCTCATATTAATGGAAATTGGAAGTACAGCTAGCTCCCCCTAGTGGAGGCTTTTGGGGGAGATGACTTATCAAAAATCACCAGCAAGTTCCTATTAATGTAATTAATCATCCTTGGAATTGGGATAAATGAGGGGCAGTTATATGTGATGGGGTGTGTGACAGCTCTCCGTCGTCCATCTTCACTAGGCAATCGTCTGTAACAGACTGACCAGCAATGACTCATGGCTTTGTTTCAAACCAAAACACAGCGATTCTATTGGCTGCTGACCAGCAATGACTCTTAGTTCTGTTTCAAAACAAAACACAGCGGGGGAGATTTATCATCAAGTTTCTGAGCTAAAACTGTTCTGGTTGCCCATGCTAACCAATCAGAGCTCAGGTTTAATTTTATAAAGAGCTGTGGAGAGATGAAAGCTGAGCTCTGGTTTCCATTGGCTACTAGAACAGTTCTGCTCTTAGCTTTTGTCTTTTTGTATGCAATAATTTAAAAAAAAATGAACAGTTCTGCTTTAGAAACTTATGACAAATCTCCCCCAAACTTATGATAAATCTCCCCCAGCGATCCTATTGGCTGCTGACCAACAAAGACTATTCGTTAAGTTTCAAGCCAAAAAAAAGTGATCCTATTGGCTGCTGAGCAGTGGCATGGGATATAGTGTATTTAACTCATTAAAGACCCACACATTTACGCGCAGTAATGTGCCCCACACAGTAACCCCAGTAATGTGCCCCACATAGTTACCCCCAGTAATGTGCCCCACACAGTTACCACCAATAATGTCACCCACACAGTTACTTCAGTAATGTGCCACACGAAGTTACCCCCAGTAATGTGCCCCAAATAGTTACACCCAGTAATGTGCCTCACACTGTTACCCCCAATAATGTCACCTACACAGTTACCCCCAGTAATCTGCCCCAGACAGTTACCCCCAGTAATGTGCCCTACACAGTTATCCCCAGTAATGTGCTCCACACAGTTACCCCTGGTAATGTGCCCCAAACAGTTACCCCCAGTAATGTGTTCCACACAGTTATTCCCAGTAATGCGCTCCAAAACAATTACTCTAAGTAATGTGACCCACACAGTTACCCCCAGTAACGTATTCCACACAGTTATCACCAGTAATGTGCCCCACACAGCACCCCTGTGATGTGCCCACAAAGTTACCCCACATTGATGTGCACCACACAGATAACCCCAGTAATGTGCCCCCAGTAAGGTGACCCACACAATTACTTCCAGTAATGTGGCCAACACAGTTACCCCCAGTAATTTGTCCAACACATTTACCACCAGTAATATGCCCACACAGCCAATGTAATTAATGTGCCCCATTAATGTGCCCCACACAGTTACAACTGGTAATGTGCCCCATACAGTTTCCCCCAGTAATGTGCCCCACACAGGTACCCACAGTAAAGTTGCCCACACATTTACGCCCAGTAATGTGTCCTGGACAGTTACCCCTGGTAATGTGCCCTACACAGTTACCCCCAGTAATTTGCCCCACAAAGTTACCCCCAGTAATGTGCACCACACTTACCCCCAGTAATGTGCCCAATGCTGCCCCCCATAATATGCTCACACAGTTGTCCCCAGTAATGTGCCCCACACAGTTACCCCCAGTATTGTGCCCCCCACAGATACCCTGAGTAATGTGCCGCACACAGCCATTTTTATAATACAAACAATAACATTAACTTGCTGAAATGAAAATACCCCTTTAATACTGTATACATGTGTAGATAGTCTGTGTATACTGTATCTGTAATAATATTATGTATATACAGTAGGCTATATGTGTGTAGTATGCTATTTCATGTGTATATACTGTATGTTTGTATACAATGTATATATACTGTATATATGAGTATAAATATACATATAAGTGCATAAATGTGTGCTCATGAGTGTATACATTTTTGTATGTGTGTTAAGTGCATAAATGTGTGTGTATGAGTGTAGAACTGTATGTGCATGTATATAAGCATAAAAATTATTTTAGGAGTGTAGAAATGTGTATAATCTACAGAGTTTGTACATTTCAGAGGTTTTTTTTTAACAAACCCTTAATTGTAAGCAATATATTTTACAATATAATGTTTATATTTTTAGATAATTGAGCACAGATACAGAAGGAAGCAACAGAATCATATAAGAAACTCTTCCTAAATGGACACTAATGAAATATAAACTGAGAAACTTTAGATTGATAAAAGACTTCCCCTTAAGTGCTGGATATCTTTCCTTTTCAGAAGGACTTTTGGAAGTGGCCTTTATAAACCCCTGAACTCTGCTTGGGGGGCCTACTTAGTGGAAATGTTTCATGACAGTGGAATTTTGAGGCCTCTTGAAATTGAAGAACACTTTACCTGGAGAAATCTTTTAGTAAAACATATTTTGCTGTAGGTCAAAGCCTTAAGATCCTGTTTCTGTTAAGACTTGGCTGTAACAGGAGAAGGACTATGATATTGTATTCAGTATCATTTTTGTTTATGGATGATTTAATAACATTCCAAGATTATATGAAAAAACGAGGATTACCGTATGTACCTCCTAAGGGAAACAAATAGAAATTCATGCTGAAATGTCATCATACCTGTGTCCTGCACAAGCATCCGCATGTAAATTTATTTTAGGGATGTCGAAAACAGGAGTCTTCCATACCATGTGGTTGATAATGCACTAAGGGGTTAAATACTACATTTGTAAGTTTAGTACTATATTGGAGCATTGCATAAGAATGTTTATAAGTTACAGGGGGCATTAATTATTATAAGTATTGTTGTTACTATTGTGATTGTATCTGCCTTGGCACAAATGCTACATTTAATAAAAAAATTCCTTGTGCCTATAATGTGGAAATACTTGTTAAATCTGTTCCTGTTTTTCTGTTAAGCAGAAGAATTTTGTTACTATGACATACAGTATGATGGCGAACTTTTGAACTTAAGATGTGTCATTGAAAGTATTTAGAGTGAACATAATCTGTCGGTAAAATTATTTTGTTATAACTAGCTTTGATTTTAGTATTGTACTGTTTTTACACGCATTTAACATCCAAATTGGGGTCACTCTCAGATACCAGTAGGGTACTCCACTAGGCCAGAACAGAAATTTGGTGCCCGTGTTGGCAATGATAAATAACGCCACTGCTTAAAGGGGTATTCCCGGGAATATGAACGTCTGACACAAAAACCCATGAAGATATAAATAAATGAATACAACAATACTCAATGTCATTAGTCATAAAGCGGAGCTTAAATAGTTTGATTTTATGATTTACAAAATTTATGGCCTCACTAGGTGGATCACTAAGATGGAAACTACAAGTTCCATGATCCTTTAGTTCTCAGTAACTCCTCCTCCCTCTTATGCTCTGCTTCCAGTGACGATCTAACAGACTGAGCTGTACTGTTACCATAGTAATGATGTGTAACTGCCATCGCTGCACATCACCACAACACCGGCCATACTGGATGCACTGCATCCAACCGACTACAGCCAAACCTAGGGGTGATCACATGATTTACCCAGGGAGGTGCAGGACATGTGATGTGGCCATCTTCTGTCCTGTGTCTTCTCCACAACGGACCGTGCAGAGGAAATCAACGGACTGATTAAAGGGCCAGTAGCATTTTAATTCTTCATTCAGCAGCATTTTCTGCTAAGGTGTGCAAAATTTTAAATAACAACTAATTACACATTAGCTTATATTTTCAGTACCCATTTGTATATGAATTATGCTGATTCCTGGAATATCCCTTTAAGTAGTCTTTAAGTCATGACTTGAATTAGTATTATAGAAGTAAGAATTAGTGTTGAGTGGACTTCATTAGAAGTTTGGATTTGGATCAGTTTACTGACATAGCTATGTTTTTGATCATGTTAGATTTAAGAATTAGTGTTAGATTTAAGAATTAGAAGTTAGAATTAGTGTTGAATGGACTTCATTAGAAGTTTGGATTTGGATCAACCAACCCAACCGCTCCTACTCTCACAACACCCTTGATTGGTAGTGGCACTGGCTGTGGGCTATAAACTGGTGGTGCAGGGTGCTGCCATAGACTTCTTGCATACACAGTGATTTAAATGTGATGGTAACAAAAATTTATTTGGAAAATCATGTCATTAGGCTTCTTTAAAGTACATAGTGCATTAACTTATATGGAGTCAATTTCTAAAAAGTGGAATTGGAGGAAAAGTTTTATTGTTGATGAATACATGTTAGATTAAGGGGTGAAATAAAGGGTAAGGGATCCCTGCTGAAGCCTCTTTGAAAATATTCATATAAATTCAGAAGCAAAGGTTTGGTGTTAACAGTGAGTATATGCTATAATGTTAATAATAGTATTATGATTATTTTGAATGGGACACAAACAGAATGATAAAAATAATAATATTAGTGCTTGTTTTTTTTTAATTCCATTTTTCTCCTTGTAACAACTGTGTGGTCAAAAAATTTAAGGGAGACATTTGACTGTATAAATTGGAAAGGGGTACCAGTGAAATTGGCTACTTAATTGATACTATGTATTACTATGTAAGGTTAGAATGCTTTCGAAAATGCAAGTGCTAATATTTGATCTTTATCAATTAACAAAATACAGATCAAATATAAAAAAGAGAAATCTAAATCAAATGCTTTGCCTTCAGAACAGCAACCTTCAATGTAAGCAAATTGACAAAATGGTGCAGAAATGATTCCAAACTTCTTGGAGAACCAATCATAGATCTTGTGTGGAGGCATTATTTCTCTCATCCTTCTAGTTACTGATGTAATCCCAGACAGGCTTGATAAAGTTGAGGTCAGATCTTTACGATTTTGGCTATATATATTTAAGAATTTTATCTTGTTAAAGAGTTAAGTTTGAACAACTCAGCAGTACCGTAGATAGCTTTACCCTGTTCCCACTGGTTTCTGTCAATTTTGTGCTTATGGCACTGCTAGACATCTTCCGATTCCATAGGGAAGATTACTTTTTTTCCAACTTAATTTTTTATTATTTTCATAACTCAAAAACAATATATCTTCATTTAATGGCGGGGGCGCAGACCCCAAAGTAAAGGGGAATACATAATTAATCTTTCATCTGCTGCACTTAGTGTCATTGGGCAACCTATGTGTCTGTGATCTTTAAAGTTGACTATTTCTTTCTGCTTCTTCAGAAAACTTGAACAGAACATCTTAAACGAGTGTCCTTTCTGATGCAAGGACATTCTTGATTTGATTTATAGCCCGTCAGGATCACAGATTTAGGTTCAGAAAGGGAGATTATCGGGTCATGCTGGACCACCCTCTGATAGCTATCCACCGTCCAGAACCTGAGGGAGTTTATCTGCCACCACTAATCATTTATAAGGCTGACGAGACACCTTGCATAAATTATGCTCAAATTCAATTTAATACTCACTGCACACCGCTTCTTAAAAGTGCCCCCTGTGACATAGCAGTGACATAGCAGGGAAGGGAGATCACTGCACAGATATATCATTGTAGTGTATGTTTATAGGGCCCTGTAACAGAGGAACTTTGGACATTTGTGAACATTTGAATTTTTGCCCTATGCGAACTTAGCACCTCTTACTTTATTTTATATCAGGGGTTAAGTTGCTTTAATCTATAGTGTTATAGAAATTCTGTTGATTATTATTGTATCCATATAGACTAGTACAACAGGATAACCAGTACAGCCAGTAATCTTCCACAGTTTGTTTTGCAGAAGGAAAACAGACTTGTTTGCCAGACAGTATGACCTTTAAAATGACAGGGGCGGTCAGGAAACTTGTTTACACTTTAGAACCCTGCTGCCATAGAAGATTATGGTTACTGAATGTAAGTCTATAGGAAAACGCCTAGTCATTGGTTTTGTGCTAAAATGTAACAACTCCTCCCTTGGAGGAAAGTATATAAGGAGAATAGTCCCAGTCCTTATTGTCTTGCAGTTAGGGAACAGAGCTTAGAAGTGATGACTTCCAGTCTACCTGGAGAACAAGCTTAGATGGAGATACTTGGCCATAGACATCGGGCTCCTAGCCTGTGACCAGGGTACCAGCCATCTGAGAAAAAGAGGGACAGCCAGCCCAGACCTTTTCTCAACATAGAACCCTTCTTCTGCCAGAGAGGAGATTGGAGAACTCAGCCCTTTGATTTCTATTGTTTTGTATGTGTATTTCTTCAGTAAAGAAGGAAACTGTTTACTGTAGACCCTGACTTCCTGGACTTCCCCTTGGGGTGCAGCATGCCTTACCATCCCTTCCAGAGAGCAGCAATGCATGTTGATACCTCAACATTACCTGGCAAACCCAGCATAGCATTGGGGCCACCCCTAACACATGCACTACATGGTGACCCTCCATCTTCTGACATTTTATGGATAGCAGCAGCCTGCTGCTGAGCATAAAAGCATTTCTGAAGGAAGGTTTTGTTTCCTGATTTCATGAAAATGGTGCAGAACGTTATCTGAATAGTGTATATATTGTTAAGTTGTTTGATATCATGTTTAAAAAAAAATTAAAATAGAGTGGCCAACCCCATTAATGTGTTTCAACCTACATATAAAAATGATGATCTCTATCGCCTGTTTAATAAAACTGATTAGTAATACAAAGAGCAATGTAATTTGATTTTGTTTTCTGTTTTGTTCTTTCAGTTAGCATTTTGCGTTTTGGTAAAAAAATTTTGACTATTAATACCTCTATAAAAAGAAATATAATCTAGTAATGGTTAGTTATATTAACTTCCTGTTTGTGGCCCATTAGTATATGGGAGGGGGAAACTTTTCAAGATGGTGTTGACCATGGCGGCCATTTTGAAGTTGGATATTTATGATCCAAATTTATTTTTTCCGATGGGAAGAGGGTCATCTAGCATATCAGCTTCTGCAACACCAATGAAGAAATGCTAGCACATGCTTCTAGTATCCGTTGTTTCAGATGTTGCACATCTCGTATCTTCATAGCATAGACAATTACCTTCAGTGTTGCTATCAGTGTGTTAAGAGTAGGAGAAGAGGGTTGCATTGTGAATCCAACATAATGGGCAGAACTTTGAATACTTTTTTTAAGTGGTCATAAACTTGCATATAACAAATGAAAGAATAAAGGTACAATAAAATCAAGCAGAGCATTGTTTACATTGTGACATTCTCAATAAGCATGATGTGTAAGATCACCCTCTTCCCATGTGGAAAAAATAAAGTTGGATCCAAAATGGTAGATTTCAAAAAAGGCCACTGAGGTCAACACCCATCTTGAAAAGTTCCCCCTTCCCATAAACTAATGTGCCACAAACAGGAAGTTAATATCATCAACAATTCTCATTTTATTTAGGTGTATTCATATAAATGGTCCACCATGTACCTTTGTCAGATTTATAAATTTTTTTAATTTTATTCTTATATTAAATTCAATGTAATTAATCCTTAATTCAACCAGACATCTACTGCAGACACAAAACTTTAGGATATTTGAAACAAAGACTCTTGGGTGTATAAATTCTCGTTTATCAAAAATATCCTAAAGTAAAACAGTGCATAGTTAGACTGTTAGATGTGCCAAAATTTTGACCCATTTGTATAGTTTTTGGCTTTCCCCCACAAAACCATACCTTTTTTGTGGATCCAGTCGGAAAAATGTCAAATTGTTCAAACAAATGTCAATTTGTTCAAATTACCGCAGACAGTTTGATAAATCTCCCCCAATATGTCTACTGTCTACCTTGGGGCTCTGCCTCTCCCAGTGATGCCCCTGCTTGACAATCCATGTTTCCATGTTTGGGACCAGTAGACCATTGAAAAACATAATTCTAGTGTCATTGGTTTTTGTCTTTTTTTTAATATATCCCTGAAAAAACGAGCAACACAAAATTATCAACGTCTTTCATATCACTTAATAGGTCATATGTTTGGTCTCATTTTTGTAACAGTACTACTGCAGCTTCTACAATTTTAAATGTATTAAAATAAAGTTTAAACATGCTTTAAAAGTAGTTATTGTCACTAACAAACTTTTTTGACATCAGATACAATTACATGAGTATTAAGAGAGTGTGATATTGTATTTGTACATGTGGATAGGAGAATTTATTTCATTTGTCAATTGCTGAGTCAAGAAGGATGTTTTAGCCATAAAATATGAGTTGCCAAACCTTACACATGATCATTTCCTTTCCTCTGGATAATTGCTAATTCCTAATGAATATGGTCAGATTAGTCATTTTGAAGTAACTTTATAAAATAAATGAACTAAAAGGAAATCTGAATGTTCCCCTCAAAAACCATCATTACGATTCTTTGGCTATCTATCTAACAGCAAAGATTTGGATACCTCGGTATGTTACTTGATATTTAAATATGTGGAAATTCCAAAGAGAGGAAATGTACTGCAAAATGAAATAGCATAGGATGGATTACAGGAACTTGGACGAGAACCCAATCAGGATTCTGCTCAAAAGATTGCTATCAGATTTATCACACAGAAATCCCATTGCTTGTAATTTGCTTTCTTTACTTTGATAAATGTATTTTTCCGAATGGTTTGTCGAATGTTAAATGCATAGGCTGCGTCTAGAAATGTGAAATATTTCTTTGATTAAAGGGGGATTTATTTCTTTAGCATTCTAATTTCTTTTGCAGCTCACGTCTGCTCCTATACTGGGCTCAAGACATTTTATATAATTAGCCCTGTGAAGAGGTGGAATTTCAGGAAAGAATACTTTTACTGACAGAAGAAAAAAGTGTTTTTGACCATACCTTACACTTCTCTACTACACTCAAGAGAATAAAGGCATAAGAAACACCAATATAGTCTTCTTATTATACCAGTCTGACAAAGCAGTTAAGCAATCATAGAGGAACCATATGCATGCAACTGTATCAATAAAGGAGTTGTTTCATCTGGGCACCTCCTGTCTATAAGTCTTGTTGGGGCTGGTGAACATCATAGAAGTCCTTCTAGTTCCCACATTGGGGCTCCAAATGTCGATGGTCACGTCTTTCATGGTTATGACAGTGGATCGCCAGGTGTACCAGCCTCATTTTGAAGTTTTGTCAGGCTATTGCTGTTCTTTGAGCTAGAGTGTTTTTATTTTTTATACATATATTGTGCCAGTGGTTAGCACTAAAGTCTTGCAGCACTGGGGTCCTGGGTTCAAGTACCATCCAGGTCAACATCTTCAAAGAGTTTGTATGTTCTCTCTATGCTTCCTCCCACACTCTGTTAGTTTGATTAGATTGTGAGCCCCATGGGGATAGGGACTAATCTGGCAAGCTCTGTGTAATTTGTGAGTGCTATATAAATAAAGTAATTATTATTATTATTTAAACAAATAAGAGACATTTTCAAACATAGATACATGAAGATGGCACTATGGGACTATAAGGCCCCACAACGGGAAGTAATGTGCACTGAACCGAACATATGTGTCAAATGAGACATGAAAAATTTATATGTATAAGAAATTGGTTCTGGTTCAATCTCTTCCCCTAAAGAAATTTTCATTTTGAGCCAATGTAAACAACCCAACGATGAATCACCAATGTATATGAATAGTGTGAAAATGTTGTAAAATTTTAATTCCCTAGTAATAACATATTTTTTTAACTCCTTACTTTGAAATTTTACTCACTTATATTGCTGTTTTTTCTCCTTTCATGGTCAGTGAAAAATTCAGCAGTGTGGGCGGGCAATAGCTTAGCAGACACTTCATGATTCCACTGTGCTATGAAATTCTGTGAGCTGACAATGTGCTTAGATTATCAGGGTACAGGGTTTGTCTACACTTTTATTAAGCATCTGAACAGTCTACTACCATCTGACGCATAGAAAAAGTGAGATGAGACAGATACAGAGATAATGAGAATCATGAGATGGATATAAAACACAATGACACTCTCAGCTCAACAACTTACCTAATCAATGAAACACAGAGTCAGTCCTGTCAATAAAACATGCAGTCAGCTCTTCTATAAAGACCCTTTCTGTTTGTAGCTTGTAGAGTAAGTATCTGTACACTACTGCGTTCCGGCAAGAAGTGGCTTTGCCTAAGCTGGTCTTGTAATGCGGGGGGGAGGGGGGGCAGGAGGCAGAGAGCACTGCAGTGTGCAAACAGGAGAAGCTATTCATGAGAAGGCTCATTGTAGGCTCATTGTATAGGCAGAAGCCATTCAGCCCCGGGTCAGACGAAGACCAGAGGCTACCATGGCAACCTCTGTTCGGACGTAAAATGGCAGTGCCCATGCGACTTTGCCGGCAGCAGAGAAAAGGTTGTTAGCGATGGGTCTTTGCTGCGATATGCAGCAAAGTCCATCTCTGTATGAAGAGGGCTCAGCCCGTGAGCCCTCTTCATACACCATTCATAGCTCCGTGGCAAATATATTTAGAAGGGGTTTAGCAGCTCCGAGGCGTGCCTGGTGTAAGAGGTGTGGAGTAGTGATGTCACTACCCTGCGCCTCTACACCAAGCTGTTCAAAACAAAGGACAGGAAGAAACCTGCTCAGGGGAAGTGAGTATTACATTTATGGTTTTTAAATTATACAGAGTGGTGGCATTCATTTTCTGACAGGGGCAGGCTGGCCACATCCATTTTTTGACTGGGGAAGGCTGGCGTCAATGCTACAATGCTGGCGTATGGAGAATTATACAAGACTGTGGCAGAGTAGTGACACTTAGTTTATGATTGAGGCATTCTGGGAGCATTATTATCTAGGCTGGGCAGAGTAGATGCATTATTAATAAGCCTGGGTCATAGTCTGTCGTAATCTGTACTAAAGAAAAACCCGTCATCACCACATTTATAAAGGGTTTTAGTTTTTGGGGACTCTTACAACTAGTTGAACAAAAGGGGGGGGGCCTCATGCCAAAAATGTCAGTGCGCCAAAAATACTGCTGACCCCACAGAATTTTCTGACATAAAGCCAACTAATAGGAGGTGCAGAGTATGACTAGAAAGTATTAAATAAGGACAGATTTATCATCCAGCATCAGACACTTATATAAATCTGGTGCACAATAAGACGGTCTAGTCTAACTCTGCACTGTCTAACCTTAGGACACTTTTTATATATCTGCCCCATTTCGCTTATCTCTGTTCTCATCTTTACCACGCTGGACAAGAGGTTAAGGTATATGTAAGTAATGGTTCTTTCTTAATTTTCCACCACTTAGGGCCAGAGACAAAAAATTTCAATTACCAAGAACCCCTTTAGGTTGTGTTCACATGATGCATTTACATCACCTTTTGAAACTTATGTGTTTTTTAAATAGCAATATGTGTTTTTCATTTAACAGTTAAAACTCAATGCTGGTGGGGATGTCGTACTAAAGGAGATCAAGTGCACCCCATGAGCACATGGGGTGGTCTTGCCCAAAATTGACCTTATTTTGGTCACAGGTAGGGGATTTGATCAATATAGTCACACAATCACAGAATGCTATCACCCCACAATTAGCCTTATTACATATAGGGACTGAAAAATTTCCATTGGCTCAGAGATGGATCATTAAGTACTTCTTGATCGCAGCAAGGCAGTGTATAGCAGCAAATTGGAAAACAGCACAAAAATTTAAGTTAATAGATGTTTGCAATAAAGTAAACAAATATAGGCGCTATGAAATCACCATGGCCACAAATTATATGCATTTTTGTAAAATGAAAGAAAAATAAGCCATATGGGAAAAGTCCCCTTTCTCAGAGCCGTAATTTGATTTTTGTCCTTAAAACAGTTCTTAATGGACACTTAAAAGCTTTATAGATAGTTCTACTCAAAAGAATGGTCATATTCAGCCCCAATTGAAAATTGAAATTTAAAATATTTTTCACTTTAGATATAAGGTGAAAATGTTGCCCCTCCCAGGTTTTGGCTGTAAAAAAAAAAACGGTTGGAATTCCATTAATTTGGAGCCACAATATTTCTTAATGTATTTGTACACTTGTTTGTTATTATAAAAACAGTTTGATGTGAAGGATGGAGATCATTTTGCAGAATGTTACTTTATGGTGCACTACTTTTGTGGTACTAGTATTTCAAAGGGGGCTCTCTATGGCTCTTTTACAGTATGTAATGGCAGTATGTGCCTCCCAGCACAGTATTAGGGGTAGAAGAAGAATAACATTGTTATTCTGTGTGGTAAACTCTGTACAGATGCCGTGTGACTGGAGGAAGAGGCAAAGTTATGGTGGAACTTATGGAGAAGATAAGGAATAAGAACAAGTACAATCCAAGGACAAATCACCTGAGGTCACTGGATGTAATAGGTAGGGATCTCTCCTATGTTTTCCATAGCTGTATATGGTACGTACTGTTTTTTTTGTGTGCGCTTGTGTGTATGTATGTAGGACTCCAGCCTCTATTGAGTATTCGGTACATGTGCACTACGGCCTTTGCCCACTATCTTTTATGACCCTAGAAACGCCCCTGCATCCCTCTCTGGTGCACTGGTCCACTGCTGTGCCTTACAGCACCACCGGTCTCTGTATGTATACAGAGGTGCAGCAGTGATGTCACAACCACAGCCTGCACCCACTTCAGGTCCTGGCCTTGGTCTGTGGGTATGGGTGCACACTGTGGTCATGAAATCACCGCTGAATCGGAGCGCCAGGAGGTATGGAGGTAAGTATACATTTTTTTTTGCTTTTACATCCCCCATGCCACTGATAAAGAATATACAATCCGGGAAAACCCTTTTAACTTTCTTCAAAGTAAGGGAGATTGGTGAACAGTGGTTTAAACTTCTGTCAGCCATCAGCATACTGAAAAGAGGAAATTTAAGAAAAAAAAATGTTCAGCAGTAATGTAGAACTTATCATCAATTAGTAGTTCTACATCTGGGAGTACAATGAAAGGTGGTCTCCTGTGTGTTGCCAAGTGACTACAGTTCACCATTGGAGTGAACTTAGATGATTAATACATACATATCATTATTACAAGAACAATGAAGCTTTGATAAACTCTCCATAGTGTGAATATAACAAAGACCCCAACTGTATTCTACAATAACATCGACAAACTGTACATGACATCAGAATGAAGTTTTCTTTAACTCCCACTGAACCTAATAATACCATTCAAAAACTAAGGTAACACCTTGTACCAAAAAGAAATGAGCTGACATGCAAAACTGGCAGGTAGCAGGAAACACATTTCATTCTGTCAACTTTTCTTTCAGTACTTAAATTACAGGGTGTACACAAAGGATTTCACTGGATTGCTTTCAAGGCCAGAGGGAACATACTGACTCTGGAGCGCTGTTATGAAAGAGTATAGTAGCTTACCATACATAGGTGCGTGTCATGTGTGGATTACATAAAATGTACACCTACTCCTGCATGGCACATAAAGCGGATGACATCACAATGGCAGAGAAATGAACTTGTTTTTGGAGAATAAGAGCAATGCTATGAGTCATTTGTAGCAATATGCAGTACCTCAATACATAGCACAATGCTGTATGTGGCCAAGAGTAGAAAACAATGTCAAACAAATGCAGCAAAAACTATAGCAAAATTGAATGTAGATATAAAAATGCATGATTTACATTTTCTGTCTGCATTTATCTTCCCTTAAACTGTCGTATGTGCTGTATAGAAATTCATGGGTTGATGTATAATTGTTTTTTTTGCCTATGTGTGGTGTTGTTTTGGTGCAGTTGTGGTATAAATGCGGTTTTGAAACTTTCCATTGCGCCAAATGAACGTAGGTCACTGCAAAGTCACTTTAGCATAAGCCCTGCTTTACCAGATTCATTATTTGCTTAAATAGTTTTCACAAAAAGACTCAATTCATGAATTGCGACTTTCTGTTTAGGCACAACTTTTGGAGAAAATTGACGCCAGTCTCTACCCTTGTCTATGTTCTGCAAATTTTTATGTTTTTTGCAACCCGAATAGCATAAGGCACTGCCAGCAGATTTATCAAGGGCCACAAGCCAGGGAACTCCGAACTCCATAGACAGACATAGAACTTTATAAGGAGCTTGCCTAATGATAAATGACCCCCTCAGAGTTTTACAGCTCTGTAGCAGGGCTCTCACAAAACTGTGTTGGGTTCTAATACGTGCACCTCCAATTATTGGCCACATCAGAGGGGCTACTCAAATATACTAGCCACAGTTTATGATCCTTGTACACCAATTAAAATTCCATAATCAAAGTTAGGAAAAAGGACAACCGATACCTAGGTGGTAGAATACCGGTTAGCTGGCCATCCAAGGTTCTTATGTACTCCTATATGTTTCCAGGTTAATGTGGAAAAGAAAACATCAGAACATGATCTACAGAGCAAGTTGGTTCCTTGGAAAATATTTTGCTGAGATCATAGCACTAAAGGAACAGGTGTATTAGAGAGCAGCATAGAGATAGAGAGAAAGCAGAAAAGTGGCAAGAAGACCATCAGAGTGCTGGTCACAGAGCTTCCTAGTTAGGGCAGGGATGAAAGTTGGTGGTCTTTGAGCCTTAGACCATGGAGTTAGAGTAGTCAGTGTAGGAGCCCATAAGGGTGTAGAGACATGTTTCAGCAAGTGGATTAGTTCAGCAAAAGGAGACACCTGGTGTAAATGAGTGGCTTGATAAATGAGACTACTGTGTTGTGTAAATCAAGCTCTGAGATGACTTGCTCTTAGCACTTTGTGCAGGTTAGGGGCACTTCAGTTATTTCACGTTACTGTATCAGTTTACTCGGACTATTATGAACTATATTACTATGAGTATCAACTTTAACCTTTTCAAAAGCCTATTAATATTATAAATAGGAAAGCTAATTCTATTTAATCTTTTTGTTATTCATACTGTTATTCTGCAGTATGATATCACTGAAAATGAGTATTAAATGGGTTGGCCATGTTTTTTGTAATATGTGTATAAGTGTGGGGGCAGGATATTAGGTAATTAACAATATACATCTATCAAAAGTTCTTCACAGCTTTCTAGTAAAGTGAATCCTCCTGTCTTTTACCTCATCAGTCAGACATTCCTGACCATAAAAACATATATACACTCTCAAGTCACATCATAGGGCGTACTCACCCTGTGATGGCACTGTTGCACTAAATTTTACTCTTTTAGCCTGGCACTCACACAAACCTTAGCTACCACAACCTATACTTTACTTATTAACTTATAATAAGAAGGAAATAGGCACCTGTCTGCACAAATCCCTTAACAATTTAGAAACCCAAAGTACGGATAAACCAATTAGCTAAACAGTTCCTTTAAATTAATATCAGTAATGCTATCTCTTTGAATACTTAAGTTCTTTAAGGCTAAAAGCAGAGACTTATTAAGTTTTAAAGATTTAATACATGGATATGCAATGCAGACATAAAACATACAGTTATCAGATAAAAAATTAAAAATGGTTAAAAGAACAAACATACAATATACTTAAACTCCCAGGGTAGTCAGCTCCAAACTTCATCCACCTAACAGTGGACCGGCCAGCCGTGCTCGGAGTGCCCAAGGCAAAGACATATACTTGCAAAGAAGAAAACGGAAGAAAACTCCAGTGCAGGCTCCTTGGTCTTTATAAAATCAACTTTTCTTTATTCAGCATACAGCATAGACGTACATTGGGTAAAACACAATAGGTTCTGATCAAAACCTGATCAGAACCTATTGTGTTTTACCCGATGTACATTTATGCTGTAACTTTTTAGTCTATTCAGTTCCTCGTGGACAATAATAGAACACATTTTAAGGACAGGATTGTCTGGCTGATGAGGTATAAGACAGGAAGCTTCACTTTACATGAAAGCAATGCAGAATATTTAATAGATGCATATTGATAAATTATCTTATAACCTACCCCACACACATTACAAAAAGTTAAAGTGGACAACTCCTTTAAATACTCATACTACTGTACATGTTGTAGATGCATGGCCTTAAATGAGTGGAATGTATGTGGCATGTTATGCTTTTGTGGGTAGCATACATGTGGCCTTCTTTCTATGTCGGTAGGCATAGAGAAAATCTTGTAATTTTTTTTTTTACATCCTCCTTTCTCTAAAAATTACATTTGGAGCTAGATGGAGAAATACAGTAGGCCTGCAAGAAAGGGGATCAACAGGACACTAGGTCAAAAGAGGTTTATATCATCAACCCAAAGAGTATGTGTACATTTACATTCTGAACACAGGATAATAGGGAGCTATGCTATCTAATGTATGATATGTATGTCCTTTATCAGCACTTATAGAATTACAATGTGTGCGGCTCATGTGTGGCACATATCTTAACTTATTTTATTTATGCTACCATTGAAAGAGGGGAGTCCAGTGATACGGCACTTCTTGCACAGAATCCGATTTGTATATGTTTCTGCTTTCTCCAGTTCTCTTAGCTGGATGCATACAGTTACTTCAGGATTTGGAATGAATTAATCGAGTTAATCTTTGCCGCACATGGCTTAGCATTTTATGCATCTCATAGAGGGGATTTCAATTCCCAATGCGTCCTTCAGTACATATGTTTTTTTGGGGAATCTGTTTCTTAAATCTTTTTTCAACATTCCACGTCACTTCTTGGAGATTTTCTTCCATGTGTGGTTTAGGATGTTAGTAATTTGCATTTTCTAAAGATCCTGTCAGTTATTTATGTCCTGACTGCTTTTACTGTTATGCATAAACCAGCTGGAGTCCATACCAATGTCAATATAGCTCCAGATCTTCTTAAACATATAGTGTGTCCATAAAAGTATCACATGAGCTTCTAGAATGAAATGAGAAGTTCCATAAGTAAAAGCCCATACCACCAACACTGTAGATACACAAAACAACACTAAAAAGCAAAAAATTAGGATTGTTATTAGACTCTGCAGGTTAACAAATATTTGAGTTGTAGTTGTAATGTAACTTGGATTTCATGAGCTTTTACTGTGGACCTATGGAAAATACTGTTTCTTTTTGGGTAAAATATGAATAAGGCTTCAGTTTATAAAACCAGGCGTTACATGGTTCATAAGAGAAGTGAGTCAGAAACACAATCCTGTAGATACTGGTAACTATTGAACAGTGAATGGTAAATACACTTTTTCCAGAACTTTCCGAGATTTCCACAGCGGCTTTGCTCACCACAAGTTGACATTTTTGTTTCCATGGGGATGAAGCTCCAGCTGGAATATCACTACTAAAAGGTCTGTCGAAATACAAGAAGGATAACAAGTGGGGCACTCTATCTTTAGCCAGATTCTTCCTTGTAATATAGCTGTTGAATCTTCTGCACATATTCCCTCTCCACTCGAAAGGGAAAACCAGCAAAAGCTTGTAATGGCTCCATCATGATGTTTCTCTACCCAACAAAAAAGACTTTAAAATAAAAATTTTTATCGTATCCATACATCTGTTAAAATTCAGTGGAGATAAGTAAAATTTTGCATGCCTCATTCCACTCTCATCATACTGCTCCCCACATCTGAGTTGAAATGGGCCTCCCTTATTGATGGGCCACATCTCTAAGCATTTGCATTAAAATATAATTGTGTGTTATAACTTACCTTGCATCCTGACAAAATCCTCTGTATAGTCCCGGGAATTGGAATTGGCTTTGGTTTTGGTGCATTTCAAAAAACAACACATGACTTGTCTGTGCTGCAGACTCCTCAGCTCTCAGCCCCCACCTTTGTGGGTCACAGCCTGGTGAGCTGACACCAGTGGGGGAGGGAGGAGCTGTAGCACAAAGGTGGGGCTGAGAGCTGAGCAGTCTGAGCAGTCTGCAAGTCACATGTTGTTTTTTGAAATGTATCCAAACCAAAGCCCTACCCCTAGGACTAAACAGAGGATTCTGTCAGGGTGAAAGGTAAGTTATAACACATTACATTATAATGTAAAGCAAATGCTTAGAGAAAGCAGAAAGGCATATTTGCAATGCAGCTGAAATCGTCTTTTGCAACCGCTCTTCAGTAAAAATTAGTTCCCTGGTGACAGGTTCCCTTTAATGTTTTTTAATGTTAGCACATATGGGTTGTCAATCTAGTGTTGTTTTTTGTTATTGGTCATAACATGCAGAATGATAGGATTTGTAAGGGTAGAATATGGAATATAACTTGCCTGTCCAGGGGAGCCTGGATGTTTCTTGATAGTTTATTATAACTGACTTGATCTGCCATCAGCTTGTTATTTCCCAGTGTTTGACAGGCAGGCTAAGCTCCACCAATTTATTTTATCCCTTAATTTTCCTTGCAATTATTAATCCTGTTTGTCATAATGTATCACTCAAATACATGCATACTCATCTATGTTCAAACTGCAACCATATTACAGTAACTGAATGCAGATAAACAAGTCACTATCTGCCACTTACTGTAAGTAGCTGTATGAAATTCAATTAAATCCTCCAAATGTCACAACTGATCTTACAGTAGGGATGTTTCTAATGAGGCAAGGAGATATGTCCTCGGAATAAAGCGCTTCCAAAACATTGACAAACCCAACAGAAAACAAAATCTATGTTATATATTTGTGTCAGTAATCACTAAGCATACGTATTTTCCTACCCATAGAAATTGCGACATCACCAGAGCCCATTGGGGCCATCAATCAGCCGAAGCAGCACCAATAATTGACTACATTTTTTTGCACGGTCTAGAACAATGAACTAGAACTTCTTTTCCGCTTAAGCCTCCCAATCCCTGGTGGGTTTTTCTAGATTTCCTGTAAAGATCCTAGAGGGAACCTGTCATCAGGTTTCAACATTTTGACCTAATGACAGGTTCCCTTAGGTTTTATAACTAATTACGAATCTTCTTTTATAATTACCATACAAGTATAACTGGCTCCCTGCCAGCAAACAGGATTGAGTCATGGAGGTGTCTGTTATAATCAAGTGTCATCACAGCTCTACCTTATCTCCCTCCCCCTCCTTCCTGCCCTCCTCTCCCTCAAGCAGACTTGAGATTTGCTTGCAGCATGCGGTCAGCTCACACCTGCATGAGGGAGGGGGACCATGCGAGAGGGAAGAGGGAGAGCTGACAAAGCTTAGATGACACAGTATTTTGACAGACAACTCCATGGCCTCCATTTTATTTTTATATACTTTTAAAACTGAATTTATTAAAAATGTTAATTGTACAAGAAGATTTGTAATTAGTATTAAAAAACCTATGGGAATCTGTCATTAGGTAAAATGTGAAATTCTGATGACAGGTTCCCTAAATCAAATCTTCTACTGCTATTATGAAGATGTAATGGACAGATTTACTTTACAGTAAGGGAGTCAGCTACAAGCTTTATAACTACACAGCTAATAACAGCTGGGGCACCTATAGACACATGCAGTTAGAAATACAATTTGAGAATAGTTTTTATACTGTAGACTATGTTAAGAGCTTTGTAAAGAGAGTTAAGTGCTGTTATTGGGCTAGGAACCACAGGGCAGATAACAGACTCTTGTTAAAAAGTGAACATGTCTCATTTCCTATGCCGTTCCTCCCTAGAAATATGTCTGGAGTTGAAGGAATCCAGAGCATTGATGGTCATCTGAATTTAGGGAAAGAATCACTAGATGGCAGTGCTCTTCTGTTCTCTCATTACTGAGTTTAGAAAGAACATAATAGTGAGAATATTTGTGTATGGAACAATAGTACTGTATATATGACAAGGGTTGCATCCCAGCAATATAACTCATAACCAGAGAAAAGGTGATCATTAAAAAAACAGACAGCCCCTTCAATGAATTTCTTTTAATATGCTTTGACCCCTCTCTTTCTATATATAAGATAATGGATACATTTTTGATTATTTATTTAGGCTTTGAAAATGGGAGGCATGAATGGGTAAACACATTGCTCTATTATAAGGCCCTTTCTTATAAATAATTGCACTCAATTTATGTTTGATGTATGAAAAGTTTCACAACGTTATCACTTCTGCCTTTCTGGCTCATGGGTCAGCATATCCATGGGTCCAAGTTTCACATTAGCTTTAGCTAATTTTATAAGTAATCTTTTGCACTTCAAAATTACAGAATCCCAGGAAGAAAATAACTACAAAATGATGACACCTCATCTTTAGAAACTATATAAAAGGAATAGAAAAGAAGCAGTTACTGTGGATAGGATGTTTATCACTAGATGTGCTAGAATGTTATGCAGGCCTCCTGTACATGTGGTGCTTTGGTGCCCTCTTGTGTAGATAAAGTATATTACACAGTTTGAATGTTATTGTTTGCTAATGACTGTCTATAACATAGTACTCTCTCTTTAAGCTCTACCTCCTAATTTGTGAGAAACTCAGAGATGTTTAGCCCCCTAAGGACACGGTCATAAATTGCCCTTTTCTTCATTTTACCCCTTTTTAAATTGCAAAAGACATAACTTTTTTATTTTTTGTCTGACATGGGCATATGAGGGCTTGTTATTGCCAATTAGTTCATTTTTATGGTAAAAATTGTATAGTTATTCATAATTTATTAATGTCATAAAATGGCAGTTTTGCTGCTTGTTTTTAATTCAAACATTTAGGAAGTTCATAATGCAGTATAATAAATATTATAATATTATTCGGAAGGTTAATTCGATTAAAGAGACACCAAATCCAGTTTTTTTTTATGTTTTACTACTTAAGCAACTACAAACACCTTTTTTGAGGAAGCCGCATTTGCCTATGTGCCATATTCTGAGAGCTATAACTTTTTTATTCCTCAATCAAAAGCAGATTATTATTGCGGAAAAAGGTAATAGTTAGATGTGTACTACTATAGGGTACATCTGACTCAGTTTACTTTCTGTTACATTTTTGGGAGGAAGGAAGTACTAAAATTGCAATTTTGAAATTTTTTTTTATCCCTTCATAATACAAGTATAATATTGTAACAGCTGCTTGGCTGTCGCTACAGACGTGACTATCCCAATTTTGTAGGGTGGGTTTTATTATTTTTTTGAAACAAAATATATAATTATACAGGCAGTCCCCTACTTAAGAACACCCAACTTACATAAGACCCCTAGTTACAAACGGACCTCTGGATTTTGGTAATTTACAGTACTTTATCCTTAGGCTACAATAATAAGCTTTAACAGTTATCACAGGTGTCTGCAATGAAGCTTTATTGTTAATCCTGGTTCTTATGAGATTCCAACATTTTTAAAATCCAATTGTCACAGAGACCAAAGATAATTTCGCTGGGGTTACAATGATAAAGTATACAGTTCTGACTTACATACAAATTCAACTTAAGAACAAACATACAGACCCTATCTTGAACGTAACCTGGGGACTGCCTGTATAACAATTATAATTATATACTTTGACCCCCTCATATAATGCACTTCAGTGGTTTAGTGACAGGTTGCCTATTAGACCTGGTCCTGGACTGGGCCTTATAGGCCACCGTACATGGCAGACACAGAGACCGTCATCTGGGCACCCGCTCCCATGGCAACCCCCGACACTCTAGAAATGCATTGCGAGAGGCTGAGGAGGGGATACAGAGAAAACCTGTCACTCTCCTTAGCTGCTTCGATCAAGCTTGACTGTGTCAGTTAAGGGATTAAACTGCTTGGCAATAAGAGATCTCCCTGCCGAGCCAACACATCAGGGACCTAGCTGTATGTGACACTGGGTTTTCTGCTGTGGATCTGACTGGCATGATCAGCAGGACAAGATAGATCGTCCTAAGGCAAAAAGTACATATTTATTAGGACGATCTATCTGGTGTTAAAGGGTTTTTCCATCCTTTTTATCCACAGGACAGGTCATAAATATGAAAATGATTGGAATTTTACTCTCAGTAATGTCAACAAATGATGATGGCCATAATTATTTATCTGGTTTCTGTGTAGTGACCGAGCCGTACTACTGCATTTTGTCAAGAGAAGATACAGAAATTGCATTCTGGGTAAACAGAACTCACTCTTGAAATTCATCAGGGGTATTACCAACTGACCCTTCACATCTACTATGATAAATGTGCCACATACATGCATTTAATTGTTTAGATGTTATTAAAAAATGTAAAAAATGTGAGAGGATAATTTCCTTTAGAAACAGAGGACAGCTGTTTTTGGATACGACTACCGCTGTTGGAGTGGCTACACAAAGAAACAAATAGTTGTTGGATATGAAATGTCTGGGAGTTTCTGCATTTTCCATAGCCATCCAGGTGGTCGGGCACCTCAATAATGCATGCATGTCCAACACTGCCAGTGGTTGTATCCAAGGACAACTATTTGGGACAACATGGCTATATTTATGAAATTCCCCCATAAAGAAAGCATTCCCATTCCCCTTTAGTTTTTATGTAAAGTGCACAACTTGACCAATGCCTCACCTACTACCTACTACCAATCAATGTATATTGCACCTATTTCCTTCACATGGATTAGAACCTTTAACAGTAAGTCATGTACGGGTTTGTGTAGTAGATTTACTATAGTGTACTGATGGTGAAATCATATCACCTTTTGACTTAGCTTTACATGCCACAAACTGGCAACCATTTTTGTTAGCCTCTGTTATGCATAATAAAGGCTATGATAATCATATTTTAGATATAGCTGAAAAGAAAGCCACTAACAAAGACATAAAACTGTTACTACAAGAGACAACTAGACAAACATCTCCAGACAATCAACAAACACTAGTAGCTTTTTCTCCTCCATTCAGTACAGATTATCACAAAATGATAAACATAATGAAGAAATATTTGCCGATTCTCACAACAGATGACAAACTTTTTGCCATCCTACAAAATGATTTCACCATCTGTATACCACAGCAAACTACTACTACACAAACCACTACATGGCTTACTGTTAAAGGTTCTTATCCATGTGGAGGAAATAGGTGCAATATCTGCACATATATCACACCACTTTTTCTTCTATTTTGTATGTTCTCTCCATGTTTGTGCAGGTTTCCTCTGGGTCTTCCGGTTTCCTCCCACACTCCAAAACATACTGGTAGGTTGATTAAATTGTGAGCCCCATTGGGGACAGGGACCAATAAGGTAAACTCTTTGTAGCGCTGTGTAATCTGTGTACGCTATATAAATAAAGGAATTATTATTATTATTACACATACCAACATTGCATTTGACATTCTAACTATGATAAACCATAACAGCCGTAATGTTGTATATTTGGCAACATGCCTTACATGTAAAGTACAATGTCGGCAGCACTATCAGATCACTTTAAACAAGAATATCGTAACATATTCGAGATACAACTAAAACGGACCAACTAACAAACAGAGGTATATAGTGATTTTACTATACACCAGGGTAATATTTCTACTTTGCAAATCACAGCCATTGAAAAAGTTAGTGCTCCCAAAAGAGGCGGAGAAAGAGTCCGCAAACTTTGCAACAGAAAAAAGTACTAGATCCTCAAACTCGAAACACGTACACCTAAAGGTCTCAATAATATATTGGATACGATGTACTTATACTGATAATACATGATACAAACTAACGCTACATTTACATGACTATGTGCCCACCCCTCACCATAGGGATATATGGCACCGTATTATGGGGAAAGATATATATATATATATATATATATATATATATATCCTATATATATATATATATATATATATATATATATATACACACACAAACAAAGAGAATATCTTTAGAGGCACTGCTATAGAATAGAAGTTAGGTGCACGCTGCAACCGAACAGCCATCTCTAGTGTTTTTCTATATATATATAATAAATACTAGAGATGAGCGAGCACTAAAATGCTCGGGTACTCGTTATTCGAGACGAACTTTTCCCGATGCTCGAGTGCTCGTCTCGAATAACGAGCCCCATTGAAGTCAATGGGAGACTCGAGCATTTTTCAAGGGGACCAAGGCTCTGCACAGGGAAGCTTGGCCAAACACCTGGGAACCTCAGAAAAGGATGGAAACACCATGGAAATGGACAGGAAACAGCAGGGGCAGCATGCATGGATGCCTCTGAGGCTGCCTAATCGCACCATTATGCCAAAATTATGGGCAACAGCATGGCCATGACAGAGTGACCGAATGAGGCTAGATAGCATCTAAAACATGCAATAATTGACCCTGACACTATAGGGGACGGCATGCAGGGGCAGCGGAAGCAGTGGCAGGCTAGAGAGTCTCATGGCGACATACCCTAAATGGACTCAGGTTTCACCAAAGGAGGTGAAATGATTTCCTATGTGAACAAAAGGTTGACGGTATATTTAGTCGATAACACAGCATGGTGGCGACATAGTGACCAAGTTCCATAACGTATCTGGTGAAACACCCGAAAAATGAGCCTGACACAGCTCTTTTGATAAGGGGACGACATGTGGAGGCAGCCATGGAGACGACTTCCATGATTAAGAGCGACAGTATGGGGCATTCATATTGCGCTGCTATGATTGCAACTTCAGGTCTCCAGCATGGCGGCGACAGATGGGCCGAGTTCCACTATGTATCTGGTGAAACACCTGAAAATTCTGCCTGACACAGCTCGTTTGATAAGGGGATGATGTGCTGCGTCCATTGGTGGACGCTGTGGAGGATCGTGGAGGCAAAATGGACAGGAAACAGCAGGGGCAGCATGCATGGATGCCTCTGAGGCTGCCTAATCTTGGGATGGAGCTGGCGGTCCACTGCCAGGCGAGATTTCGCCTGTCCAAGCCCCTGTCTCTCGGCTCCTCCCCACCCAAAATGGGCCTGGGGGCCAGAAGCATTTACTTTGAAAAAATTATAATTTTCAAAGCAGGCCGGGTCGTTTGAATATTTCACCTAGGAATAATGGAATAGCATAGTGGTTCTATTTTTAATTGTTTTTATGGAAATGGTTCCATGATTAAGAGCGACAGTATGGGGCATCCATATTGCGCTGCTATGATTGCAACTTCAGGTCTCCAGCATGGCGGCGACAGATAGGCCGAGTTCCACTATGTATCTGGTGAAACACCTGAAAATTCTGCCTGACACAGCTCGTTTGATAAGGGGACGATGTATGGAGGCAGTGAACTAGTAGTAGATTAAAGGTGCTGCAGTTAAAACTATGTTAGTTGGATATTGAGATGGAGTTGGCGCTCCGCTGCCAGGCGAGCTTTCGCCAATCCAAACCCCTGTCTCTAGGCTACTCCCCAAACAGCACTTCTAAGAACCTTTTGTATAAGATCAAGTGTAGTAGCGTTCTTATAAGTTTAGGATATGGCGGGTGAGAGGAATGTAAACAGATGCGCAAGAAGCGCTGAAATAATATTGGTAAATGATAAAAGTTTGCCAGTATATTTTGTGAATTACACAGCAAGGTGGCGACAAAGTTAACATGTTTGATGTGGAAGCCATGAAAACAACCCAAAATTCTGCCTGACACAGCTCGTTTGATAAGGGGACGATGTATGGAGGCAGTGAACTAGTAGTAGATTAAAGGTGCTGCAGTTAAAACTATGTTAGTTGGATCTTGAGATGGAGCTGGCGCTCCGCTGCCAGGCGAGCTTTCGCCAATCCAAGCCCCTGTCTCTAGGCTACTCCCCAAACAGCACTTCTAAGAACCTTTTGTATAAGATCAAGTGTAGTAGCGTTCTTATAAGTTTAGGATATGGCGGGTGAGGGGAATGTAAACAGATGCGCAAGAAGCGCTGAAATAATATTGGTAAATGATAAAAGTTTGCCAGTATATTTTGGGGATTACACAGCAGGGTGGCGACAAAGTTAACAACTTTGATGTGGAATCCATGAAAACAACCCAAAATTCTGCCTGACACAGTTCGTTTGATAAGGAGACAATGTATGGAGGCAGCTATATGGACGACTTTTGGAGGCAGCTTTGGCGATGACGTGTGGAGGTAGCAATGGAGACAACGTTTGGAGCCAGCTAAAAAGACGACATGTGGAGGCTGCTATGAGGGCAATTTAATTTGGATAGTGCCTGTATGTGGCAGTCCAAAAAAGTTTTCAAACCAGAGGAGCAGGTAGGTGGTCCTCCAGAAAAATTAAATAGATTGAGTGCCTGTATGTGGCCCTCCCAAAAATTGCTTAAAACAGAGGACCGGGTAGGTGGCCCTCCAGAAAACTTAAATACATAGAGTACTATAGCTAGAGCCAGTTTGCCCTGGCAAAAAATAGCCAGTTTCCTATGCTTTAGTGTACAAAGAGGAGGAGAAGGAGGACAATGAGGAGGAGGAGTGCATACATTATTCAGGTTGAGCTTCTTTCACCTGGTGGAAAATGAAAATCCGGAGAAATCCAGGCTTTATTCATCTTGATAAGCGTCAGCCTGTCAGCGCTGTCAGTCAACAGGCGTGTACGCTTATCGGTGATGATGCCACCAGCTGCACTGAAAACTCGCTCGGACAACACGCTAGCGGCAGGGCAGGCAAGAACCTCCAAGGCGTACAGCGCCAGTTCGTGCCACATGTCCAGCTTTGAAACCTAGTAGTTGTAGGGAGCTGTGTGATCATTTAGGACGATGGTATGATCAGCTACGTACTCCCTCACCATCTTTCTGTAAAGATCAGCCCTACTCTGCCGAGACTGGGGACAGGTGACAGTGTCTTGCTGGGGTGACATAAAACTGGCAAAGGCCTTGTAAAGCGTACCCCTGCCAGTGCTGGAAAAGCTGCCTGCTTCCCTACTCTCCCTCGCTACTTGTCCCGCAGAAGTACGCCCTCTGCCGCTAGCGCTGTCAGAAGGGAAATACTGTTTCAGCTTGTGCACCAGGGCCTGCTGGTATTCATGCATTCTCACACTCCTTTCCTCTCCAGGGATGAGAGTGGAAAGATTTTGCTTGTACCGTGGGTCCAGGAGAGTGAATACCCAGTAATCGTGCTGGAATAAATTCTTTGAACGCGAGGGTCACGGGATAGGCAGCCTAGCATGAAATCTGCCATATGTGCCAGAGTCCCAACGCGCAAGAATTCACTCCCCTCACTGGCCTGACTGCCCATTTCCTCCTCCTCCAACTCCTCCAACTCCTCTTCTTCTGCCCATACACGCTGAACAGTGAAGGACTGAACAATGGTCCCCTCTTCTGTCTCGCCAACATTCTCCTCCTCTTCCTCCTCATCCTCCTCCACCTCCTCCGATATGCGCTGAGAAACAGACCTGAGGGTGCTTTGGCTACCAACAAGGGAATCTTCTTCCCCCGTCTCTTGTGACGAGCGCAAAGCTTCCGACTTCATGCTGACCAGAGAGTTTTTCAACAGGCCAAGCAGCGGGATGGTGAGGCTGATGATGGCGGCATCGCCACTGACCATCTGTGTTGACTCCTCAAAGTTACTCAGCACCTGACAGATATCAGACATCCACGTCCACTCCTCATTGTAGACTTGAGGAAGCTGACTGACCTGACTACCAGTTCTGGTGGAAGTTGACATCTGGCAGTCTACAATCACTCTGCGCTGCTGGTAAACTCTGGATAACATGGTTAATGTTAAATTCCACCTCGTGGGCAAGTCGCACAACAGTCGGTGAGCGGGCAGTTGGAGGCGGCGCTGCGCTGCCCTGAGAGTGGCAGCATCTGTGCTGGACTTCCTGAAATGCGCACAGATGCGGCGCACCTTCGTGAGCAAATCAGACAGATTGGGGTATGTCTTGAGGAAACGCTGAACTATGAGAATTAACACATGGCCCAGACATGGCACATGTGTCAGTCTGCCGAGTTGCAGAGCCGCCACCAGGTTACGGCCGTTGTCACACACAACCATGCCTGGCTTCAGGTTCAGCGGTGCCAGCCACAGATCAGTCTGCGCCGTGCTGCCCTGTAATAGCTCTTGGGCGGTGTGCCTTTTATCGCCTAGGCTCAGCAGTTTGAGCACCGCCTGCTGTCGCTTAGCGACGGCACTGCTGCTGTGCCTAGAGCTACTGACTGATGGCGCCATGCCCACGGGTGGTAATTCGGAGGAGGAGGAGGTGGAGGAGGGGTGGGAGGAGGAGGAGGCATAGTAGGCCTTTGAAACCTGGACCGAGGTAGGCCCCGCAATCCTCGGCGTCGGCAGTATATGAGCAGCCCCAGGGTCAGACTCGGTCCCAGCCGCCACCAAGTTAACACAATGTGCCGTCAGCGATATATAGTGGCCCTGCCCGGCAGCACTCTTCCACGTGTCCGTGGTCAGGTGGACCTTGTCAGAAACGGCGTTGGTCAGGGCACGGATGATGTTCTCTGACACGTGCTTGTGCAGGGCTGGGACGGCACATCGGGAAAAGTAGTGGCGGCTGGGGACCAAATACCGAGGGGCGGCCGCCGCCATGAGGTTTCGAAAGGCCTCAGTCTCTACCAGCCTATAGGGCAGCATCTCCAGGCTAAGCAACTTGGAGATGTGGACGTTGAGGGCTTGGGCGTGTGGGTGGGTTGCACTATACTTCCTTTTGCGCTCCAGCGTCTGGGGTATGGAGAGCTGAACGCTGGTGGATGCTGTGGAGGATCGTGGAAGCGAAGATGGGGTTTTCACACGGGAGGTGTTTGGGCCGTGGTCCTGGGCAGGGGGCTGACTAGCAGATGACACAGGGGAAGGAGCAGTGGTGTGCCCGGCCGAAGGTGAACGGGCTTGGTACCATTGAGTGGGGTGTTTAGCATTCATATGCCTGCGCATACTGGTGGTAGTTAAGCTAGTAGTGGTGGAACCCCTGCTGATCCTGGTTTGGCAAAGGTTGCACACCACAGTCCGTCGGTCATCCGGTGTTTTTTTAAAGAACCTCCAGACTTCTGAAAATCTAGCCCTCGCCACGGGAGCTTGACTACGGGCAACATTTGGCGCTGATGCACCAGCTCTGGCCCTGCCTCTCCGTCTGGCCCCACCACTGCCTCTTCCAACCTGTTCTGCTATAGGATTCGCCTCCGTCTCAGAAGCACTGTGTTCACCCGGCCTATCAACCCAGCTTGGGTCTGTCACCTCATCATCCTCCGATCCCTCAGTCTGCTCCCCCCTCGGACTTCCTGCCCTGACAACAACTTCACCACTGTCTGACAACCGTGTCTCCTCATCGTCCGACACCTCTTTACACACTTCTTCCACTACGTCAATAATGTCATCATCACCCACAGACTGCGACTAGTGGAAAACCTGGGCATCGGAAAATTGCTCAGCAGCAACCGGACAAGTGGTTTGTGACTGTGGGAAGGGTCCAGAAAACAGTTCCTCAGAGTATGCTGGTTCAAATGCCAAATTTTGCTGGGAGGGGGCAGACTGGGGGGAAGGAGGCTGAGGTGGAGGAGCTGGAGGAGTGCCGATTTCGGTGACATGGGTGGACTGCGTGGAAGACTGACTGGTGGACAAATGGCTAGAAGCATTGTCCGCAATCCACGACATCACCTCTTCGCACTGTTCTGGCCTCAACAGTGCTCTACCACGAGTCCCAGTAACTTGAGACATGATGAACCTAGGGAGTGTAGCTCTGCGGCGTTCCCCTGCTCCCCCATCAGCAGGTGGTGTCTCAACCCGCCCAGGACCACGGCCTCTGACCCCTGCAGTAGTTGGACGCCCACGTCCACGCCCTCGTCCTCTACCCCTAGCCCTCGGGTTAAACATTTTCCAAATTAAAGTGTAAACTTTTAATTTTTTTTTTTTGTGTTTATTTTTTTTATTTATTTTTTTTTTTAACAAAACGATGCTATCCTATTGCTATGGTTAGTTTCTAACCTACACTGACAGCACACAACTGGATTTTGTGCTGTGCCTGATGACTTTGAGCTATAAAATGAAATAAAGGTATAAAAAAAATAATAAATCAGCAGAATCTGCCTAATTCTAATCAAACCCCTAATATATTGTCCCCCTTCGGTGTTTGAGGTGGATATGCATGTCACTAAGAGCTAAACACAACGGTCGCAGGTCTCCCCGCAAATTCCTCACAATATGGTACTAGCTGCACTACTGATGCCAGCAAGCCCAGCCACAAGCAAACAAAAAAAAGGAAAATATAACGCTATTGTAGGCCTAAGTAAGCCGTTGGGGTTCTCCTATGGCTATTTTGTAGCCTACAATGAAAGCACACTGCTTTGCAAGATGAGTTTGAGCTATAAAATGAAATAAAGGTAAAAAAAAAAATAAATCAGCAGACTCTGCCTAATTCTAATCAAACCCCTAATAAATTGTCCCACTTTGGTGTTTGAGGTGGATATGTGTGTCACTAAGAGCTAAACACAACGGTAGCAAGTCCCCCTGCAAATTCCTCACAATATGGTACTAGCTGCACTACTAGTGCCAGCAAGCCCAGCCACAAGCAAATAAAAAAAAAATGTATAACGTTATTGTAGCCCTAAGAAGGGCTGTTTGGTTCTTGTAGAATCACTCCTGCCTAACACTATTCGAATAGAACACCCTAACGCTTTCCCTGACCAGCAGCAGCTCTCTCCCTAGCGGCATCCAGACACAGAATGATCCGAGCAGCGCGGGCAGCGGCTAGTCTATTCCAGGGTCACCTGATCTGGCCAGCCAACCACTGCTATCGACGTGTAAGGGTACCACGTCATGCTGGGTGGAGTGCAGAGTCTCCTGGCTTGTGATTGGCTCTGTTTCTGGCCGCCAAAAAGCAAAACGGCGGGAGATGCCATTTTATCGAGCAGGCGAAGTATTCGTCCGAGCAACGAGCAGTTTCGAGTACGCTAATGCTCGAACGAGCATCAAGCTCGGACGAGTATGTTCGCTCATCTCTAATAAATACCTATTTTACAAAACATTGTCAGTAAGTGATAGACCGCATTTATATATCAGGAGTTGAACATTAGTTGACATACAGCTATAACCTGGCATAGAATTGTGTGTTGATGCGCACCACAAACATCAGGAGACCAGAGCCAGTGGTGCCAAAAAAGTGGGAACTGTCCCCCAAACTGTGTTATTTATCATTAGAGCTTTGCTGCCCATCTGATTTATTAAAGTTGCTTTGGCCCCTTAAAAAATCTGTTTGCAGTGTTCTTATGCTCTGCTTGCTGTCTGTGACTTTTTATAAAAAACTAGTTGTAACTACCGGTGTTGCCCGGGATAGTAAATAACTGCTCTTAGTAAGAAAATAAAATGGGTTAACAAAAAATATTTTATATATATCGATTGACTGTCTCTGATTGTCTCTGTCACTGACCGTCTCTGTCACTGACACTGTCTGTCTCTGGCAGTCTCTTTCAGTGACTGTCAGTCTCAGGCACTCTCATTCCAGCGACTGTCGGTCTCAGGCACTCTTATTCCAGCGACTGTCATTCTCAGACAAACACATTCCAGTGACTATTGGTCTTGGGCAATCTCATTCCATTAACTGTCGGTCTTGGGCACTCTCATTCAATTGACTGTCTGTCTCGGGCACTCTCATTCCAGTGACTGTCATTCTCGGACACTCTCATTCAAGTGAATGTCTGTCTCGGGCACTCTCATTTTAGTCACTGTTGGTCTTGGGAAATCTCATTCCAGTGACTGTATGTGTCGTGCACTCTCACTCCAGTACCTGTCGGTCTTGGTCACTCTCATTCCAGTGACTGTTGGTCTCAGGCACTCTCATTCCAGTAACTGTCGGTCTTGGGCACTCTCATTCCAGTGACTGTCTTGGGAACTCTCATTCCAGAGACTGTCTCTGTCTCTTACTGTCACTTTGTCTATGGAGAGATTTACCAGAAGTGTCTAAGAGCAGAACTACTATAGTTGGCCATGGCAACTGCTCAAGTTTAATTTTTGCACAGCTGTTTATAAAATTACAGCTGATCTCTGATTGGCTTCCATGGCTAACTGGAACAGTTTTACCCCAGACATTTCTCTTAAAAATATTTTTATTGAGTCATGTGTATCAGGTCTGATAAATCCCCCTTTATCTCTGCCTTTATCCATCTTACCTCACACATAAGTGTCTTATACTCATTGCCTATAGTAACCAATCAAAGCTCAGAGCTCATATAAATGACCTGTGGCAGAGCAGCAACCAATCACGGCTCAGCTTCTAACTGCCATAGCAGCAGCAGACAATAGCTTCTGTATAAGGGAGGTAATAAGTGGATTTTGGAAAGCATGTGGTGAATATTTTGGATCAAAACCTATTCTATGACATTCTCTGAGTCACAGAGAGCAACTGTGCAAAATTTGGTGATTGCAAATGTGACGGTGCAGATTCATTTAGCGGACATAGATATACACACATACACTCAGATTTGTATATTAGATGTAGCAAAATATATAAAGGAGTGACTATGAAACTTTTTAAAAAGTTGCAAGTCATAAATCTTACATTTTACGCTTGCTTTGCATTGCACTAACTGTGCTTCTATGTTCCGCACGCGATCGGATTGTGGCGCATCGGCGCAGGCTTGCATGCGACTGAAATCGGGGGGCGACGGATTTGGATAAACCGCAGAATTTAAAAAAGGAAATGTGTCGCAAGATCAAGCACTCACATGCACCAGGAAGAAGCTGGTGAACTCCGGCGGACCTCGGCGCAGCAGCGACACATGCAGGAACTCAGACGGCGGACATCACGACTGGGTAAGTAAATCTGCCCCAATGTCTGCTCATATAGGCAGTATGTCCCCCATGCTTGGAGCTACCACTGGTCAGATACAACTAAACCAGCATGTCAGCATCACAATTCATCTTCCAAGGGGCTGGTGAGCAACTAATGCTGCTGTTTTCATATCTGCCAGTACCGATCAGAAAACATATAATACCTATGGTGAATGGATGTAACTATCTGATGTTTCCTCAGTGATGTGTTTCGTGTGGACCAATCATGTCAAACGAGGTACAGGGCAGTGAGGGTGATGTCACACAGACATGTATTCAGTGCCGTCACATGATCACCTTTCTATGCCCAAGACAAAGCGGAGGGATGTATATGATCTCAGTAATATTTAGGAAATAGCTGCTGAAAAATGATTGTGCCATGTGTGGTTATGTACAGTACACAGTACAGGACTGTGCAAATGTATTAGGCAGGTATGTAAAGAAATGTAAGTAAGAATAAATACAAATTGAAGCACTAATAGTTTATGATTATCACAGTTGTAATGGTTCTGTGTAGGTTTTGAATGACCTTGAATCTTGAGTTTTCCCGGCATATAGTGCCATAGCTGGCAGAAATTTGGTCTAGGAAGACTCCAATAATCTTGCCATCCCTACTGACTACAATGCTCTGCCACATTTGCTTTGTGATTTTTTTTTTGCATTAATTTTTTTCTAGTAGATAATGAGAGTTTCAGACATTAATAATTTTTGCAGACTTCCATTTCTCATGTGCTTGGAATGCTTTGTTTTTATATCAAAATGATCCCTTGCTTCTTAATTTTGGCAATTGGCCAATGTAGAAAGTAAGTTGTTAAACAATACCTACAATATACAAAACCTGTTGGGACAAAAGTCGTTTAAATGACAATGATGAGATAATAATTATTAAATGAAAATAAGTAAGTCAATTATATGTTATTCTGTGGAGTGACTCGATTGTTATGATGTGCCAAGATATCCCTTCTCTGAAATGCTAAACACTTGCATGCTACATTTCTGGGCCCCCCATGTAAGCTTCTATAGCGTAAGGATTGTTACAGATTATTATTAGTTATATCTACTTTATGTCATCTATGTTCAGTGTCTTGACTCATTATTTTGCTCTTAGCCCTTGAGATGAGCAGACCCGATTGTTGGGTTTGGATTCAGCATACAGGTACAGTCGTCTGCTATAACAGGTATCACAGGTGTCTGTAATAAAGCTTTATTGTTAATCCTGGATGTTATGACAATCCAACATTTTTAAAATCCAGTTATCCTAGAGACCCAAAAAATTTTGCCTGGAGCTACAATTATAAAATATACAGTTCCGACTTATCAGTTAACCTATCTTGTATGTAACCCCGGGACTGCCTATAATTGCAAATTATATGTGAAACAACCCTGACAACACATAGGCAAGGTGGTAGTTGCAAATAGCGCCCTCTCAATGTCAGGAGCTGTTAGGGAGACTGACCACCTCTCTAGAAAGTTTCTAGAACTTGGAATACTGAGTAATTGCAGCTGTAGCAACTGCCTGACAAGGCAATAGTTGCTACAATAGCTCTCATCTCAGTTCAGAGCATAGAGTCTGCAGACAGTACCAGAACTCAGGGTCTGTCTGCTACAGCCACTGTCCTTATTCCAGGAACTACAGGTGTCTCAGGCCATCACGTAGCACCCAGATAAAGTCCAGAGACTTAAGCGCAGAACTGAGATCCACCACCCAGACTCAGTTTCATTTGCATCAGCCCAGCCTGGACCTACTACCAGGCTGTGTGTAACCTTCCTGTGGACCGGCTCTCGATGACTCTTCCAGTTTGAGAATCTGCTGTTAATCATTTTGCCCATTGGCCCCCAGTAAGTAATGTGCCCACACACAGCCCTCCAGTAAGTAATGTGCCCACACAGCCCCCCAGTAAGTAATGTGCCCACACAGCCCCCCAGTAAGTAATGTCCCAACACAGCCCCCCAGTAATGTCCTCAAACAGCCCCCCAGTAAGTAATGTGCCCACACACAGCCCCCCAGTAAGTAATGTGCCCACACAGCCCCCCAGTAAGTAATGTGCCCACACAACCCCCCAGTAAGTAATGTGCCCACACACACATCCCTCCAGTAAGTAATGTGCCCACACAGCCCCCCAGTAAATAATGTGTCTCACACAGAGTCCACCCAGTAAGTAATGTGCCCACACAACCCCCCAGTAAGTAATGTGCCCACACAGCCACTGAGTAAGTAATGTCTCAACACAGCCCCCCAGTAATGTCCTCAAACAGCCCCCCAGTAAGTAATGTGCCCACACAGCCACCCAGTAAGTAATGTCCCAACACCGCCCCCCAGTAATGTCCTCAAACAGCCCCCCAGTAAGTAATGTGCCCACACAGCCCCCCAGTAAGTAATGTGCCCACACAACCCCCCAGTAAGTAATGTGCCCACACACAGCCCTCCAGTAAGTAATGTGCCCACACAGCCCCCCAGTAAATAATGTGCCTCACACACAGCCCCCCCAGTAAGTAATGTGCCCACACAACCCCCCAGTAAGTAATGTGCCCACAAAGCCACTGAGTAAGTAATGTCCCAACACAGCCCCCCAGTAATGTCCTCAAACAGCCCCCCAATAAGTAATGTGCCCACACACACAGCCCCCAGTAATTAATGTGCCCACACAGCCACCCAGTAAGTAATGTCCCAACACAGCCCCCCAGTAATGTCCTCAAACAGCCCCCCAGTAAGTAATGTGCCCACACACAGCCCCCCAGTAAGTAATGTGCCCACACACAGCCCTCCAGTAAGTAATGTGCTCACACAGCCCCCCAGTAAATAATGTGCCTCACACACAGCCCCCCCAGTAAGTAATGTGCCCACACAACCCCCATTAAGTCAGTAAGTAATGTGCCCACACAGCCACCCAGTAAGTAATGTCCCAACACAGCCCCCCAGTAATGTCCTCAAACAGCCCCCCAGTAAGTAATGTGCCCACACACACAGCCCCCAGTAAGTAATGTGCCCACACAGCCACCCAGTAAGTAATGTCCCAACACAGCCCCCCAGTAATGTCCTCAAACAGCCCCCCAGTAAGTAATGTGCCCACACACAGCCCCCCAAGTAAGTAATGTGCCCACACAGCCCCCAAGTAAGTAATGTGCCCACACAGCCCCCCAGTAAGTAATGGGCCTCACACAGCCCCCCAATGTTCTCCCCCTTCCCTGGCCCCTGTCGTGTCTGCCCCACTCACCTCACTGATGCAGCTCTGTGCACTGTTTTCCCCCGGCAGGTCCTTCAGCCTCTGGAACTACTGGAGGCTAGGTTGAAATGGATTGAAATGGTACAACAGCACAGAGAAAGGGGAGGTTTGTTAGAGCAAACAATAATATAATCAATTAAAAAACTATGCTTTCAACTTAGATCACAATACATACTTCATATATTAAACAACCATGCATATAATAATTTATAAACCAATTAAAAAACAATGGGGCACATTTACTCACCCATCCACTGGAATTCAGCTAAAGTGCATTGTCCAATGATAATGCACTGAGTCGCGATTCACTAAGATCGTGCGCCCGATATCCTGCATGTGTCGCTTCCCTGCTCAGGTCCGCTGGAGTTCACCTTCTTCTTCCTGGTGCATGTAAGTGCTTGATCTTGCGACACAATTTGAAAGTTAAATCCTGCGCTCAGCCCGAATAAGTCGGATCATTCGCCAGCACGCCTCTCGATTTCTGTCACATGAAAGCCGATGAAGTTGCACCAAAATCCCATTGCGTGTGACACAATCGCCTGTTAACCCCTTAGGGACGTGACCCTTTTTCGTTTTTGCATTTTCATTTTTCACTCACCACCTTCAAAAATCTGTAACTTTTTTATTTTTCCATGTAAAGAGCTCTGTTTGGCCTTGTTTTCTGCGTAACAAATTGAACTTCATAGCAATGGTATTTATTATTCCACGTCGTATACTGGGAAGCGGGAAAAAAATTCAGAATGCAGTGAAAATGATGAAAAAACGCATTTTCGCCGTTTTCTTGTGGGCTTGGATTTTACAGCTTTCACTGAGCACCCCAAATCACATGTCTATTTTATTCTTTGGTTCGGTACGATCATGAGGATACCAAATTTGCACAGGTTTTATAATTTTTTCATACATTTAAAAAAATTAAAACCTTCTGTACAAAAAAAAATTCTTCATTTTTCCATGTTCTGGCACTAATAACTTTTTCATACTTCAGTGCACGGAGCTGTGGGTGGTGTCATTTTTTGCGCCTTTTGATGACGTTTTCAATGCTTTCATTTTTAGGACTGGATGGGCTTTTGATAACTTTTTATAGAATTTTTTACATTTTTCGACTTTGGGCGCCAATTTCCATTACGGGGTTAAACGCTGGGAAAAATCGCTAATATATTTTGATAGATCGGACATTTTGGGATGTGATGATACCTAATGTGTTTATGATTTTTACTGTTTATTTATATTTATATCAGTTCTAGGGAAAGGGAGGTGATTTAAACTTTTACTTTTTTTACTATTTTTTTCATATTTTAAAAAAAAAAATTTTTACCATTATTTTAGATCCTTCAGGGTAATTTAACCCTGCAGGGTCTGATTGCTAATACTATATATACTGCAATACTACTGTATTGCAGTATAAAGCTATTTTACAATGATTTTTAATAGCTGCCCTCTGGTGGCTATTAAAAATCATTGCACTTGGCAAGCCTACGAGTCTCAATGAGACTCTAGGCAGCCATAGCAACCGATCGTTGCCCTCCGATGACGTTCCAGGGGGCGGCGATCGGGCATCCAAGATGGCGGCAGCCATGTAAAGGTAAGTTAGGTGCCGCGGTCGGGTTCGACCACGGCACTTAACAGGTTAACTGCCGCAATCGGTGCCAGCACCGACCGCGGCAGTGACAGGCGGGTGTTAGCTGTTTTTTACAGCCGTTCCCTGCTGTGTATGGAGAGAGCTCAGCTCGTGAGCTCTCTCCATACACCCCTTGCCGCGCAAGGACGATATAGTTCGTCCTCGGTCGCCTGTCACAGCAGTGCAAAACCCGAAAACGTCGGTAAATCCGATGAAAGTGCGTCTGCAGACCCTCAGTAAATAAGCCCCAATATGTGCAAATATAAAATCAACCATTATACTCAGTAGTGATACAAATATAGCAATGTAGCAGGGGCCCCTGCATAAATAGAGGGGGATAACTGTTACTGGTGTATGAACTGTCAGTATACCACTGACAATCTGTTGTCTGCTCTATATATTTCTAGTAGGTTAGAAATTGCACAGTTTGTATACTATTAGAGAAATATATAGCAGGCAACATGTTTGCCATATAATTATGAAAACGTGTTCATACCTTGTGGTACTTCTATTTTACAACTATTTTCAACAAAATGCATAATAGTTTAGTCTTTATTTTCATTCATTAAAAAGTTTATGCTCCATATAATACATGACTATATGGAACATTTTGGGCCAAAACAACAAAGACCTTTTTTGGTGATGGCAGACACATTTTAATGGAGTATGTGTACCCAGGGTTGACGCCAGCACTGCTGGGGGGAGACCAAAGGCTGTACATAAGGAATCCATAGGGTGTGTGGGGGGCTTTATATAATATAACCGTAAGGGGGTTATTGGTATGATAACCTAGGGAATATTGTAGGGACAGGAGGCTGTTTTTTTCTCTGAATATTTAATGCCACCTTGTTAGTTTACTTCAAAGGAGCCCACTGAGGCTCTGTCGCCCAGGGGCCTACTGAAACCTAGAGCTGACCCTGTGTGTACCAGACACACTGTGGTGGACACACTGGTATGGGATTATGTGTGGCACATGCTCTGATATGGGGGATCTGTGGTGGACACATTGTCAAGGGGATCTGTGGAGGACACTTGGTTATGGTGGGATCTGTGGATGACACACTGTTATTGCCCATCTGTGGAGGACTCTCTGGGGAATCTGTGAATCATTCATCTGTGATACTCTTAGATTATTTCAGAAAAACAATAGACAAAGATACGTAGAGGGAAATAAACAGTTACTTGGTCCAGGACTAGAGGATCTCCAAAGCTTCACACAAAACGCATCTATGAACTGTGTCCAATAATAGACCACATACAAAGTTTTTCTTCTTTTAAACAAATATTTTCTTTACTTCAATATCCACAGGTATACATTATTTACAACTCCATTGCAGTAATCCTCATGACTTTATGCACAATAGCAATGATGGCTTGTTACATGGTGTTAGCATAGAAAGTGTCACTATACAAAAATGTTTTCATTCGCAAAAACAGCGTAATTAGGTTAATATAGTGTAGACACTCACTTGAAGTTCAGACCTCGGGCAGAGACTCATACTCACAAGACCGCTGGTAGTATGAGCCACATGGATTCATTGTAACTGACAGCCCAACAATTTTCCCTTCAAACGCTAGACCCATGGATCAGACTATCACGTTTTTGGAATGTTAGGAAAATCCTTCTTTAGAGGATGCTGGCCAGTGGAATGCATCAACATCACCCCACATCCAGGACCTCCTGGACTTTCCCCTAGAAGAACATGCCTTTCCACATAAGATGTAGAACAATACACATCACATCAAGATGAATCAGTTTTGATTCAAACAAGATGACTATTACTATGACTATTTAATACTAGGGGCTGCATGACTATTAGCTACTGTGAGTTCCGTGACTATTTCACAAGCAGAAAAGACTAGGATCTTCATGTTGCTGCAGTGCACAATGATGGCACATACCCTCTCCCAGTAGGTAGACGTGCAATTGAAGACTAATTAATTTGGATCAAAGCAAATGCTTATGAAAAATCTGGCGAGATAGTTGAAAAGTATTGATTACTTTATTATTATTATACCACATTCCCTGCTTCTTTTTTATGTCTATTTAAAAAATACAATATGACAGCCCTTTTAAATAGCAGTTGAGTAGGATGCATTTCCGTATCCAAAACAAAGATTCAGTAATCTTTTAGACCCAAACCAGAGGATAATGCCACATCAGTCGATCCTGTAATCATCCCCCTGATTATATGTCATGATTTACTTTTTATTTCTTTAATTATGGAATAGGGTCTGGTTATGTGTTCACCAGTCGGCCCAGAGTATCCAGACAAAAAAAGCAGAGACTTTACTCTACAAGGCGTCTAGATTGTAAGAGAGATGCTTTTCCCACATGCATGAGAAATCTGCTAACTTATGTGCATTTCCATTTTCCTTTGTTTGTATGCGGCTCTATTTATAAAGCACATTGATTTTCCCTTTCACTACATCAGGAGCGTTTGCCAGGAATTCCTTCCAGCTCTGAGACATGAAAAGCTCCCCGGATTTCTGTAGTCTGTACTTGAAATTATTAGGCTTGATTTTACAACCATCACACAACATTTTTCTTCCTATTAATAATAGACTGGGGAAGGGTCTAGAATATAAATAGAAAGATTAGCAATAGAGATGAGCGAACACTAAAATGCTCGGGTACTCGTTATTCGAGACGAACTTTTCCCGATGCTCGAGTGCTCGTCTCGAATAACGAACCCCATTGAAGTCAATGGGAGACTCGAGCATTTTTCAAGGGGACCAAGGCTCTGCACAGGGAAGCTTGGCCAAACACCTGGGAACCTCAGAAAAGGATGGAAACACCACGGAAATGGACAGGAAACAGCAGGGGCAGCATGCATGGATGCCTCTGAGGCTGCATAATCGCACCATTATGCCAAAATTATGGGCAACAGCATGGCCATGACAGAGTGACAGAATGAAGCTAGATAGCATCTAAAACATCCAATAATTGACCCTGACACTATAGGGGACGGCATGCAGAGGCAGCGGCAGCAGGCTAGAGAGTGTCATGGCGACATACCCTAAATGGACTCAGGCTTCAAACCAATGGGTGGCAGAGAGGAACCAAAGGAGGTGAGCAAGAAGCGCTCAAATAATATCGGTACATGATAAAAGTTTGCCAGTATATTTTGTGGATTACACAGCAGGGTGGCGACAAAGTTAACATGGAAGCCATGAAAACAACCCAAAATTCTGCCTGACACAGCTCGTTTGATAAGGGGACCATGTATGGAGGCAGTGAACTAGTAGTAGATTAAAGGTGCTGCAGTTAAAACTATGTTAGTTGGATCTTGGCATAGAGCTGGCGCTCCGCTGCCAGGCGAGCTTTCGCCAATCCAAGCCCCTGTCTATAGGCTACTCCCCAAACAGCACTTCTAAGAACCTTTTGTATAAGATCAAGTGTAGTAGCGTTCTTATAAGTTTAGGATATGGCGGGTGAGGGGAATGTAAACAGATGCGCAAGAAGCGCTGAAATAATATCCCTAAATGGTAAAAGTTTGCAAGTATATTTTGGGGATTACACAGCAGGGTGGCGACAAAGTTAACAACTTTGATGTGGAATGCCCTGTAATAGCTCTTGGGCGGTGTGCCTTTTATCGCCTAGGCTCAGCAGTTTCAGCACCGCCTGCTGTCGCTTAGCGACGGCACTGCTGCTGTGCCTAGAGCTACCGACTGATGGCGCCATGCCCACGGATGGTAATTCGGAGGAGGAGGAGGTGGAGGAGGGGTGGGAGGAGGTATAGTAGGCCTTTGAGACCTGGACCGAGGTAGGCCCCGCAATTCTCTGCGTCGGCAGTATATGACCAGCCCCAGGGTCAGACTCGGTCCCAGCCTGCACCAAGTTAAGTGTAGTAGCGTTCTTATAAGTTTGGGATATGGCGGGTGAGGGGAATGTAAACAGATGCGCAAGAAGCGCATGATGCGCATGGAGCTGGCGTTCCGCTGCCAGGCGAGCTTTCGCCAATCCAAGCCCCTGTCTCTAGGCTACTCCCCAAACAGCACTTCTAAGAACCTTTTGTATAAGATCAAGTGTAGTAGCGTTCTTATAAGTTTAGGATATGCCGGGTGAGGGGAATGTAAACAGATGCGCAAGAAGCGCTGAAATAATATCCCTAAATGGTAAAAGTTTGCCAGTATATTTTGTGGATAACACAGCAGGGTGGCGACAAAGTTAACAACTTTGATGTGGAATCCATGAAAACAACCCAAATTTCTGCCTGACACACCTCGTTTGATAAAGGGACGATGTATGGAGGCAGCTATATGGACGACTTTTGGAGGTAGCAATGGAGACAACGTGTGGAGGCTGCTATGGAGACAATTTAATTTGGATAGTGCCTGTATGTGGCAGTCCCAAACATTTTTCAAACCAGAGGAGCAGGTAGGTGGCCCTCCAGTAAAATGGGATAGATTGAGTGCCTGTATGTGGCAGTCCCAAAAATGTTTCAAACCAGAGGAGCAGGTAGGTGGCCCTCCAGTAAAATGGAATAGATTGAGTGCCTGTATGTGGCAGTCCCAAAAATTGTTCAAACCAGAGGAGCAGGTAGGTGGCCCTGCAGTAAAATGGAATAGATTGAGTGCCTGTATGTGGCAGTCCCAAAAATTGTTCAAACCAGAGGAGCAGGTAGGTGGCCCTGCAGTAAAATGGAATAGATTGAGTGCCTGTATGTGGCAGTCCCAAAAATGTTTCAAACCAGAGGAGCAGGTAGGTGGCCCTGCAGTAAAATGGAATAGATTGAGTGCCTGTATGTGGCAGTCCCAAAAATTGTTCAAACCAGAGGAGCAGGTAGGTGGCCCTGCAGTAAAATGGAATAGATTGAGTGCCTGTATGTGGCAGTCCCAAAAATGTTTCAAACCAGAGGAGCAGGTAGGTGGCCCTCCAGTAAAATGGAATAGATTGAGTGCCTGTATGTGGCAGTCCCAAAAATTGTTCAAACCAGAGGAGCAGGTAGGTGGCCCTGCAGTAAAATGGAATAGATTGAGTGCCTGTATGTGGCAGTCCCAAAAATTTTTTAAAACAGAGGACCGGGTAGGTGGCCCTCCAGAAAAATGGAATAGATTGAGTGCCTGTATGTGGCACTCACAAAAATTGTTTCAGAGGACCGGGTAGGTGGCCCTCCAGAAAAATTAAATGCATGAAGTACTATAGCAAGAGCCAGTGGGCCCTGTCAAAAAATAGCCATTTTCCTCTGCTTTACTGTACAAAGAGGAGGAGAAGGAGGAAAATGAGGAGGAGGAGGAGGAGTGGATCAATTATTCAGGTTGAGCTTCCTTCACCTGGTGGAGATTGGAAATTCTGAGAAATCCAGCCTTTATTCATTTTAATAAGCGTCAGCCTGTCAGCGCTGTCAGTCGACAGGCGTGTACGCTTATCGGTGATGATGCCACCAGCTGCACTGAAAACCCGCTCGGACAAGACGCTAGCGGCAGGGCAGGCAAGAACCTCCAAGGCGTACAGCGCCAGTTCGTGCCACATGTCCAGCTTTGAAACCCAGTAGTTGTAGGGAGCTGTGTGATCATTTAGGACGATGGTATGGTCAGCTACGTACTCCCTCACCATCTTTCTGTAAAGATCAGCCCTACTCTGCCGAGACTGGGGACAGGTGACAGTGTCTTGCTGGGGTGACATAAAGCTGGCAAAAGCCTTGTAAAGCGTACCCTTGCCAGTGCTGGACAAGCTGCCTGCTCGCCTACTCTCCCTCGCTACTTGTCCCGCAGAACTACGCACTCTGCCGCTAGCGCTGTCAGAAGGGAAATACTGTTTCAGCTTGTGCACCAGGGCCTGCTGGTATTCATGCATTCTCACACTCCTTTCCTCTCCAGGGATGAGAGTGGGAAGATTTTGCTTGTACCGTGGGTCCAGGAGAGTGAACACCCAGTAATCGGTGCTGGAATAAATTCTTTGAACGCGAGGGTCACGGGATAGGCAGCCTAGCATGAAATCTGCCATATGCGCCAGAGTACCAACGCGTAAGAATTCACTCCCCTCACTGGCCTGACTGTCCATTTCCTCCTCCTCCAACTCCTCCAACTCCTCTTCTTCTGCCCATACACGCTGAACAGTGAAGGACTCAACAATGGTCCCCTCTTGTGTCTCGCCAACATTCTCCTCCTCTTCCTCCTCATCCTCCTCCACCTCCACCTCCTCCGATATGCGCTGAGAAACAGACCTCAGGGTGCTTTGGCTATCAACAAGGGAATATTCTTCCCCCGTCTCTTGTGACGAGCGCAAAGCTTCCGACTTCATGCTGACCAGAGAGTTTTTCAACAGGCCAAGCAGCGGGATGGTGAGGCTGATGATGGCGGCATCGCCACTGACCATCTGTGTTGACTCCTCAAAGTTACTCAGCACCTGACAGATATCAGACATCCACGTCCACTCCTCATTGTAGACTTGAGGAAGCTGACTGACCTGACTACCAGTTCTGGTGGAAGTTGACATCTGGCAGTCTACAATCGCTCTGCGCTGCTGGTAAACTCTGGATAACATGGTCAGTGTTGAATTCCACCTCGTGGGCACGTCGCACAACAGTCGGTGAGCGGGCAGTTGGAGGCGGCGCTGCGCTGCCCTGAGAGTGGCAGCATCTGGGCTGGACT